>NC_137225.1:22205323-22337823 GCF_949987685.1 Ammodytes marinus
TCTTCAATTAGAGATTCAGAGTGCCATGTACTTTTTGCCTTTTGTTTACCTTTTTTTTCCCGAGTAGCTGTCTCCTTACTGTGTGGTGGTTGACAGCTAGCTTTCCATACGCTTTCCATATTTTAACGCCCACTAACTAACTAACTAACTAGCGGATCTATGCACATTTTTAAGAGGCATGACACACTTTTGCAAACAATTCAAAATCCACCAGCAAAGCGCATGATGTACAAAAAGTGTTTGCGGTAGAAGGAGAGGTCAGGGCTACAAAAAAAAAAAAACATGTTTGCCACGATTTAATTTGCGACCGTAAAACACCACAGTATATTCAATTAGTCGAAGATGCTTTGTTAGGGGACGAGAATGCTGGGCAAGCAGAAATGTGAGCCTCACAGTGGTGAAGAGAGAAGACCGGGAAACACTGAAATCAATAGGAATTCATCTTCTCCAACAATATAGTTGTAGACAGACAGGTGCCACAAATCTATATGATAATTTTGTCCCTTATCTGACATAGTATCAATAATTCTAAACGACATCAAATGTATGAATTATACATTATACGGTTATAGTTTCAGTTGTTTCCCACAATAGTAGTGGCATTAAATTACCAGCTGTCTGACATTTGAATGGGCAGATGTATTTCAGTAAGTTGAAAGTGTTTGTGCACTTGGCAATGCTGCGATGGAGTGAGTGACATCACTATCACAAGGCCTTATTGTAGTTCCTAAGGCATTGTTTCCAAGCCCAATTATCACCTGCTCTGGTAAACATAATATGCATACATATACCCTAAAAAAGTACTTAAAACACCCTAGTTTTTCACCCATAGATCTACTTGTCCCACTTCCATTTTTCCTCACAAGTTAAGTTGCTTCTGTAAGTTGCTGCTGTCTTATGTATCTAAAGTCTACACTGACACTGTCGTATGAAGCCGAGAGGAATAAAGGATATTTGAGTGACCGGGGTCTAATAATGGGGAATTACTCTGTCACTCAAGTCCTTGCCTTTGCCATACACATGTCATAGTCTTTTCAGATGTTTCTCCCGGGGCATACACACTAAATCTGTCACACACTGATTTCTTAAGAAAGCTATTTTAAATATAAAGTGTCCAGCAGTATTTAAGGGGGGTGGGCGGACTACACCATTCAATGGCATATTGCCGAAAGTTGAGTGTTGCAAGACTCGGCACTTGTCAGCTGGCTACTCTTATTTCTAACCCCTTCCATTTGCACATAAGGATGTTGCTGTTAGGCGTTTTACCTTGACATCATCCATGGCCAGTTTTCCTATTCCTTTTTTATTTGTGCTATAGACCTTGTTACACCTGCCACCCCCTGTCAACGTAAGGGCAGTACACACTATTCCAAATGTTTACCTCCAACTTTGCCAGCCTGCTTGTCCTGCCAGTAAAGCGCTTCACCGGGAGGCTGTCACACAGGCTTTGAACTATCTACACAGATCTTACCAGACCGACAAGAACATGGGCCCTCACTGATTTCTTTCCCCTGCAAACCAGATGTGTTTTATGAGGCACCTAGCCAAGCTAAAAAGCCCCCACAGCAAAGGATAGAGTCCATGGTGCTGCAGTAGTGGGATAGTTTTTTCTTACTTTGAAAACCTAGGTAGCTTGATACCTAACTTACCCCCAAAAGGAGAGTGTATTGTTGCAGTGGCAATTGTAACTAGAAAATCCTGCGGAGATTTTGAAAGTACGGCAGCTTGGCGCAGACCGCCAATCCCCGCTTCGGCGGCGCCCCACCCGTCGGCCGGGCTCGAACGCTTCTACGAACCGCCGCTGCGGGCTTTCCGAACTCCAGTCCCGAGTTGTGGCCGATCGAAGGTCGCAATCGTGGCAAAATGCAGGAAAACGGCCGTTCTCGCGAAGACGTTTTCGTTAAGGGCGGCCATGTTCTTTGAGCTATCTCGCTAAAACTTTGTACACATGGGCACGTCGATCCCCTAATGCTGTGTATACAATTTGGTGATGATAGGTTGGAAATCCACAAAGTAGATTTAAGGTCACGCAAATTTGGGATGAAAAAAATAATCATGGCTGACCCCTATGATCCAAGAGGCTATATTGTAGAGCACCATGAGCTGTACAAGTGTAAGACATTTCAAGTCAATCAGAGTCAGGGGGCGAGGGGCGTGGCCTGTCAAACATTGCATTTTTGAATTATGGTTTTAGAATTTGTGGCGCCCCCTATGGGCTAATCTCGACAAGCTTCGAGGGGCATGCTCCCACATGACTTCTGCACATATCCTGCAAGTTCGATGATGATGGGACCTATGGTTAAGGAGTTATGGACAATGTACTAATAAGCCCGCCCCTGTGTAAACGTTTTGGTCAATGGCGGCCATATTTTTCAAGCTTTCTTACTAATCTTTTACGGGCATGTGTGTCATGGTCCCCCGAGGCTCCATGAAATTTGAGAAAGTTGTGGTTAAAACCCTGTTTTTCAGTTTATGCTAATTAGCGGAAAATAATCCCAGGCAGACTTTTATGGTCCCAGAGGCTTTTTTGTAGAGCACCCTAACATACACCTGTGTGAGAAATTTCAAGTTAATCTGATTTACGGTGTGCAGGGCGTGGCCTCTCAAAATTTGTTCAGTCGGGGCTTAATAACAGCGCCCCCTAGCAGAAAAACACTGTATAATAGCACACTCCGTGGGGTTGGGACGCACATTGTGTGAAATTGTTGCATGTCTGCGTGTAACGGTGTGGGAGGAGTAGGAGCTAGAAAATGAGGCGGAAGAAGTATGAAGAAGTAAGAAAAAGTATGGTGGAGAGTAATAATTACTTGAGGGCCCGTACTTAACTAAATAAAAATCCCAAATAAAAAAATGCTTTAAAAATGTGAATTGCCGGGGGGGGGGGGGGGGGGGCTCGTGGTGTAGTGGTTAGTGTCCCCTTACCCTTACCCTAACCACCCAGCTGTGATGCCTGAACCTAAGCCACAATGTCAGCAGCATAGGGCTGTTGGATCACAGTGGGAACATTAAAGATATTCAGATTTTTTGATCATTTAACTGTATATATACAGTTAGGGCTTAGTATAAATGTAATGGAAATCACGGGAAGACATAATTAATGTGGCAGAAGAATGTCCCCTATGTTGTAATCCATGTGGAAGAATGTCTCGGTTCGTGAACCCTGTCCATTTCCACTGTGGCAGATCCAATCTGATTTAATGATGAAGATGGCTGTTATTAACATACCTTATTACTCTCTCTCTCTTTCTCTCTCCCTATCTCTCTCTCTCTCCACCACCACCACCACTCCAATCAATATTTCAAGGGTTTGGGTCAGGATATATATATATACTGTCTATAAAAAAAAATATATTGCATGAAAACCAGTTCCACTGCTTCTCCCCAAACACTGTATGAGGAGGCCAGTTTTGTGTAAAGGCTGATTGTCCTGTACAGGGCTCAAAATAATACTGTTTGAACCCTGACCACATCAAACTGAGTCAAATTAACCTACGACAAACTGTCCAATTTACCAATAATGTAGCAACATCAAGCAGGCAAGGTTTAATTGAGAAAATGAGAGACACTTCCTTGATTCTCTGCACTGGAAGCCTCTGGGTTGTATAACCGGCAATGCCAAGATTGAAGAAGGAAACCATTGGAAGGTTTACTGACAACTGGCCAATGTGTGACAGCTGCAGTGCAGGACCCAGGCCCTGTACCAACAGATACAGGCCAGAACACCCCACAGCTTGGGGTGAATGCATGAAGAACACAACAGAGAACAAAAGGCCTGACAAAACATGTTTACAATCATGAATTTATCATGTAAGTATCAACACTGAAAAGTAGGAAGCTTTGTTTAAAACATGACAATGTTAACGTTGAATCAACAAAAAAATAACCAACTGGAACTTCTGATCAGGGAAGTAAAGTTCCGACTTCACATTCAACCTTTGTCATGATTCGCAATGGCCGCTTTCAAGGAATGTATTAACAAGAAGAAGCCCTTTCCTTGCTCTTTTGTTTTAATCCTCACTCTCAATCTTTCAATCTCTTGTTGTTGTCTTGCTTGATTCTTGAGAGCAGCTCTTGAGGCATTGTGTTCCTCCCTGTTTGCCATCTGCTGTTGGACATATCCAGCCAACTCTGCAGTCAAGAATCTTCTGTAGACAAAATCTCTTAACATTTAACAAATTAGAAAATTCAGCACTGCGACACAATAACCCGGCCAAGTGGTGAGTCTGGTGAGAGAGAGCAAGGGACAGAAATGCTTGCTGAACTGTGCTAAGACCCAACCAATCAGACTTCTCAGACATGGGAACAAGTATATCTGAATATGTTTTGGACCCCCAGACACAAAGGGCTGGTCTCGATACCCTGCTTCTCCCCCTATCCTCCCCAGGGAAACCAGAACACATACAATACTAATTCCATCCATACTTTATACTCATGTTTTTAAATACTTTTTCACTTGTTAGACAATGAAGCATATAGACCAGAACCAAACCAAAATAAAAGCAGACCAGCTGTGGACAGGAAGTTGTGGTTGTGGGATTTGAATGCACAATTACAATGAATATCACAGCGGCCTATTAATCACTGAGTGCTAAAACTACCAATACACCCCCAAAAGCATTTTAAAAAATCAGTTATAGACCAAAGTATTATTCCCTTATCCAATTATGGTGAACCCATTCTGTGTTGGGAGAGATGAATTAAGAAAAAAAAACTATGTATGATGAGGGATAATACGAAAAAAATAATCACTTGCTAAAGGTGGAAAATACCGGCACCTCAGGCTGTTTTATATAAACCTCGTAAAAAATCAAACTCCATTACATAATGCACCGTTTCAAGCTTTAGGCTTTAACACAGGACATAGGTAGATACCATGGACTGATTCATTGTATTTACAAGCGAATCCCATGCTGCACATTTAATGCAAAAGCTCGCTATGTTTTCATAAGTGAAGGCAAAGACATTTGTAACAAACAAACACACCACCAAAGCTTTATACACATATAAGATTAAAATGCACAGTATGCAGTTGTTGTCTATGTAAAGCGCTTTTAGATTGAGAAAAGCGCTATATAAATGACATAAAGTATCATTGTTATGCATGGATAAGAGTGTTTCAACAGGAGCATTGCAACTGATGCACACAGACACAACCAACAGCCTTAAAGGATTCCAATAGCGTTTAATTGAAATCACATCAAATAATTTTAGCTCCATACAGTAAACATGTAAACAAAGTAATGTGTGGCGATTTTTTTAAGCTGTTTTGTTTGTCGATTAAATGAATACTGTTATCAGAATGTTAACACATTGGATAAATGTTCTTATCCGATTATTGTATTGCATACTATTTCTTCCCTTATCAGTTAATGTACCAGGGCAACTATATGTATGTGTTTATTTTCCTGTATATGCGCTTTCTAGATCTAGACTCAAATATCTTTGTGCTTCATATCATCTGCGTACAGGCATACACATCAATATGACACTTATTCATACTCTTTGTAACATTTGTATTCATTACATTACATTACATGTCATTTAGCAGACATTTTATCCATGGCGACTTACAGAGCACACATTCATATACCGATAGCAGCAGCTACACGCAGGGTGCAAGATAACTATCTGGAGCAATTTAGGGTTCAGTGTCTTGCTCAGGGACACTTGGACATGTGGCGGGGAGACGGGGGATCGAACCACTGACCCTGCAGTTGCGGGTCAACCACCCTACCCACTGAGCTTCATCCCCCCCCCTCATTCCACACTTTTTTGCAGAAAAGTAGATGCACCGACTCAGTTAATAAGGCATACTATGATATATAATGCAATATGTGAAAGCCACTGTCAGGATGGCAGTGTCTAAAGCTACTTGAACTCTCATGTATTGGGTTGCCAGCAGGGACCATGGGGGGGTTAGTTAGCGCCTTGTGACTCAATCGCACCCTCAGCCAAATCCCTGCTATCAGAGAACAGAGCAAAGTGTTGGCAAGAGAGCATGTGCTCTGACACACACAACTGTTGAAAATTCTAACAGGCCTGGCACACCATTACTGCCTGGGAGGCCTGGCATTATTCACATTTTCCCAGTTCAATATGCATGTGTGAGTCCTCCCCACCCAAAATGCATATTAAAAAAGTTAACTCAATCATCTTGAGACGCATACATGTGGGAAAATAATTAATTCACAGTGTGTACAGTAGCAGCATACTGTTTAGCAAAAAAACAAGTACATGATGTGGTTTCTAAGCCAAATAAGAATTAAGAACTAAATCACACTAATAATGGTTTACTGCCATCAAGTGTTGTATGAGGCTCTTATAGAGCTATTTTCATAATCCCTTACTTTAATAACACTGCCGTTTGTCAATCTGCATAATTGTGTTTACGTGGTGTTTGCACGTTATTTTCACAAGGGCAAATGCTTATGTCGACCGCAACTATTTAAGGCTCTAGCTTATATATAAATGCTGTGGTTTAAAGTTGAACCATAGGGGGTGTGTTAGGGTGGATGGTTAAATGCAGTGGCTCATATGCGCTGCTCTGCTGCTGTAAGATGCTTTCCCACAGCGCCTATGATTGTTCATTCTTAAGCTGTTTCAACACCGTGCTAGGCAAAAATCGATAATGCATTATTTATTTCCTTTGTCCCTAATTCAACCGAGATAAAAAAAAAGTCAATGAATAACTACTGATTGCAGTTAAGTGGGTATTCTATTTGCACTCATTGTCCTTTTGTATTCAATAAAACAGGGTTCCACATAAATAATTTAAAAAACAGCTTGATCACATGCAAACACGTTACGCTTTTGTCTCCACTTACAATGAAATGAGCAGTCTATAATTTTAATGATAAGTTTATTTCAACAGTGCAAGACAGAATATCAAAAAGAAAATCCAGAAAATCACGCTAAATAAAATATATTAATTATTTTCCATTTCATTGAGGGAAATAAGTATTTGATCCCCTATCAAAACATTGCTTAGTACTTGGTGGAGAAACCCTTGTTGGCAAGTACAGAGGTCAGACGTTTCTTGTAGTTGATGACCAGGTTTGCACACATCTCAGGAGGAATTTTGGACCACTCCTCTTTGCAGATCCTCTCCAAATCTTTGAGGTTTTGAGGCTGTCGCTTGGCAACTCGAAGCTTCAGTTCCCTCCACATATTTTCGATGGGATTTAGGTCTGGAGACTAGCTAGGCCACTCCATGACCTTAATGTGATTCTTCTTGAGCCACTCCTTTGTTGCCTTTGCTGTATGTTTTGGGTCATTGTCATGCTGGAAGACCCATTCACGACCCATTTTTAGTGACCTGGCTGAGGGAAGGAGGTTGTAAGCCAGGATTTCATGGTACATGGCCCCATACATATTTCCCTCGATGCGGTGAAGTCGACAGAAACACCCCCAAAGCATAATGCTTCCTCCTTCATGCTTGACGGTGGGGATGGTGTTCTTGGGGTTATACTCAGCATTCCTCTTCCTCCAAACACAGCGTGTTGAATTAATACCAACTAGCTCAATCTTTGTTTCATCTGACCACATCACCTTCTCCCAAGCATTCTTTGAGTCGTTCAGGTGTTCATTGGCAAACTTCAGACGGGCCTGGACATGTGCCTTCTTGAGCAGGGGGACCTTACGGGTGCTGCAGGATCTTAAGCCATTACGGCACAGTGTGTTACCAATTGTTTTCTTGGTGACTGTGGTCCCAGCTGCCTTGAGATAATTAACAAGCTCCTGCCTTGTAGTTCTGGGCAGATCCCTAAGGGAGATTGATGGTCATTTTGTGCTTCTTCCATTTTCTAATAATCGCACCAACAGTTGTCTCCTTCTCACCCAGCTTCTCGCCAATGGTCTTGTAGCCCATTCTGGCCTTGTGCAGGTCTACAATCTTGTCCCTGATTTCCTTAGACAGCTCTTTGGTCTTGCCCATGATTGAGAAGTTGTAGTCTGATTTATTCTGTGGACAGGTGTATTTTATAGAGTTAACAACAGGTGTCGTTTATGCAGGTAACAAGTTGAGATCAGGAGAACTTTCTTAAAGTGAGAGGACTGTTCAGTGGGAGCCAGCATCCTTTATTGTTGGTAGGGGATCAAATACTTATTTCCCTCAATGAAATGCAAAATAATTTAGGGGAAGGTGGGGTGATTTGTGCATTTTGGAAGTTGCAAAACCCCTTGTTTCTAGAAAACCGTGGAAGAAATTGGAAATGTGACCACATATTTAAGAAGAGCCATCCATTTGACTCATCCTGTAAAGAAGGGAGACACAAGGAATAAGATATAAGCACATTTAAGCTCAAAAAACTGTGTTTTGCCTTTCAAAGTAAAATTTCCATGATCAAGGTTTTTCGATTATTGTGTCTGAACAATTATAGACACGTTTGAAAACATTTGACACATGTTTTAGTGCTTTGGTATGCTACACTTTGAGTCTATATAGTTAGCACAATGTCAACCCTAAATTGCTGCATCATGCCTATTATCCAAAATTCTGGGGATGGGGTGATTTGTGCGCAAGGGCCTGGGTGAGTTATAAGTAAGTAAGTAAGTAAAATGTATTTATAAAAGCACATTTATGACAGTTTGCACTGTCCAAAGTGCTGTACATAGTGCATTCAGTAGGTAAACAATGAAGGTACAATAACAATAACCAAAATAAAAGACGTAAAGCCCATACATCCACATAAACACAGATAGTAGTGCAGAGGTAAGATAGTTAATGGGGAGGAAACACCAGGGTGTACATATGGGTTTTGAGCCTTGATTTAAAGGCAGAAATGTAGGGGGAATCACATTTGTCAGGTGGCAGTTGGTTCCACAAGCACGGAGCAACTAGTGCAAAGTACATTTCTGAGAGTTGTGCCAGTGGCATGGCTGTATACGCTGGTCACCAAAAGAAAGTGATTGTCTACAGTAGCTCAGAAGAGAGTGACATCTCAATTCCACTTAACGACACCACTGATGAGAGTTCAGATGGCCAGAAAGATGATGATGGTGACTTTGTCATTGTGACACAATGACGCACAAATCACCCCACTACGTGGGGTGATTTGTGCGACAAGACAACTTTTTTTCCGAAAGCCATATTTCTTAAACAGTTTATTCCAGATCCAAAGTTTTTATTGCCAGGGATGCACAACATCCTGAAATATATGTACATATTTGAGTTGGAGACATAACTGTCAAGGCCTCACTTTAAAATCACTTTGAGTAAAAAGTTGCACAAATCACCCCACCTTCCCCTATATATTTTTTTTATGTGATTTTCTGGATTTTGATATTCCGTCTATCACTGTTAAAATAAACCTACCATTAAAGTTATAGACCGCTCATTTCATTGTAAGTGGGCAAACTTACAAAATCAGTTGGGGATCAAATACTTATTTCCTCCACTGTAATTGTTTAGATAAGATTGTTTTACTTAGAGGGTGCTCACGGTGTATTGGTTAAAGCACCACCCCCCCATAGAGGCTCAGTCCTCAGAATTTGGCCCATGGTTGTTCGCTTCATCCCCCATTATCCCCCATCTCATCTCTGTCTCTCCAAAACTGTCTAATAAAACATAACAATGCCAAAAGTAAAAAAAAAAAATCTACTTAAGAAAAATGCTTACAATTGCTACCAAAATGTAAAAAACAAGACGTGAAGCTGATCGTGTTATGCTGCAAGCAGACCGGCCTGTTGGCTGACTTTCATGGCATTAGCTGAACAGTCTTCATCAAGAGCCTTTTCCCCTTCAGTTCAAACCATTAAGTGAACTGCTTTTAATTGAATTACTTTCAACTCCAATTCCAACTCCTATATGGGCACTGGGTTTCTCTGGAGTGACTTCTAAATCTGCCTGTAGAAAGGGAGAGGTCCAGGGGTAATATACCATTTCAGTTTTTAATTCTTAAGGATAATGAGCTTAAGGTTTCGGAGCAGCCAGACACACTATTGGAGTGACTGTATTGGATGCTGCCGCTGCTGCTGCTGCTGCTGCTGCTGTAACGCTAGGGATACAACTTCTTAAGTACTTGTCTCTTTTATGTCAGAACTTTACTCACACTTAAAAGTAAGACACCGGCACAGGAGACATTTTAACGGGAACGTTAGCGATTCATCACACTTCAGTTGAACTAGCGGGAAGTTTTAATAAGAACAGACAGCTGTGTAACAGTGCACTGTGTCTCCAAGGTATCCATCCTACACTTTTTTTTTTGCATTTTTCATGCTTTATTTGACAGTATAAAGAGACAGAGGTGAAATGGGGCATATAGGGGAGTGACATGCAGAGAACGACCACGGGCGGGAATCAAACCCGGGTCTGCTGCTGGGCCCGGCCCGGGGGGGGAGGGACGCCCTACCTACTGAGCTAAGGGCGCCCCTAAATACATTGTGTTTGATGTCCAGGCTAACTTTGAGTAAGCTAAACAAAATAAATAACATATTTAGTCATTGTTCTCAAATGTAGCTCCACACATTTTATTTGGGTTTGGACTTGAGGTCAGAGGTCCCATTTAGGATGTACCCGTGCTCCTCACTGATTTTGATGCTCATGTATTTCTTTTTTAAAGTTTATTTTTTGGCATTTTCAAGCTGTATTAGATAGTACAGAGTTGAAATGGGGAGACAGAGAGAGAGAGGGAGGATGACCTGCAGTAAAGGTCCACGTGTCGGATTTGAACCCGTGACCGCTGCAACGAAGGCCGGAGCCAATATGGTACGCGCTCTATCCATCCTATCTATCGCAGGAGGGTTCTGCGATACAACAAATGTTTTGGCGGTTTTCCACTGAACCGCTGATCCAAACAACTTCACACTCGGCGCTTCACTCTTTCGGGTCACTCCCCAACTGTGAAGTAGATACGATGAAGGGTGCTGAGGCGAGGGTGCTGTGTGTGGATAGGGTGGTTGGACCCGCAACTATAGGGTCGGTGGTTCGATCCCCAGTCTCCCCGCCACATGTCCAAGTGCTGCTAACGGTGTTTGAATGTGTGCTCCATTTGTGAGTCACTTTGGGTAAAAGTGTCTGCTAAAATTACATGTTGACCTCCCAAAAACTAAAATGATGATTGTATAACTCTAATGGTCCTATTTGAAGCCTGTACTATACGGTTTCAGACGTTAATTCATTAACATACCATCCCCTACAACTGTCCAATCCTGCAAGTTAACCTTTGAGCAAACGGAGGGGAACTACGCTATGCACACATGAACACTCTTTACTCCATCACCTCCATCACATTAAAACGCATCTGTGTGTAACACCCGGCATCGCTGCTCCACAGAAATGCTGCAATGAAAGTTGTTTTACACAATATTTATTGCATGCATTGCTTTCCCTCTCTCTCTCTCTGCCCTGAGGGTGGGAACAAAATAAATAGATAAATGATCTCTTCCATCCTCAAACTGACAATGTAATATGTTCCTAAATGAGCAGATGATGAGATAAACTATTACGAGTACTAAAGTTTTTTTTGCGGGCATCTGTCTCTCTATAAACAGATGTTTCCCCTAATCCTTCCCATCTCTTCTCCTTTTACAACTTGCTAAATCTAACGTTTCACTATTCCTGATGTAAGGCCACCTCTTCTGTAGTACATTTGCAATGGGGTAATTGGACTGACAGTCCTATGAGTGATGGATTTCATGAATTGGGGCGACTGTGGCTAAGGTGGTAGAGCGGGTCGGCCAATGGTCCAAGGGTTGGCGGTTCGATCCCCGCCCTGCCACTTGTGTCATGTAGTGTTGTTTTTGTCAACAAAATGTATGACTAAATATCGTCGTCAACTAACCTTTTTCACGTGACAGTGACGAGACTAGACGAAAATAGTCACAGATAAAATTGACTAAGAGAAGACTAAAAAGCTCAAGACATTTAGTCGACAGAAACTTGACTAGACTTAAAAGAGTTTAAACGTGACTAAGACTAATAAAAACTAAAATTAAAGTTTGACAAAAAGACTAGACTAAAACTAAAATTAAAACAGGCCGCCAAAAACAACACTACTCTTGTGTTCCCTGCTCTCCTGATACATGCAAAGTCATGTTGAAAAAGTATTCCTTGTTTTCTGAACGAGTAGTAGCCCTGTTTGTGGACGTCTATCCATCAAAACTATGACATAGGTCCTTAGCAACGGTCATTATACCCCTGTTATTGTAGCTCTAGCATTCAAGCACATTGTTTCTCTTAATTAAACTTGAATGTAATGTACATTTTTTTCTGGCATTGTCATTTGAAGCTATTTTATTTAGGCCTATTTATTTTATATAAATGTACGTCATTAGACAGGAGATTTTGAAACACAAAGAGAAGCTGTCCGAGCTCCACCAGACTGCTGTTCAGGTTGAGGAATCCGGCATTCTTACATGTTTGGTAGCTCAAATAAATATGATGTAAATTCAATCAGAGCGTCTTCCGTGTCTGGTATTGCATGTATTCTTGAGTCTATAAGGTAACAATAATATAATAAGATAAGATAACCTTGTTTGACTTGTGAAATGGGGGACTTAAAGAACATTTTGATTTTGGCTGTACTATACTAGGTAATTGTACTATATTAACTGGGTATAATTGCATTACTAAAAAGACTAAAATACAAAAGTCATTGACTAAGACTAGACTTAAATGTCATCAGCTTTTGTTGACTAAGACTAGACGAAAATAGTCCCAGGTCATTCTGACTAAGAGCAGACTAAAAAGCTCAAGACTTTTAGTCAACTGAAACTTGACTAGACCAAAAAGAGTTTAAACGTGACTAAGACTAATAAAAACTAAAATGACAATTGGACACAAAGACTAGACTAAAACTAAACTTAAAACAGGCCGCCAAAAACAACACTAGTGTCATGGTTGTTGTGTCCTTGGGGAAGACACTTCACCCACCCACCTTGCCTCGTGTGAATGTGTATGACTGCTGTATGTTTGAGGTGGTGGTAGGTTGTGTGTGAATTAATGTAACCTGGAACCCTGTACAGTGCTTTGAGTGCCTAGAAAAACCGCACTATAAATCCAATCCATGATAACTGAATATGTTCTTTCTTTTGAATTCAATTGGAAAGTTGACGGAGGCTAAATATGTCTTTCATACAACAATACGCTCTTGTCTAAAACATCAAGAGAGAAGAAAAAAGGTTTTGCAGATATCCGAGGCAGCAGCAGCGGCGGCAGAGTATTTAAGCAATCACAGGCAACTATTGCTCCCTTGGGGGGGACACGCAATGATAAAAACACAGCATTTTTTCATCTTTCAGACTCATCCAGTAAAAAGGTGAAATAATTCTGTTTTAAGAAGGAGCATCAACAAGAACTGCTGGAGCTCAGAGCAACATACCTACAGTAAGTTAATGAAGCAACATCTGAGTTTTCTTTTTTTACAACAGAGACCACTAATGAGAGACAGGGATTGGCAGAGGGGGAATAGTTGTGCATTTGAAATGCTAATTAAATGTAGAAGTGGAAATTACAGTTGGGGTCACATGGCAATTCCGAGATAGTACAGTTGAAGCCTCTGCACCAATATAAATGGAGTCGCAGAGGGTATAAGCAAAATTAGAAAGAGCAGCAACAACAACAACAACATGCATATATGTTCTGCTACTATGGGGATAGTAAGGGATTTGTGAACGATTCAGAAAGGAAAAGGGTGAACGTTTGAATCAGATGCACATAAGCTCCTTTGGTAAAAAAAAAAGACCAGAGCGAAAGTTTAATTTGGGTATTTGTTGGGTCAATAACACGTATTTCATTTTCATTCTGCAACAAGATGAACACTGAAGAGATCACAGCCGCCCAATCTTGTATCTTTAGAAGTTAATTAATTATGGTGTTGGAAGAAATGTACAGCTTGTATGTGTTCATTTAAGTCTACCGAATTTAGCTTATGTGTATGTAGCATCTGTTGACAGGTAAAGGTGTGTGTGTGTGTGTGCGTGCATGCCATATAAGATACGTAAATTGCATGGCAGAGTGTGTTAAAAAATGTGTTAATAAGATTAATCGTTCTCACAGGATACTGCTATGTTTCACTTACATTGAAACTAAGTTCAACTAACTTTGGCTAATTGGCAGGAGCCAAGTTTAGAGAGCCCACATGCTATGTCGCTACTAATAACACCACAGATAAACAATACAACACCTTCAATGCATCAAAAAAATTAAAATAATATAATTTGAAATAACCATAACACCAATTGATCAGATAGAAGCAAGGTAGGCACTCTAATAACAGTATGTTTTTTTTTTTAAATTAGGCTTAAAAGAAGACACTTGACTCAGACAGCCTTATTTCCTCAGGCAGGGCATACCACAGCCCCGGGGCCCTCCAGGCAATAGGTGTGTCTGCTTTAGTTTTCAGTCTGGACTCTGGTAAAGCTAGAAGAGCTACGCTAGAGGATCTGATAATGCAGACATGGTTCACTTTGTATGGAGTCAAAAGGTCACAACATATAGTCTGGGGCCAAGCCCTGGAGAGACTAAAGAGCAACAATATCCTAAAATCAATTGTAAAACATACATGAATGCGGCAGCACAATATATCTATCCATTTGTCCATGCTATTTGTTAACAATGCCAGCTGAGAATGATTCAACACTAGCCATGCTAGTAATGTATAATATTTTTGGAATTTTTTGAATATTCTTTATTTTTTGTACTTTGCACCGTATAACACATGTGTAAATCCAGTGTTGTGAAAGTGCTGAACCAAAATACAAGTCCTTGAATTATTGGATGAAATAAATAAGCAGATAGTACAGACACATCACATGCATTGTTTCCCCACAGAGGACATTGTTATCATATGTTTTGGACGAATGTTGTTATCTCAAGGAAGTGTGTTGTAGCAAAATCATACACAACCATTTTTGACTCAGTGGACATGCATTGTGTGTGTGTGCAAAAGCAGTTTGTGCAGCATGCTGTGCAATACAGTATGTTCACTCTGTAGAAAGTAGCAGTAGCTTTTTTTTTTGTTGTTAAAATAGCAGTCGGAAAACTTTTCTTGATTGTTTCCGATTACAGTTACTGCTGGAGACAATTTCAAACCACAGTTTGAATCCACTCTCTGAAATGTTACAAAATGCATTGAGCGCCAAAGCAATTTCTGTGCTGTTGTGTGTGTGGCATTTGAGGATAAAAAGCATCTTGTAAATGCATTGTAGTTAAGAGGGGGACATGGTCAGCTAATTGGGTTTGCCATGGTTTCAAATGCTACTCCTGATAAGAGAAGATGAAATATTGATATTTGAGGAATACAATTGCAGAAGTAAAAGATAGTGGCTTACATATTGGAATCCACAAAACAGAGACATTAAATGGGGATGGAAAACAAAAAAATAGTGTTTTTTAATAGATTAAATGTAAGGTCAAATTAAAAGGTTGTATGCTCGTTGTTTACAAGGAAAACACAATAAATCCATTTGTATGTATTGTATTGATGCATGAAGAGAATACCATTGCCTTGTGAAGTGGACATACAGTAGCCTACATATCATTCCACATGATACGTTAAACAGCTGGCCTTCTTAAACATTCAAGCCATTGTCCAATGAGTTGAAACGAAGATGATTAAGCCTGTGAGCCCCACAAAACTCTGTCAGTGTATTTCTCAGTATGGCAGCATTTACAGACTGGTGTCACAAACCCCCCCCCCCCCCCCCCGACACTTGCGCAGGAGCTAAGGAAAAATACCAAGAAACACCCAAATAATGTTTCAGTTGTTTGATTCTACTGCAAATAAAGAAACATGGACGTACAGCAGAAGGAATAACAATCCATTGACAATTGCTCATGGGGCGACATAAGTTACACACTATAGGTTTAAATTGTAGATCCACCTCCAGAAATATTTTCATTTCTAACACATCATCTCTAGTAGCATACACTGGTGGGAAGCAGTTGAGAGATTTACCATGAACACACACAGCATCCGGATGTGAAATGACAGCTTTGCCTGCTTATAAATATTAGCCCCCCACAACGTGCAGCTCTGTCAACCAGAACACCATTTACCCTGCCTGAAGCCTGCATCGATTCCCACTTCACCATTGACGGTTTACTCAAACAACACCATGCGGCTTTCCACCTTGTCAGTGGGAATCTGATGGGAGAGCGTGTTGACTGGCGCTCCATTTCTCGTCAAATTAACGAGACATGGAGTCATATTCCACGTGCAAATCTCGACAGCTGATGATGATGAGTTTGAGTTGGGATATTCTGTAAATGCACAGCTTTGAATTATTATTTTGAAGACTACTTTGATATACATTTGTCAATATGTTTTTATAGTGGGGGGGTTCCTTGGTCCAATTGTTATGGGAAAATCAATAAATACAAGTCTCACATTGGTCAGTTAAACCTCAAACAGCAGCCATTCAGCTTAAGCCTAGCGTATGGAGTGGACATTTGCCCCGTTTCCACTTAGAAATGCAGGTTGGGTACGGTATGGTTAGGTATATGGAATGGTCACCAGGTGTGGCTTGGACTCACTTTCTTGCTAAAAAGTTAAACTATTCCTTTAGAAGGTAATCTTGATTTCATAAGCCTTGTCTTGCTTATGTGATCAAAATGAGATCTTAATGTTCTTGCCAGATGTCACTTTGACTTTTACATCAAGCTGACAGTTTTTTTTTAGCAGAAATTGACAGTGAAGACACAAGCCATACTGTATGCACATTAGCTGAAATTATCACAACAGCTCTTCAGGCTCTAACTCTGCCATCCTTCATCTTACTGGCATCATTTTCAGATGATACACTTTTCAGTTGACTTGTAAATAATTAAAAAAGGAAATCACATCCCCGAGTATGTTATAAACACAGTTAAGTCCTCCAGAAATGCCTGCCTGTCCTCTCGGGAGACAGAAAACAGTGCAGCAAGCGGTGGATGCGCCCTAGCTTATGTGACACCCCACATCTCTGTCTGGTTGTTGTAACAAGAAGAAGCAGCTACCTGCCATTTTAATTGCATTTCTCACTTTTGACTAATCACACAAGACACAGTGGCCCTCCGGGCAAGCAGCCAGCTGGAGCGGAAGGGCACTCTCTCTCTCTCTCTCGGTCAGTTATTCCCTGGCAACAACAACCACAACAACAAAATAGCAAAACTGCCCCTCCCTCCCTCCCTCCCTCTCTCTCTCCCAGACGTTATTGGTTAATTTCATTTATTGAGTTTGTTGTGATTTAATTTTCAAAAATTGTCCTTTTTAATGCAAAAGTCAAAACATTAGTTTGAGTGTTCCAGTTTCGGAGCAATGCAAGATAGCACAGCAAAAGGTCCTCATTTATCATTATGTGTCATGTGATCATTTTTAATATAATAACAAAAGTATGGCAGCTACAAAATGAATGAAGAAGTTTATAGAAATGTTAATTCAATATTTGGAATTGGTCATTGAATTGTGACACAATTTCCAGTATACATTATATTTGATGTGTATAAAATATGAAGACATTATCACAGAGTTGAATGGAACACCTCTGACCAAAGTGGTAAAAAAAACCTGAACATCACACCAATCTCTTTAGAGGACTTTTGAAGTGGTTAAATCATATTTAATACAGTATGGTTTATGTGAAAATGAATAATTTAATACTTTGATTAATGTTTTAGTTCAACATTCTGTGTCTACATTAAGGACACAGTGTTATTAAATAAATTGTTCAGGTTCTGGTCCGCCCACCTAAAGCCAGTTACTGTTTAATTTATGTATTTATTTTTCTTTAAATTGTTTTTGTTAAAGTTTTTACTTTGCTTGCTCATAGGGAATGTTAATGTGTTAATGTTAGTTAATGTTAATTCAAACGAGTATATAGTCTAGACATGCACTTTATAAAAAAAGTGGCATGAGATAACATTGGTGTGATTTCTTTGTTTGTTTGTTGTTTATTTTCATGAATTTTCCACCAGTGATGCGACACCCAACTTCAATTTATGACACAATTGGAAAATATATTTTCTCTGGAACTTCTATGAGAGTCCATAACAGCCATGGAAGAAAAAAAGTTTGTATGAGCTTTAGCTATTACTGTGGTCAGTAGTTAATAATGAACACAATTAATCAATTTAGTATGGCCATTAACGTTCACAGTGATTCAGCCCCAAGGAGGGACCATTGGTTTCTACTATAAGAGGCAATCTAAAGCCCCCAAAGCCATGGCATTAAAAAAAATAAAGATCGGCCATCTAAATCAATGTTTTGTGACATCTGTGTCCATGGAGTGCTCCTTGCCGCTCTATGTATTAATGGAGTTTGTTTGCCTCACAGCACTTTTCATTTTCCAGCTGTGATTGTCACACACTAGTGTCGCTGTCTGTTTGCAATAGTGCTGATAAGACAGATCTCAGATAGATACCCCCTGCACACACACACACACGCGCGCGCGCACACACACACACACACACACACACGCGCACACACACACACACACAAGCGCACACACAAGCGCGCACACAAACGCACGGACGCACACACACACACACACACACTGCACGCCCCACAGAGCCATACACACAGTTGCAGGGCAGGTCTCACCCCCGCCACATCATAACTGCTGGTCTTGCAGATGCATCATGGGTGGACTAATCTCTATGAAAAACACACTGAGATGTGCTGGATCTCCCCTCATTCAAAGGGTGTGTTAGCACATACTGTGGTGGCCAGTGAAAACAGCTCTTTAGGGTGTAATTACATTGTCTTATGTTGTTGGCTATCTTTAGAGCAATTAAGTTTCCCCACAACAGAACACTGTTATTGCATTATGGTGTGCAGATTGCTGTCCTCCGAGATGATACAGCAGCTTACAGTAAATTAATTGGATGGACAGACCGACCGTGGAGGAGAGATGTGTCTGTGTCTAAACCACTAGGTTATTTTTGAATGTTTTTTTTTTTATTGTTTTGATAATTAATCTTCTAGGAATTTCCCTCTGCCAGTTATTCTTAGGCTGCTCATTATTCTCCCGACCCAAGGTCACGCTAACAAACTGCTAAGTGACTCTTTGCTAGCCAGTCCCACTCACTTAACAGTCAACTCATCATGGGTTTTTCCATTCACTGATTATGGTTACCAATAGTATTCCATAACCGAGTCTTAATCCTGCGGCCAGTGTTTTTTTTTGTCTTCACTATTTTCACATTGCTACCACTTATGGTTGAGATTGAGATTTGAGATGCATTTATTTACAGTATAGTAAGGACATTTGTGTAAATGTGTGAGAATATGGCTGACTATGGCTGATTTACATTTCCCTTTAGGCAGGTCGGTGTTGTATATAGTGTATACAAGTTAAACCTTATCATAAAGGCTATGAATCAATAAGAACAATTTGAGTAAAATAGTACAGTAAACAAAAAGACAAGCAATAAATAATGGTATTTTTGAGGACCATAATCATTTCAATGTTTAATTTAATTAAACAGTGCTAGTGTTTTTTTTTAACCTTCATCTGGGATATATTATGGGTGCAGTCTTGATTTTCCGGTAACAATATGTTTAGATGCTTGCTAAATTAAGATAAGGTTAGCCTCCAGTGATGTTTGTGGCAAGACACCTTTCAAGACACAGACTCTGTTAAAGCTATTCAAATAATACAAGAAAAAAACATAATGAAACAGTAATGCTCAAACATACACTCAAACATTGCGATTCTGGAAAACAAAAGAAGTGCTTACTCTAGCATGAGTGTAGGTGGGTTTTTCAATTCACTTTGATCTTGTTCAAGTGCCATGGCGAACAAACAGGCAGCACTTTCATAATTAAAACCTCTGTATCAACCTCGCCTACATATCACAGGAGTGAGAACAAGAAATAGGTACACATGCATTATTAAAAAAAAAGTTTCCTTCTTGATGTAATACTGCTAAAAACCTACACAGTACAAGAGCTCACTCCTTGAATTAATGACACATTTATTTTTTAATACATTTTTTTTTTGCACCATGGGCAGTATTTCCTCTGTTATTAATACACTTTTTAGTGCTTTGCCTAATGAGTGTTCCCCCGGCCCCAGTGTCTGGATTTCACACATTTGCATTCGCAGACATTAAGCTGATGTCCTTGTCTAAAGTGTCTTAACATGAGTGTGCAGAAATGGGGCTCAGTTTCTTGCTCGGGGACACTTCATCATGACTCATTGACATGGATGGGCACTTTGCGTGTTGCAGTAAACTTGATTCATGACAAAGTGCAGTCTCGAACTATTTGCTTAATAGCTCTGACCAGAATGCAAGTATCTAAGCCATATACCATGAATGTAAAACTTGACTAGGCCTACACAGTTTTCCACAACATTGCCTTAACTTACTTCTTTACTTATTTACATCTATTGGTGGGGGGGTCCGTCCTGTTGTTTCGAAGAGTGGATGTGTCAGCAATATGGGATGATATGACAATGTCACGTCAAAATGATCCTGACTGTTTTGAATGGCTCTAAAATAATACTGGAATCCAATTTTTATTAATAAAGGTCCCTGGTGTAAGAGACTCCCAAAGGATGGGAAAAGTCAACCCTTCTCTGTTTTTCTCCAACAAATAAAACCCATTCAGATTTATTTAATCTTATGTCAAAAGGGGAAGAGCCCCATTCCCTACCTAGCACTTACACCACCTTTGAGAAGCTCACACCCAGATACTACTGAATCTAACGGGCAGTTTGATCACAGTCCTTTTGAAAATACATATCATTTGAAAAGCAACTTTGTTTGCAGGGGTTATAATGGTAAAGTTGAGCCTTCAAGCAATGGGGATATGTATATGATTTAGGAATGACTGGAAATAGGTTGTGTGCTTATACATACTTCCGATATTTTAGAAGTGCAAATGTAGACAAATACATGTTGGAGTTGTAACCAAGGAGATTTTGTCCAAATCCAGCTTTCATTTGTTCCCTATAGTTGCTTATCGGGCTTATAAAAACATGGATTTCTCATCAAGAGCAGTTATTTTTGAGAATGTGCATGTTGCGGTACCTGTCCTTAAAGATAAGGCCATCAACTGTCTGTAGTATTTAGTTTTCTTCACTTAAGCCAAGGAAAGCAGTCAGATTAAACGTTATGGTTAAGATCCTTCCCAAAGACAAAGGGGCTTTAGTGTTTCCAATACGGGTTAACTGGTCACAACCCAGGCCTCTGTCATAGTATTTAAATCAGTCAGGTTCATTTTCGGATCCATTTTGGTATACTTAACACCATTTTAACATAGCATAAATTCACACTGTAACAAACTCTATTATTTTTTAACACTTGGTTTGATAAAAGGGATTATGTAATGTTGTGAATCTGAAAATAGGGAAAGCTACAGTTTCCCTGTGACCAAATATGGTGAAAACATTCAACCCAACTGTGAAGAGTTCTCAGACCAAACTTCTAATTTAACATAAACCAATATGGCTCAGACTTATTTTTCTCTCAAGGGGAGAACGATAGAAATATTTATTGAGGACGAGGGCCAGGTGATTTTAATTTAAAGAGTGAGCCAGAAAATTGCGGTCCAAATCGCATACCTTTTTTTCTATTCTAAATACTACATCTGCATATAGAATAATCTAGTTAGCATGCAGTAGGCATACCATTGGGACATACATTTACTTATTTATTTCATCATAGCATTGCACCTTGATCTTGCCTCTTGCTTTTATATCCGTCGCATCCCTGGTTGTTATTTCATACAGAGGCTCCGTCAATGTGACGTCACTTCCGGTGTGCACTGGATTGTGGGTCAGAATCGCCCAAATAGCATGCTGATGTCAACACTCCAGTAAAAATCTCAGCCGGATGTAGTAGACACCTGGGTATTTTTAAGCACACTATGTGACCACAGTAATTGGAACATCCTTAATCTTTTTTCTACCATACTACATGGAAGAAAGTATGTGGATTGGAACACAGGGGATATCTCTATCAAATAACCTTGATTAACCTATCAAAATAAAAAAAAAACCTACTACATATAACTAGGGTTATACTAAATATAATTAACACATTTCTTCTCTAACAAGAGCATTTGCATATTCAGTGAAGGAACCCAATTGTTATTATTTCAGGGTGTTCAGAGAGAACATCTGCAAGCTATGTAAAAAAGAAAAGAAAAAAACGGATACCTTCGAAATTACAATAGTTTATCAATTTTATGAGTGGCCTAGCATGAAATTAGATCCTACTCAAGCCCTAAAAACCGCATTATTGAATTTCATCTGTGCGATGGTTACTCCTACTCTCTCTCTCTCTCTAATGCCAGTGTAGCCCCAGATGTGATATGAATGTAACTGATATGGTATGAGGCTGTAGAAAGAGATTATAATCTAATAACGTAAAATAAAAAGCCAATGCGTTGATGTAGATTGTTGCTGGACAGAGCAGCCCCCCCCCATCCCCTGATTCAATGACTTTCAAACCTCTTTACTCTGCCTGTATCTGAGCTATTCGTATATTGGTTTCCATCAGTATGCTAGATCATGCACCTATCCCCCCCTTCTGCCATCTGCCATACCGTCCCAGTGTCAAACTAGATGAGCAGAGCGCTCGTATATTTGTCCTCACAATTGGTCACTTTAGTATTGTGAGGTGGGAGGGGTAAGTGGCTTATGTTGGGGGGGAGGGTGTGGTAATGGTTTGCAGAATGATACACAATGAGTGTCCATATAATGCAAATGAACTGCAACAACTGCTTTCATATGTTCCGCGGAATGAATGGCGGTTAGCGCTAATGGCCAAAATGTTTGCATAGGATACTGGGGGGGGGGAAATCCCAAACAGCCGACCCGTTAACAACGTGGGTCAAGCTATGAGTTCAAAAATGGTGCCATTTAACAAACAAATGCTGATGGCAGTGATGGCATGCCCACACACCACAACCTGTATACAATTGAACACATCCCTGTCCAAAAAGCATGACTCACTGTGCTATGCGGAAAGTAAACAGTTGCATTCTTTCCAAGTAAAAAAAAACAATGCCACCTCTGAATAAAATCCTCATTTCACCCTAGATGTTGTTTACCGAGAGCAAGCTTCACCTATGTTTGCAAAAAAAAAAAAATCCACCTCAATGTTTAGTCTGCCTTGTTACTTTCTCCTCTCACCGCTTCCATTCACCATCTGCTGCCCTCAAGCTCCCGGGCAGAACAGGGGGACATCCAAACCACTCCGCACCACCAAATTTAAACCATTATGCTCCATGCTGCTGTCGCTTTGCATGTGAAACCCCAGCAGAGAGACAGCCCTGTCTGGGAGAAAAATCCTGTGAGGCCATAACAAAAATAGGTAAGCCAATCTCTTGTCCCAAAGTCCCCATGGGTATAAGAGCTATGGTGCCTTGCTGTTTGGGGGCAATCTGTATCAAATGCTTGAGGGATTGCACATGTATCATCACATAGATGCTGGTAGAGCATAGCATACAAATAATACAGTGAGCTACTTATAGAAACATTGCTTTACACTACTAGTGGTACACAAAACCTCACAGTCACAGGGCACCTTGAAGCTGTGGAATAGCTCAAAAAGCAGGTGGAAGTTGCTTCAATGTTTATCCAGCTTGGAAATAAACAGACAATCATGTGTATTGAGAATACAGCAACAACAGTTGGGAAACTCGACAAGACAGGCCATGTGAGTCTGAGAGAGATTGCAATTAGCCATAGAAGCTATTGCAACTAATGTTTATTTTCCACTGGCACTTGTTGGCCACGGTGAGTCAAAGCGTGCCACGCTGATTAGCATTTCCATTACTACTTTTTTACTGTGCCGAGCCGTGCCTGAGATAGACCTCCTATGAGGCACGCTCGCCCGGAGTCCCAGTGATATGAAATGGTCGATTGAGTTGATTGTAGAATCAATGTATTAGTCATTCAAGTAATCTCACACATCATTAATAACAAAGGTGGCAATTAACATGTCGAAGGGCAAAAACAAATACAATTTAATAAAGTTCCTCAAATGCATAATGTAGTCCACGTTTTGATAGTTGATAGTTTGCCCTCTATAAATGATATCAGGCAGCTATGAATACACATGCATGGATCATGAATGTGTTAACTGAGAAGTGAATGAAGCAAATGATCTTATTTTGTGCATGATTACGTGTTGAGTGTGTTGGCTGATGAAGACACATCTTGAAGGTTGATCAGTTCGCTTGCAGCCAGCAACGGTATACCAGATGATTCTCAAAAAAAAAAAAAAAAGTAACATTTGGTGCATCTTGACAACAAAAGTCAAGTCATTTCAATGTGTCACCTCAGTGCCCTGTGAAACTACTACATCTGCTGCCTTCAATTACTTTTCATATTTCTCCCCAACTTTATTTGCCGGCATCTCACCCGTTGCTCTCCTGCGCTCGGAGCATAATGTCTCTTTCCCAATTGACATTCAGCTCCGGCGCTTGGATGTTACTCCTAGCCTGAATGTTAAACAGGTATGACATGGAGCTCTTGATTGTAAATAATTTGGCTCAAGCTTTGGGGGTCACCCGAGCGAATAGCATCCGCTCTCTCTCTTCATATCGAGGCCTTCTGTTCCTACCAGCTGCCGCGCTGCCTGCGTTTTCAGACAGGTGTCATGGTAGCCCGCCTGTGCGTGGAACACCTTTCGTTTTCTTGATACAATTATCCCCCCCCCCCTCGGTAACTTAACCTACAACACGGCTGGGAGGGATCCCAGAGCTTCCAGGAATACTCAGTGTCTGCGCCCGGAATACTATGACATGAATGATTATATAGATGTGATGGGTTGACCCGCAGTAATGTAGTCTTGTTCGAAAAGTGCACTGTCGACTGGAACTCCACAGTGATAAATCAATGTGTTAAAACAGGGCCCATACCTTTCGTGCAGAAAGGGTTTTACCGGACAATGAATCATGTGCCATCCAAAGCAGCTGCGAGCAGGGCCGTCTCCAAACCAAATTCATTCATTTATATATGGCGGTTCACTGATTATTAACAGCTTTTAACCTTCCTAAAAATGAAAGTGCAAGTGGATATACTCTGGCTTTTGATCATTGTGTGGTGTGGCTGTCCCTACCTTTTGATTAAAATCAGTCCTACAGCCTATAGCACTATCCCCCATAACTTGATGATACTCTTGGCATAATACTCTCTGGTTGAGGAAAGAGAGTGTTGGCTTTGGTTTACATGATTCTCACATGACATGCAGTGCAACAAAACTTTGGATTTTTTTTTAGAAACTTACTAGTAACACAAGTTGCTGCAATTTACTGAGTTGGAATATTTGCCAAATTAATGTTTTTTTTTACAACATTAACATAGCTCTGCTGTTGTTGATTCTAGCGTCACCTTTGGACAAATGTGGTAGTGTCTTTACAACACCAGCGCCCAAGTGCGTGCGTTCTCGTGCATGTGTTGCGGAATCAAGTCAATGAAGCGAAACCGCAAATGCGTCGCAATGAGGTAATGTATTTCAATGTCACTATTTAAGATTTTTAACAGTAATATGAACTTTGTTGGATCAAAGTTATCTTTGATTTTGATGTAGTGTCGTTTGGAAACATAGGATAATCCAGTTTGCCTGCCGTAAATCATTGTTCTAAGTTCTCAGGTGAAACAGTACCTGTGATTGCCTACCAACACTCACACTTACGTCACAAAATCAGTCGAGCCTTAGTAAGTTCCATTACGTAACCGTACAGACAGCCCTCAGTCAGGTATCACAGAGAGTACAAGCTGAAACGCTGCAGTGGTCAGATCATAAATATTGCAAAAGGCTGAGAGACAGTGCGGCTCAGACCGGTCCCTTTCTCTCTCCCCCCTGAAGACAAGCCAGAACATGTGTTTTGCCGTTAATTAAAATCAAGCGCCAGGGCCCACGTTGCATGATTAATTACCTCATACCTTTTCAGTCGCCCGCAAACATTGATGACTACCCTGCTTGTATGTCATGGATAGGACCTGCACCATTCATCACCCCTGTAAGGTCAGACTCAAAGCTACAGTGTGTGTCTGTAATTACAAGCCCCCTGGACCCTTTTACCGCCGTGATTGTTATTGTCTTTGATTTTGACTGATACATTTGTGTCTCGGCGTTCTACTTTGGTTGTCGATTAGTGTTCCTATTACAGTTTAAAATCAATGTTTGCATACAGTTTAGTCTAAACAAAAAGGATTAAGTTGTTAGTAATGTTTCTTGCAACATCATCCTTTTATATTGTGGCAGGGAACTATACTCTAAAGAAAGGGTGTTATTCCAAATCAAAAGTAGTTCAGGAAATGACAAGAACATTTGTTGTGATTTCTCAAGGTTAACGAGATATATTCAAAAGGTTGCGTCTGTGATATTCCAGCAGTGACATACTTCAGACAACTAGAACATATTGTTCCGTGCCTTTTTATTTTTATTTTTTTTTGGGGGGAGGCATTAGCTACCGTTTTGGCTTTGGAGAATGCCACTGAGCAAATGTGTGTCTCCTGACACCTTGAGTTAATGATCAGCCAGCTTCCACAGAGGCAATGTATTTTGAGTCACTAGCGAAGCGTGACAATAACCTTTAACATTATCATTTACACACATATTATACCGTGGGACAGATTGTCTATAGGGTAGCTCGCAGCAATATGTCATCCCCCTCCTGATAGGCTCCCCATCCTCTTTTTTTTTCACGCTAAGGTGTGTGACTTTGAGGTGGTTTGCAGGCCAGAATCGTCCATCTTGTGAAATTTCATTTTTGTCTTCTCTTCGGAAATGCCTCGTGTCTCAAGGTGAAATATTGTGATATTGCCACGGGCATAATGTTCTGAGATTAAACAAAAAAAGTGGGGGGAAAAGTAGGGAAAATGAAATAAAGTGAATCTTATCATGTCGCTTGTCAAACAACATTAGTTTATTCAGAGATTTGAATTACTGCATGGGTTTTTTTTTGGCTGCGGGCGGAAACAGTTTCAAGGACATATATAATTTCTCGCTGCGCCGTGAGAGCGATGAGATATTTTTGAGTAAATGCAGATTGACAGGCACCTGGAGAATCAAAGCCGTTTGGAAATACAATGATTTGTTATGAATCGTGCAGGGTAGACTTTTACACCGGCAGTCAGTGGTAGAGGTGTCTGGTTTTCAGATGTTCATGACATGACATTACCATCATTGCAAAGGACAGGGAAATCCAGCAACATGTATATTAATGGGAATGAAAGATAAAGCAGATGCGGAGCTTAGCATATAATTCCGCGACGGTATTAAAGTGTCATAATCCTTATAATTAATGTAGTTGCAACAGCAGGGCTTTTCAGGAAAAGCAGCTGTGTGCTGTGCTGCTGCTCTGTGGATGTTTTCTTTATTATCATGAATATTACAAATGTTAAAGCAAAAAGCTATCTTCAATCGCTACTAATCGGTATGTATTTCACATCATTGATACCTAGCACACTATCACACGGCTAAAGGTATGTGAATATTGAATATTATCTTTTAACAAGGCCCCAGTGCACTATCCTGCTATGCAACATTCTAACTCGATTTATTTCTGCAAGGGTGATTCCAGTTTGATTTTCAGTAAATGTTATTCCTTTCAAAGACATTTCCTTTGCTTGTTTGTCCCAAAAACTATCTATATCGACCTTGTAAATGGATATTTTAGTATTCAAACATTTCTGTGGTAAACCTTAATCAACTCTGTCTATTGTTAGCGATATAGAGTTAATACAAGTGTGTTTGCTTACTGGGTGGAGAGGAAAACTGACAATTGGAAACTGTCTCATACAAAAACTGACAACAAACTGAGAAGCCCAATTGCACACTAGGGGCATTATGGCTCTATGCTTGGCTGGACTAATTGTGCTCATTATAAAGTCTTCAGAAAGGGAACAAATCACGTTTGTTTCTAGGTGGTAATACACCTATTAAATGCTATAGTCAAACTTATATACAAATTGATGACTGAACTATTTATTTTCCCCAATTTCTTTCCGACATGTTTTTTATGATGCCATTCATTATGTGTGTCTTGTAATTTTACTCGACATCATTGTAAATGAAAGGTCACCCCCCTCAATCCATCTCTCGAGGATAAATAAAGGAAAAATGAAATGAAAAACAAATGATAAGATATGGCAAATATGGTAAACATAGATATGTGTCTGCAGTCGCGGGGTGGAGTTGTTGATTAATGTTAGAGTTCATATTATCTCACTTGTTGAACATGTATTAATATCTCATATCTGTGACACTGTCTGATTCGGTTGGTGTTAGTTTCCTCCCAAACAAAACATTAAATTATTAGTAAATGAAAAAAATGTGTCATCGACTTTAACATGTCACCACTAAAATTATTTAGGAAACAATTGCATTCTTCTTCTTCTTCTTCTTCTTCTTCTTCTTCTTCTTCTTCTTCTTCTTCTTCTTCTTCTTCTTCTTCTTCTTCTTCTTCTTCTTCTTCTTCTTCTTCTTCTTCTTCTTCTTCTTCTCTATATAGACACCCTTTCAAATCCTTATCTAGTTTTTGGATTGGACATATATGATGACAAAAACAAATCATCCACTTGTTACATCTCCATGTAGCACTTACGTGTGACACTTTGTAGTTTAGTTTATATGAAGTTATATTACGTGTTTCCTGTTGTTCTGAGTTTGTACCTTCATGGCCGAATGCACTTAATGGAAGTTGCTTTGGATAAAAGTGTCAGCTAAATAAAATGGAATGGAATGTAACATTTGACATGACACTGATCCGCCAGAATATATACTGTATGTTACCATTCCTTCAATCAATAGCACCCTGCTGGCAAACTAATGCATTACAACTTAAGGTTAACTTTTTTTGTATAGCCTTTTAATTAAGCTTTGGCAAACACATGCAGCATCTGGTGGGTGTGAATGTTAACAAGGAACTAACACGCAGTGACAAGTTGCCAACTTGCTGCCACATCACACCACTCTGCAGCCCTGGGACCCCCTCCCCCTCCCCCCACCCCCTTGTGTGTCCCAAGACCCATCACTGATAATCACTGAATGCTTTGCACAGTCAACTCTGCCTGTTGTAGATGTACTTAATTAATCCCTTCCATTTTAAACAACGGGCTAGGGAGAAAAAAAAAATTCAAAGAAAGAAAACAGTCCGGGGAGCTTTATTTTGTGTACAATTAAAGATGCCCTTCCCTCAAACGTCCTCCTCAATCAATGGCACAGGAGGACTAGGGAGACAACAAACTGAGGCAATGTATAGAGAGACCGCTAGGGAGGAAAGTTTCAAGTTGTGATCATTTATTGAATGACTTTCAGAGCCCTTTTGGAGCTTGTCAGTCATAGTTGGTATATGGTGAGAGACTGCCATATATATTAAACTAGATGCTATAGTAAGAGCTGGTGTGTGTACATTCACTTGGGGTTTCCTAAAGCTACAGTGCATACTTGATGTTGCACCGAGAGACATTCTGAGTTCTCACAACACTGTTTTTTTTTTTTGCACTAATCAACAACTGACACATTTCTTGGGTGCTTCTAGGGTTTTTTCTGAGCTGCTGCACCAGTGTCATGGGGGTGACACCAGTTTGCAAACGCTGCCATACTGAGAAATACAGATAGTGTTGTGGAGCTGATAGGCTTAATCAACATTGTATGAACTCATTTGGCAATGGCTTGAATGTATCTGACATCCATTCATGTGAAAGAGTTACACACTATAGCTTCAACAATGTCACTCATATTGTGTCTTATTGTGGAACATTTTAATCATACTAGGGCAGGAGATAACGCACATTATAAAGCATACTCCTGTCTGTATCATAGTTACTGTACATGTATGAATGGGCTTTATAGTAAGGTGGTTGCTGGGCACCGACAATTCACATTCTTCTCCTTGAAGCAATCTTGCTCAGGACATGACCTTTGATATAATAACCAGCCAACATAAATGTATCATTCTCGCCAGCGGGGGAAAGCAAGCTGAATAACTGACTGATACCTGACTCAACTGAGGATACAGAGCCATCTTTATTCTTTGAGACTTACCTGAAAAAATGAATTCTGTATTATCAAGTGTGTATCTATTCTAAAGCACACAGTCTGCATGTTCACGTACACACTGGTGCATACAATATAGCCTTCTCAATGTGCCAAGTAAACATTGTACCAAATAATACTTAATTTATTTCAATACAGCATTGTACTTTAAGCAACTTCCATGTATAGTCTGCCAATAACACATCCATGTCACACTGCAGCTTGATATGCCAGAGCCATTTCACCCAATCACTGTAGCGGATAATATATGCATGTGGTATTACCCATTCTGTAAAATGTCCCTTTTTATCGGATATCAACAAGGTGAAACAAATTCACCAAAGCACGACATTCAATGCTTCCTTTATCTTTGCTCAGTGTGTGAAACTGAAAGTCAACAACCCCCAATCCAACAATTATATTTTTTTTTTTGTGACAAACAAGCGTTAAATGCATTTGCCTTTGAATATATCTACAACAACAACCAAAACATTCTGGGGGGTGGGAGCCATTAGACATTCAACAAATGAGACGGCGAGTGGCAACACATATTTGTGAATCTTTTTTAATAGTGCCAAAGGAGGTAACGTTTGGTGCTTTTCCACTTAATGGTACTCTACTCTCCTTATGTATTGGATACTTTTTAGAAGGTTGTACTCCATTACAGGATAGATCTTGCCCATGATATTACTGTCTATGTGTAGCTGGTCATCATAGCGGCATTAGCAACCTCGGCCTGGTAGCATTTTTTTAAAGAAAGTACAACACAAACTGGAGGGACAGCGAACTGATACACTTGGACCCCTACTGTAGCTTGGCTGTCTGTTGTTCAGGATATTGTATGTCCACTGATGACGCTCTGACCAATCAGTGGTCTGCAGTGTTTCATGCAACCCTTTAGTACCTGCAGTCCCTGGAACCTCGACAGAGAAGGGACCACAACATGCTGGAACACCATAAAAATGCAAGTGGAGTAGAGCGTGTATGGAAAAGCACCAATTGATCCAGATGATTGCAACCTACACAATGATGCTTACAATAAGTAGATAATACTACATACATACCGTGTAGTAACGCTTGTGTCCCAAACCTAACACTTAACTGAATCAGAATCAGATTCAGAATCTTGTATTGTCAGTGTACAGTGTACAACAAAAGTGTAGCAGCATCTCAGTATACACACAACACAAAATATAAAACTAGACAAAAAAAGATAGTCCAGGGCACTGGTTCAAGTTTGAATGAAAGTGTCCCTTTTTATTTGTCTGATGAACACATTCAAGGTTTCGACTTGACAGTGGCCTTGCGAGTTGCAGCTTTCACACTTCCAAGGCTGCGGGGGGCTTTCTGGATGGATGGATGGATGGAGGGAGGGAGGGAGGGATGGATGAATGGATGGATGGATGGATGGATGGAGGGATTGAGGGATGGATGGATGGATGGAGGGAGGGATGGATGGATGGATGTATGGGCATGTGTGAAAATAATCCCAGTATTATCCCTTCACTGTGTACGTCTGTACTGCAGTCACCTAGCTTCCTCTGGTCTACGTCAACGATGATCTATCATTAACGTCAACTACTCTGTTAAATAGTGATGTCACCGCAGTGTTGGCAGATGTCATGTGTAGCGGCTAATAGACCTGTCCCCGGGAGAAAAGCAAATCATTTTACACCATGGGGTTATGGCGGAGCATCTAAGGTGTCAGATGTGACATTAGTATATATTTTTTTCGTCCAGGTGTTGCTCCGCTATACACAACGAGTGAGTGAAAAAAGCCTGGTACAAAGTGTACGGATCAACCGGGATGCTTTCAGCCATTTCACCTCCGTTTGGCACAGCGTCTTTACAGGGACTGGAATAGTATGGGGAAACGGGAGAGAAATGTGTTAGGGTGCGGAAATTCACTACCATTTAGTGGAATGGATGCAGCAGCTGAAGTGACAGAGAGAGAGAGAGTGGGGTCAGATGTTGTAAATGCGCTCCACATTTTGCTGCTTTTTTACGAGAGCGGCAGCAACATAACCGTGTTAGGACTAGTTGACCTGTGCCAGTACAAACAAAAAATATATAAAAACTGGTGTGTTGCCCAGAGGGACATACAGTATTCAGACCCAGTGGATAATGTGAAACAAAGCAAATTTAGTGTGTGCAGCTGCAACAGTTTGGGGCCGGTCAACTATACCGTGACCCATGCCAGATGGGTTGGTGCAGTTCCAAAGGTTTTACTAATTAGAGAGACTGTTCTAAAATGGAAAGGTCACGCAGTTTAAAATCTATTATAAAGGCGTTCAGAGTCTGTTTTCACACACTGCCTAAATGCCCTTCAGCAAAAAAAAAACACATCATAAAAAAGACAAGTGTCACCGGATACAGTGGAGTTCAGCGCACATGCAAATTTGTCATCATACGTATGGTTGCAAATGAATTCAAACAGTCAATAGTTTATATTTCAGTATGTATCAACATAACAACACTAGCCTCTCCATACTCATTCTCACCTCTTTTTATACTCGGGAGATCATTGAGGGGTGATCCTCATTTCCAATGACGTCGAGTCAGAACAATACAATGCTAAGCAATAACAACAACACAAACACAATGCACACTGCAAATACATCAAATTCACCACGAGCTGATACCAAGAGCTAAAACCATTGACACATTTAGACAGCAATTTTGAATGGCTGCAATGCACGTTGCGTAGAAAGTACAAGAGTGTTTTCAATACTGTGTATATCCTAATTCATGTGTCTTTAACTTGTGTATTAACTTGTGTATTGGCATTATAAGTTCTAATGGATGTCTTGATCATGTATTATGTTCCTGATCTTTTTCTCTTTCGCTATTGGGTATCATCTGCTAACTTTTTTTATTTTAACCTTTCTTCATTTTTGACAAATCCTTTTTTGAAAGCTGCATTGTGGGAGTATTGAGCTAAAGGCTTCCCTTTGATGCCTTCCTGCAAAGTTTCCTGTACTGTCTCTAAAATCAATGCATAGGGAAGTGTCTGTATGAATACCATGCTGTAGGAAGGTACGGATCAAATTCCAATTGCTTCTCTTCATCTCCCGCGTGAACGAAATGTCAAATTTATTTTCATCCGAAGTGTTTTACTTTTTTGCCTGACCCGACCGCTGGGGGGAAGGGGTATTTTTGGGTTTACAGTTTTTCCCAGAGAGCACTTTGACGTCTGTGTGTGTGTGTGTGTGTGTGTGTGTGTGTGTGTGTGTGTGTGTGTGTGTGTGTGTGTGTGTGTAACGGTAACCCTGTGATTAAGTTAAAGAATCATGCTACCTCCTGAGCCACAGTGTGCCATTAAAAAAAGACAACACTTCCTTTTTTTTACTATTGTTATATCAAGTTATATTCATGGTTGTTAAGACAATATTGAAAAGCAATATACTTTGCAAGCGATCATAATAATAATAATAGATCAAATTAAGGCAGCTAATCATCTGGGTAAGAGTTGAGATCACCCTTGAAATAAAGGGCTAATTAATGATTAACATGAAGAATGGTAATGCCTGTGTTTTAGATGATGAATTCTCAATGCTTGCTGTCGGGTTAAGAAAAGTTAACACAGATTGACCCGCGGTTTAATATGACTCAGTAACTGCAATGCATAGTGTGCTCTGTTTCTATTTAATAGTTAACATTTTGCTTTGTGTATTGAGTTTAATTCCAGTTCATATGCAGCAGTGAACAAAAAAAAAATTACAATTTCAAAAAATCTTTAGAAAAAAAATATTAGTACAAATGGTTGATTTGTTTACGAATTTAAAAACGCTCAAATGGCAGCATCATCACAAAATATTTACCGTATTGTTTGCTCTGAAAAAGATGTGTTTTACTCCATAAGATCCACACAAAAACACTTGTTCTATATAATTACATAATGTACAGTATGTATGAATTATCTTCTATTTTCATTCACCCAGATTGTCATTTAACATATTCAACAAACACCTCCCTATATGTATTTACTTTACTTTACTTGCAATTTTATCCTATGTTCTCTACAAAGCCTTATAGTCTGGTATAGCGGACCATATAGCTACACATCTCTATTTAGCCATCCTTTTCCATTAGATTACAACGACTACATAATGTGTTTATTGTGGCGCTTCAGATGTACCGTGTTCATTACCATTACATTACCCTAGGCTGCTAAAACGCAGTGCTGTTAGTTCACACAAATGCAATCATGGATAAAATATGTTCTAGCCTTTGAGCCCTATTTTTTTTTTGATAGCAAAAACATGCTTGACATAAATATAGTGTACAATCTTAAATCTTTCTCTGCTTTATTTTGCCTGTAGGTGTTCCCTTCTCTTACACAGTAATAATATGGTTCTGTCATGCGACCAAATTAAGATATCATGTGACCTGGGGGGGTTCTACAGAATGGCTTGTTGCAGAACAGATTAGAAAAACAATCAATGATGTTACTCGGGGCTGATTTAAGTTTAAATTAGCATACCGCTAGTGTTTGTTCAATTCAATGTACATTAGAATCATTGGGATTCTTGTCAAGTATATAAGTCCTGTATAGCATAGCATCGTGCAATTTGAAATGCACAAACCGTTTCAGTATCTTACATTATGTTGGCATTATATCTTCATTAAGCTGTGTACCGGTGGTGATATAACGCTTGTCTTGGAAGCACACACCTTTAGTATCCCCTTTTGGTCGCTGATAATAAAAAGGGAATTATTCTCCTGTCCTCTAAGAGCCTTCCGGTTATTTTAATTGCCATGTCTGTCCATCACACAGCTACTCCCAAAAGGACGTTATCATATCGTACAACTACATATGAGACTTATGATGGGGAGTATAGGCACATTTCAATTTCAGGTGCGAGTCACATAAGCCCCTTTTACACAGCCAGTGAAAGCCGGGAATATGCCGGCCTTTCGGCCCTCCCCCCAGCTGTGTAAATGCGACAGTTGCGGAACGAGGGAAGAAAGGTGCGAGTGATCGTTCCGGGAATTTTACTACCTCGGGGGGTAGTAAGATTCCCGACACGATCAGTTCCGCCTCTCTGTTTAAATGCTCCAGCTTGTTGTTGCGGAACAGGGGGGCGTTTGACGTTCCATAGTCTACGTTCTAAACATGCGACCATGTTAGCAGTTGAAGGACGTGTGTTTAACATTAACCACGGCGGCCTGATGTCCCGTAAAAATCACCAAATAAAAGGAACGGTGTATAATCTAGCTGATCATAAGGTCCGTTGCTCAATCCAAACCCCCGCGCTTCATTTTGCAGAGTGTATGAGTCAATTTCTGCCCAGGAGAAGTTGTACAATGGAAAGCTAGGCTAGGCTAAGTAAGGGATAAAGTATAGCGAACGGGTCACTTGCTAGAAATAAAGACCGACAAGCTGAAGCAGGAGCCCGACGCGCAGCGGAGGGCTCTTGTTCAGCTTGAAGGTCGACCTAGTAACGGGGGAATAGTCTGCTCGCCCCGCTAGACTGTCTGCTTCAGCTGACTGAAGGCTCCGGCTCAGCTGTTAGCCACAGAGCTACTGTTTTGCTAACACATTCCGCCGCCGCTATTATATCCTAAGTCTGAGCGTATATCCACACTTCATTTCTGTCTACAGTAACGTGACTTCACACACTGTGTGTATGTGTATGTCTGATTGGCAGATCGCTGCCCTCACAAAGAGACTCGCTCACAACCAACCTGTCACACACACACACACACGCAGAGGTGAAGCGGTCGGATTGATTTAGTCAGTTTGGTTAACCTGGGACAGTCCCAGTGATGTTGGACTCAGCGCGTAGCGAGATCAACTGGCACATCGTGGGGACAGTAAAATACGGCCCTCTTACTGCAAGCTCCAGCACTTCTGCTCTGAATTCACCGGCCATTGTTGTTGTTGTAAAGCAGCTGACCGGCGCGGCGCTAAATGTTTACGTCACACCTGACGCTGTTTACAAGCACCTCTTTCATTCCGGAGCGCTGTGTAAAAGGAGCTACTGATGCGCCAGCAGGCCGGCGTTGCTTGGTTCTGTGTAAATAACACAGAAGCAAGCAAAGCCGGCATATTGGAGTGATGTTGTTCCGTCAATATGCAGCAATCTCTGTGTAAAAGGGGCTATAGAAGCGCAATTGCACTCAATTTAAAATGTAACATTCAGCTATGGTGCATCACATGCTGTTTTTAAACTGACAAGAAAGTGTATAATTTGTATTAAGGGCTTTTATTCAGCTAATGTACTTGCACAATCAGGGTAACAATAAATGATTACTTCACTATAAGTGTGAAATAACCTAAATAACCTACACTTACCAACCACACATTGTTGAGTGTATACTTCAACCATTCTAATACATGGTTTAATTTGCACAAGAGCCTAGTCTCACCTGCTTATATTGTCTGATTATACCAATCAGACAATAAGCAGGTGGAAGTACAATCAAATGCAATCTGATAAGTATAGGTATGCATTGAAGTGGATATTCAGATTACTGACTTTTCATTAACATGGAACACATGTAGTTGTATCCATGTAATTTGACCTTTTCCATATAATTCCACATACTGTAATTCTTTTAAAGTTTGAATGGAATCGTGGGTGTTTTTTATTATGGCCGTCAATACTGGGAAGATGGGGACTCAGCTGGAAAAACATTGCATTTAGCAAGTTAGTTATTTAGTTGTATTATTTGTCACATACGCAATTGCACAGGGCAATGCATAGTGAAATTATTGTGTACGAGTCCGGCTGTCATTCAACTATATAAAGTGCAAGATATATGAAGAAAGACATTATAATGTGTTGCAGACCAGACCCGCCATATGCTGTAGATAAATCAATCCACCTCGGCAGAGTGTTTCTGATGTTACACTTAACAGGTCTTTTAACTTGCCAGGTGTTTTTTTTAATGTGACACATTATTTTGTGTTTATGTACCTACATAAAAAATGACAAATAAAGGTAGATTTACTTATCTTGATCTTGGTAGCAGATGGTTTCAAGGTAGACAGCTTATTGAGACTTTGAGTGGGATTATAACCACGCAAAACCCTTGAAAAGATTAAAGTTGAAATGCCAATTATTTAAGTCATATGTGATCTGGTGACAAATGTGGTTGGTGCCGATGTAAAGTGAGTTTTATTGCAACAGATTGCAGACTTCCGTTTCGTGGTCGCGGTTGTATGGACCATGACCAGAGCAGCTTCTCTGACACTGATGCAACATAAGATCAAGTCATGTTTCTGGAGGCCAACAGTATAATTTGCTTGTTCTGTAGATGCATATATAGTGATGCTATCAGTGAGACATGTTGCCGTTTCCTATTGCTGCTTCTCAATAAACAGCAAGCAGTCCATGGTTCACCAGTTGGATGTGTGTAATGTAGCAGCAGTTTTTTTTTCTTTGCCGCGTTTTAGTACATCTACAGAAAACAGTTGACAGGGTTACTAATTCTGACATAAAGAGAGTTTCTTTAAATAACATGCATCTTTATGTTCCGTCCCCTGTGCATGTGCATGTCATTTAGATTTTAAAACACTAAATAGACAAAATGCAGAACCATCATTTAAATTAAATCAAAACTGAATACAAATTTTAAGGAGAAAAACTGTAAGGCAACAATTTGAATTTTGCACATTTAACTATTGAATTAAGTATAGATAAAAGCAGTTTAAAGCACTAGCCAGGGATCCACTGCAACGCAGAACAACGCCAGATACAGATGTACACATACTAAAACACTATGAAAACAGGGATGTATCTGGTTTAATGTGTGTGGTCACTCTTGTAGATTTCAGCCACTTCACTTGCAAAGGGCACATGTATTTCATCGCAAAAAAACTATTCATAAACTCTCATTTCTCAAGGCCGATTCAATAGAATACGGCGTATTGTCAATGTAGAGTAACCCTCTTTCTCCTTGATGGGATGGCCTAATTAATGGCAAGGATAATTAACTGAGTCCCATTTCATTGGGCACAAAGTGCAAGGCAGCAGCCCCCATTATCCTGTTGATAACTGGAGTGTCCTTCCTTTCATCTCCACTCTTAATGCCATCAAATACCATTACTGATTGTCCAATTTACAGAGTGCTCTGGGTTCTCACTGCTTGCTGAGGCACGGAAATGCAATCGCAAAATACCGCGGTGAATGCTCAGTGAAGTGCAATCAGCAGAGGAAACCACAACACACAGTGATATTCCCCCCCCTTCCCCCTTACTTTTTAAAGGTGGAGTCAGCGATTCTGGAGAACACTTGTTGACAAAATTAACTTCTTGTCAAAATCAGTGAATGTTTCAACATGATCCGCTACGTGTCCCTAATGTGTGTGTGCTGAAAAAAAATCCAGTGTATATAAACAGCATAGGCTCTGTAAATGAGTATGTAAACAAAAGATTTGTAAACAAAGTGGGGTTTCCGTGGATAGCAACATGCCAGTTTACAGAGCATAGGCTGTGTATTGACACTGGATGTTTTTTTTGTAGGGATTGTGAAGAGATATCACTGATTTTGACAAACATATTTTTTTGACAACAAACAGTCTCCAGAATCACTGACTCCACCTTTAGGCATGACCTCATCGCAGTGTCCTGAGAATGTTGTAGAATGCCGGTGTAAGATATGATATCTGATGGCCCAGAATATTTCACACTTAACAGGGCGGAATGGAAAAGGTGAGTTTTATCAGAGATTAGTTTTTTGCCAGGGATTCGCTTAGAGTAAATGATTTCAGCGCCAGAACATGGGGGACAATGAAAGCTATTTTTGGCCAGATGGTGGTTGGGGGCGAAACCCAAAACGTTTTAAGAGATTGTAGAAATGGAGGTCAGAGTCTGCTAACCTCGATGGACCAGGTAAGTGAAAAAAGATTGCACTAAGAACAACCAAGATATTTCTTATACAGTCTGATAACACACATACAGTAATGTACTCCCTATGTGTGGTATACTAACGGACGTAGCCACCAAATAATATATACTGTATTAGATATGCATACAATACCTATGCATTTAAAGGGGCAGTGTGTAAAATGAATCTATTTTTTAACAGACTTGGATATAAATGGAATATGGTATTCCTAGAATATGTTAATAACTGTATAATCGCTTGAAGCTAAGTTCCTAAGAGCCTTTTATATCTACATAGAGGTAGAGCGCGCCGCCATGTTGCACCACTATGTTCCTACAGTAGCACATAAGGGACACACTTAATGGCAGTTCTATGATTTTGTATGTGATATCATTATTTTAAGAATACTTTTGACGGTTCTCCTGATTGCTTGACATTTTGCAGTTTATGATTCAAGGTTAGAATTTTTTGTCATTATCTCAGTACACAATGCCTGTTATATTAATAATCAATTAATAATCAATTAATAATCGATTAATCGTTGCAGCTCTAATTGTATGTGTTTACTTATTTTGTTTTTGTTTTTATGTTTGTATGTAAAAAAATAGCAAAAAATCACCAAAATAAAAGTTTAAAAAATAAAAATGATCTCAGTACACAATGCCTGTTATATAGGGGGAAACAATGTACGTAGATCCGCAATTTTTCATGGCATCAACTATGCATTGTTAATGTCCCACAACATGTAGGAGAAACTTAATTGCTGAAGTATAGACAAGTTGGCCAACTGTAATTGTTATAAATGGTCTTCAGATACCATCTGCACAAGGGACAATGTCACAACATCTCAATATTTATTTTAAAAGGCAAGTAACGTGTGGACACATTGCGAGACTATAAAGCCTTTCAGCTGTTGTTTTCAATAAAAAAAGAGACACACTGAGCGTAAACAAATGCTTTTTCTTGGTGTTGATGAAACAGTTGTGGCAGTTGTTGAAGCATTAGCGGCGTAGCTTTATATTCTTTAGGGGATTACGAGGAATCAACACAGCTGCGGTGAAGGTGGTGTTAGCATAAGCAGATGGTATTTGTTTTAATACTTAGTAGGGGAAGGTGGGTGCCATGCCGACACCGCAGGCATTTTTAGCTTCAGACTTATTGTTTTTCTTGGAGCGTCGGAGGTTAATAAAACATCTTGGCAGACAAACATTGTTCCTCAGGTATAGTGTTTAAATAAAATACAGGTTTTCATTTACATAATCCATAAATCTCTCGCATAGCGTACCGTATTCTGTTTCCATTTGTTTTATTGTTTTTTTTCGCATAAATAAGTAAACATATATTTATTGAATTATCCTCCACCCCCCTCAGGCAAAGGTAACACTATTAGATTCTGAACGGGCGTGTAACACACACTGCTGGTCTCAAATCTGCTAAATGGAGAGCGTTGGTTTTCAGATTTCAACAACTGCAATGGCATTTATCATCCTTGTGTCAGTGAACACAATTTCCATATGTGTAATACTTTTATAGTATATATAATATGATATTTTGGATTATGCATTGGACAATTAGAATCCATATCAAAGGTGCACCGAGGAACTTTCAGATGGTGTTGATTCTTGATGTCAAACACTACTGACAAAAGCGGTAGTGTTTTGACTATGTCAGCTGTAGTTCTTTCTTAACCTTTATTTATACAGGTATATCCCATTGAGTCCAACGACTCTTTTGCAAGGGAGACCTGTTCCCATTTACACGTTGCCATTCACACACCGATAGCAGGCTAACTATCGACATTCACACGAGGCAAGGTGGGTGAAGTGTCTTGCCCAAGGACACAACAACTATGACACAGGTGGCAGGGCGGGGATCGAACCTCCAACCCTTTGATCATCGGCCGACCCGCTCTACCGCCTGAGCCACAGTCGTTCCTGGGTGAGCGTATACAGCCCATGACAGAGGCATTAAGAGAAACTATATAAAAATAGCATGCTTTGCACCTCTGATGATCATACATGTAATGTATGATCATCAGAGGAAACATTTGACTGTTTAAAACACATTTAAAAGCTCCTCGCAACACCTTTTAACTTTGTCCAAAAACAATGTTTTTTTTATATTTGGTTGTAAGGTAGTGTTTAAAAAGCTCATGTTTATTCAGTTGGTCAAAAAACATTAAAAACCGTAAACCGAGCTGATCCTTATCTTTTAGGTTAATCGCATTGCAGTAGACACAATATAAATCTTGGGACATTTTGTGTGCACATAAATATTGTTCGATTTCCATCTAGGTCATTCCTGTGCTCGCTCAAGACAAGATATTGCTAGATTGATAGGAGCACAAGAAAAAAACACCGTGGCTTTCCTTTTATAGGAGAATCATTAGCATTCATAATATATCCACACATGTCACTTGCTGTTAAAATGAAATGCTCGGGGTCTGGCGCGGCTATATGGCTCATCTCCATGTATTTAAAGGGGACCATATTGCTCATGTTCTGATTACTCTAGGAGATAACGTATGCATTAAAAGGAACATTCCTTAAACTTTATACCAAGGTCACACCTTAGATAATGTGTACCATCCAAAGCCCCTTTTTGAAAAAATTGGATTCCACAGTTTAATATCTTAGCGAGCAATTTTTATGTGCTTTAGAGATAGCCCGGCCATGATGTAGTGTATGCCAAGTTGCATCACACACATGCACACACACACCCACCCACACACACACACACACACACACACACACACACACACACACACACACACACACACACACACACGCACACACACGTACATTATACTCTTGAATGAGACACTTGAAAGCAGCATCACATCAGGGGTGCATCATAATACAACCATAGTGCTTGTAAACCACAAAGAGGAGGACAGCTCTCCACCTCCTGCTGCAGAGATTTCAGGTGTGTGTCTGTGCTCTTTCAAAAAGTGCTGATCCTGATGTAATATTGACAGGCGCTGAGCCAAGCGAGGTCTATGGGTCTGACACATTAAGGTCATATTACCTCCTCCCTCTCTCCCGAGCCTTTCTGTCTCGCTGGCTGTGCACAGGCGCTAAAGATAGCCGCGCGTAGCCAATACATGACGCCCACCACAACTGCTACCACGGTACGCGATAAAAAATTCATGGAGCTTTAATGTTAAACATGACAAAGGACAATGAGGCAAAACATGCTTAGGGGGACACACGTGTTTAGAGGCCACTGGAAAGGCACATACAACGTCTCTAAAGTCAATTACATATTCAGCATTCTGAAACTTTGATGACATTCCAACCATAGGGGTGGTTTTCCCTGAATCGGATGTTGTGATGTTGCCCTTCGACCAACTATATCCTATTGAGGTGAACCAGCAAACGTTCAATATAGTGTCTTGGCAGCATAAATAATGCAGCGCGGCGGGGTAAAAAGGAGAGGAGGGTTATAAATATGAAACATACCAGTTTGTATTGACAAGGCCTAGCCAAGCTGGCACCCGTCATCGGCCTAGAGAGAGCTCTCAGTGAAACAACAGACAAGTGTCCTTTGTCATCTCTTGCCCTTTATTGGACCTCTGGAGGTAGGTATCATTGGTATACATAAGCATATCTAGGGAAAGTGAAATCTGCTCATGTTTGGACAGTTGCCAACTGCAATTTTACTGTAAAAAGGATTGGATTTTCTTTATTTTTTATTTTTTTCTTGATACAATACACACACCACCAACAAAAAAGCCGAAACAAGCAATCACCAAGTGCCTCGGTATGTTTTTTGTACAGATTGAGAGATTGCCTTCATAATGCTTTCTCCATAATGACCATCCCGGGACACCCTTAGCAATAAAATATATGGATTCCCCGCACAGATTTGCCCCTTGTGTCTATGTTTTTCATATATAGTAAACAACAGCACCAGTCTAATTAAGGGGTGTCCTTTTTTATCAAAGAATGTGTTAAAAGTAATATCCCTCACACACACACACACACACACACAAAAGAGTGGCAGTTTGTTTATTTCTGTCTACGCCCCAAACTTAATTGATATTAAGAGTTTTTTCTTACTATCTTGCACAGTACGGACTGACTGAAATCATACTATTTTCAAAAATAAATCATGAGAGAAATATCCATGATGTTTAAAGCTGTAGTGTGTAACTTTTTCATATTATTGAATGTCGGTTACATTCAACCCATCGCTTAATGAGTTGACACAAAGTTAATTAAGCCTATTAGCTCCACGAAACTCTCTCTGTGTTTCACAGTATGGCAGCGTTTACAAACTGGTGTAACCACCCTGACACCGGCACAATGGCTGAAAATCCAAAGCAGCTCCCAATACATAATTCAGTTGTTGAGTCTATTGCTAAGAAAAAAACCTGGATGTACAGCATAAATGTATAAAATCCACACGCAATCACAGCATGCTTACCTCATGTAGATGCGCCGACAGAGTTGTTGTAATTACTCAGAATTCCTTATGGGGGCGACGTAAATTACGCACACTAGATTTAAGTAACATAAGGTATGAGTCAGGAATTGAACATGCAGATGCAACCCCCTATCAGCAAACAGTAGTGTCTAGTATTTACATAAATAACTGTTCATTCTTTCATATGTCTTTCTTTAAAACACATGTTAACCAACAACAAGCAATCACCAAGTGCCTCTGTATGGTTTTGTACAGATTGAGAGATTGCCTTCATAATGCTTTCTCCATAATGACCATCCTGGAACACCCTTAGCAATAAAATATATGGATTATCCGTGCAATATTTCCCCCCTTGTCCCTATTGTTATATAGTAACCAACAGCACCAGTCTAATTGAGTCTACCAGTTTTGTCCTATCCTGACTTGCAAATGAAAAAAAAAAAAAAAAATGGTAGTATATCTTATAAATTTATACAGTATGTATTTTACAAATGGGACTATAACCCGTTATTCAAATTCAAGGAGGCTGCCGTGAATTTTCTTTCCCAGCCGCCGTTCCAGAGATAATTGTTCCCTGGATCGACGATACTTCATTGATGAGCCCGGGGTGATTCCTGACCAGCCACAGCGGCACATACTTTCTGTAGCCATGGGGGGAACATGTAGAGCCAGATTGATGGTCAGCAAACCAACCCTTGTTACAGAGCTGTGCCTGTTACCCTTTAGAGAAAATAACTGCCAGTCCCATGAAATAACAGCACACAGTCATGTTGTAGGCTACATGAAAAAGCCAGCAATTTTAAGTATTCCACTGAATTCTGAATAATGCAAATTTAAAACACAATCGCTTTGTATGCACCCTTCCTGTTGTACATGACCAAGCTTGCAATTATTTTGAAGAATATGTTTACTGAATTATGAAGGATGCAACGTCAAAACACTATTATTGTTTCTATGAGTTTGTATGCACAATTGAGGAAATACTCATCTGACCATGCTACTATATAATAGCCAGGGTTAGAGGGATTAATCCACTCATTAAGGACCCACTACTGTTTGTATGTCCCCTATCGACATGCAATTCTCACAGGTTCTCTCACATGAACAGGATATTTAAAAAAAAAAACATTCAAAAACATGTTTGAATTTTGACCAAACCAAACACCAGCTAATGTGTCATAAAACATACATAATGTATTTCAGAATTGGAAACACACACACATAAGGTAAAAGTTAAATTGAATACAGAACATTTCCATATAGAGCTCCCAGCCAGCAAGATATCTCGGCAGCAGGCATAATGATTCTGACCTTCATGCTCACCATTTGCACAGTGTAGTTGATACCATGCTAGCTGCTGATAGCGGCCCAGAATCGCTGGTTTCCGTGTCATGCAAGTTAAAAGAACCCATGTATCTGCCTGTTATAAAGGTCTAACCACAGGTTGAAATGTTGTAGCTGTTTAGATGATAACCTTCATTTCAATGGCTTTGTGTTTGACTATGTAACATGTTTTAGGACCTCCTGGACATATTTTTTAGCCAACTAGTAATCTAAATGAATATGCAATAAACATATTTTGGAACTACCCTGACACATATAATTATTGTATGATCCAACGCTAATATCCTTGGGATACAATCGATAATAATCATGCCTATGCCATGTCTAGTTCATGTGTTTAGGGTTCGGATAGGCCACAACAAACATAACAGCTTTAGTGTAAAGTTCAGGGGAAGATCATTGTCTTGGTTAAAATAAGAACTCATTTAACTTAAACCGCTATGTTTAGGAGAGCATTGTTGTCAAGGTTGCAATATGTCGTTGCAGTTGGGGAAAGATTGCGATCATGCTTATAACAAATGAAGTGTTTGCTGTCCCTATGTCTGACAAAATGTTTCCCTTCACCCTGACTGTACAACACATACTTTGTCACTCTAGTACCACATCACCTCACTAACACACCTCTTTTGCTCCTTTGTTTCAATCATAAAAACCCCACACTACTGCCTAGGGCTGGGTCGTAAACATTTATATTTTTAAGGTGCTCGTTAAAACAACATATTCTATTATTTTTCGGTGGAGGAGTCTCTTTTTATATCAAAGAATGGGTTAGTAAAATCACTCACATGCAAACACAGTATTGGTAGTTTGTTTCCTACTGCCTTTATGCCCCACACTTATTTTGTAAACTGTGTATGTACATGACAACAGATACCAAATAAGTGTCAACATGATTTATCTTTAGATTTGTTTTAATAATCACCCATAGTAATGATTGACTGAACATATTATATTTTTAAAAATCAATCATCCAAAAAATTACATACTTCATATCACTGACGCATGATGTTGTTTTTTTTATCACATAAGGTATGAGTCACGAATTGACGTGCATATGCAAACACCTATCAGCATACTTTTCAGCTTTCAACCATTGTTACGTGTCATTTTGCATTACAAATCCATTGATGTCCCACAGCTTTTTTTTTGTACAGAGCAATGGGGTTTGTACTTTTGAAAGAAAGTGGGGTTCCTCAGGTCTTTTCACCATTCTGACACCCTGCTGTCTCGCTTTTTGTCAGTTTTCTGTCATTTCCAATTGTGTCATTACACCCTCCTGCTGCTCTCCCATAATCCACCAGCAACTTTCTTTCTTTTCTTTTTTGTCCTTCACCCTGGCACTCGTTCTCTACCTTTTTTTCTCACTACAACAAAGCCAACACACACACACACACACGGACATACACACACACACACACACACACACACACACACACACACACACACACACATATAGTGCTTTTTTCAATATCCCTGCTAATTGTCTTGGCTAAGGGCACAGCCTTTTTATATAAGACATGCTTTAAGGATTAACTTTTTTTTTCTGTTGCCAGAGTGTAAAAGTGAGACATATATTTTTTAAGATGCTATTTTCCATTTTATTCTTTTGAGCGTTGGAGGTCAAAGCTGAAGTGAGCAGATAATACATTCCAAATGATATCCTTTCCACTAAATGCAATGATTATCCCGGCTAGATATACTTATACCGTCATCTAATTAACATCTACTTTAAAGCTCACATTGAAAGCAATTCAAGCAAATCATTGACACACGACAGACTTGTACAATGGCACTTTTTAACACTCAATAGACAAGTTCTTGACAGTTGGTGAAACCCTGCACAGAATTATAACACAAGTCTACATAGACAGTGCTTGAGCTATTTCAATTACTGTTAACCTTGTACAAATGCATTTTGGGAGGTCTTGAATCACTTGTATTCGGACATGAATGGCTCTTCAGGTGTACCTCCATTAGTAAATGCCTCTTTCATGCAGAACGCTGGCATACATGAATAACCTACCTCCTTCATATTGTGTGTTCTTTCAATTTGAATGCAGTTACTATCATTATATCCAGTTAATTCATATCCAAATCATGTCTCACTGCTTACTCTGTAATGCAAGTGTAATGATATTAAACATACATTGGTGTCAGTTCACCCTAAACCACAGGTCATCAGTATGTCCAACCTTTGTAGAATCCTTGACACATTTTAGATCGATAATATAAGCAAATATTGACCAATTACCTCAATGAGTTAGACCCGTGGAATGCTGTGTATCTATATGTATATAACCTGACCAGAAAGATATACATGTTTACTTGGGTTATCCCTTTGGGTTTTGGAGTGGTGGATGGAGAGAAACCCAAGACATTTGAAGATACCACCTTGTGTTTTACGGGAAATATGGTTGTCTTTTTTTTTTTTTTTCAAAGTTTTGTTTTCACCCAGCGGGATATTGGACGGGGAAGACAGATCTGCAGTATTCTGTTTGGGTGTCATAAAAACCTAGAGCACACCTGAAAGTTTTTTTTGCAAAGTATTCCATCCACTTCTAGCTACTGCACACCCCCCGAAGGAACTTTAGTACAGAGGCGTAATAGTGAAAGCCCAACAACAGAAATGTCAGTACATCGATTCCGGCCTTTTGTGTCTAAAGCACTCTTCAAATCTTGTGTCTCTTTTTGCCAACCTTGGGGACAAAACCTAAACTATTTTCCACTCCTGGACAAGTAGACTTTTATCTCAAGAAGATCATAGGAATGTTCTGTTATTTCAGTCTGCGTTTTTTTTTTTCTGTTTCCCAGTGACTGCTGTGAAGTGGGCTATATACGGACTGAAGCTTGTTAGTGAGAAGAGACTGGTGTATTGTGTGTGTGTGTGTGGGGGGGGGGGGTGTCTTGTCTGCTCAGCTATACGGGCAACCCGCGGAGCTTTTTATCTGGCCGTGCAACCTGGCCGGATGGCGATTCTTCTCTCTTGGCACGCCCAATCGTCGGGACCGGCCACTTACTTGGCTTGCGGCCCGGGGATATTTGGCACCCCGCTCATAGCAGAGTCACCCCATTCTCCCTAATTCCCTACTTTACCCCCTTTTCTCTCTCTTTCTCTCTCTATCTCTCTTTTACCACATTCTCTCTCTCTCTCTCTCTCTCTCTCTCTCTTTCTCCGTCCCTCTCTCTCTCACTGGCCACTTGCCTAAGGACGACTGCAGTGCTTTGTGTGGCCCTGGCGAGTCTCTTAATACTGGCTTCACGGCCATTGCTGCTCTGGAAGACAGACATTGTGCCATGATGATAGCTATGACTACACAGACAACCGCACACAATTATACAACACAGTTTAGGCAAGTCAATGCTAAAGGTGGCCCTCTTTGCAAATGCATGAGGCCCTATCAACTGTGACTCATACCGAGGCGCTAGGTGTAATTCAATTGCGGGGATGGCCTTGGGTGGTGCAGAATCAGGGGACATACAACAGCCTATTATCGCACCTCTCCCGACTGTCTATCACGTTGATGGCTCTCTCGTAGTGGCATCTCATTGACATTGTGTTGAATGTCCTGTGTCTGCCTTGCTTAATTGAACACCGAATTACCCAACCCTATTTGGACACGCTTAGCTGAGTGGAGCTTTAACGAACATAGAGAAATAGGAGAATGGAATCGGAGTTGACCTCTGGAACACACTCCATATATACAACAGAAGCCGCAGGGCTGCAGTCACTGGGATGATCTAAAAGGCGGGTTTGGTTGTATGAACATGCTGTAATTTGGCTAAATGCTGGCCCTGCAAAATGTATTCCGTGTGTGTGAAACAACCCAGTGGCCATTCCTTTCATGCTTTGTTTAGTGCAGAACCACACTATTTTTCACAGTTTTGTTGCATTGAAAAGTGTTGGAATTGTTGGATGGATCCAATAATCAATGTGTTTATTGAGGGGGTTCAATTGAGAGCAAGGTATAACCAACCTAATGGCATGGCATCTGCTGCTACAGTCATTTCAAAAGTGTATGTTGTATGTGGAATGATTAAATTAGGGCTGTCAAGCGATTAAAAAAATGATCTAATTAATTACAGGCTCTGTGATTAATTAATCTAAATTAATCGCATCATTTTATGACACTTGTATACCTGTTTATAAGCAGCTGTATAGCCTGCTAGTGCAGTTTGTATCTCTCTCTCTCTCTCTCTCTCTCTCTCTCGCTCTCCGTCTCTCGTAACTTATGTCTCCACAACAGACAGCGCTGCACTGCCACAGATGCCTATGCCGATTCATTCACCATCGTCGTACTCATAGGCAAAAATATTGAGACACACACACATACACACACACACACGGGGCGGGTGTCCGTTTACGCGGGAGACGAGACAGCTAGCAAACAAAATTGAGACACACAGAGGAAGATTGAGAGATACTTTTAAACCTACATTGTTGCACCCACTAAATCAATAATGCAAAGACACTGCGGAGAATAAAGGAAGATGTCTTCCTACCTTCATGCTTATTTGCCCGAAACATCCCATAAACCATCCATAGAGCCCTCGGCCCCGCCCTTTCCCCTGCTTCTCTCTTTACTTTTCTCCCTTTCACCCGTGCGGGCTGTGTATGCAAGCTACAGGTGCAGCTCAGTGCAGCTGCGCACCACTTTTGCACCGGGTCAAAGGGCATTATAGAAGTGCGATTAATCTGCGTTAATTTTTTTTATCGCGTTAATTTTTCTGTGATTAATTAATCGAAATTAACGCGTTAATTTGACAGCCCTACTTGAAATCATGCTTTGGTATAGAGAATGTTTTATCACTGCCAATTACATGACTGGAGGAATAGTTTTTTTGGAATGCACATATTCCAAAACACACTAAATCACGTGTTTCTATACTAGTATGCGTACACATTAATCACTTACCTGTATATGATACACTTTTGAAAATACTTGCCAACTTAGCTCAGAGCATCAGTGTAAAATCAATGTAGCTGCAGCCTAGAGACCGTGGTTTTCAGGTAAGATAAGATTAACCTTATTGCTCCACAGAGTGGGAAATTTGGCTTGGGTAGACATCTATGCTGCAGTCATAAAGAAGATAGACAATCATAAACATACCCACAGATAGTTAGTGAACAAACAATGCAGCAAGATTCCTAAAAGCACCACTAGACACAAACAGAGAAAATATATACAATGAAAACACAAATACCTTAAAGTACTGTAGCTATACAAATAACTTTTAAATATTCCTGAAACAGTTTCTTCATGTTTCCTCTGATCATTAATTGCATGTTATAGCAAACCATCAGTGAAAATAATGCTATTTTTATATGATATTTCTTAATGCCCTTAATGGGTACGATCACTCAGGAACAACAGCTAGTGTCGTAAAAACATTACCGCTTCTGTCCAAAGGGGGTGCAATAATTAACACAAACTGAAAGTTCCTCAGAGCACCTTTCAAGTATACATTATAGTTAAAACACAAAGATAATGTCAAGTCCGACCTGACCTTGACAATACTTTATTTGCTATTTAAAAAATGTATTGACGCAGTGACAAATTAATTTATACATGTATTTAATCTATATTGAGGATAGTAGCTCATACACAGCACAAATATCATGGTATGGGGCCATCAACTATCCTGTTGGTTTGTCTTATAGGAGCCTATTCATACATAACTTGTAAGGCTTGGTGATGACGAAACCCCTTTAATCTTCCATGCATTTAAATGTCACACACAAAAAAATGCTAACAATCTCTGTAGATTTGAGGGAAGCTACAGATCTGGGGAATTAATTGAATGTGGGTTCACCACCACCAGTGTCCCTTATCTCATTCCACATAGTCATAACCCGTTGCCAACTCATCCATTTTCCAGATAAGTATATACATTTGTACCATATATTTTAATTATTTTTTCTACATAGGCTTATTTTTAAAACATATCGAATAGCTGATTGTGCTCAAATGTACACTAGTGAATTATCTGATGAATGCATTACACAATGTAACTGACAAATATGTAATAATTGTAATGTTACAATGTACATCCTTACTGATTGAAAAATACTATATATTAGACAGCTACATAACTGATGTCAGAAAACCTATGGCAACATCTAAAATGTGATAGTTATCATATAATGTTGGTTTAAAGTATGGATCCAAATGCACACCTTTTGTAGGTGCAGGGGAGTCTGTAGCAGCAAACCATTTCACACAGCTTTCAGCTACACATGTTCAAAGATATCTGCTGCCCTCTGTTGATGGATAAGGTTGTCACACCAAACTGCTGAAATAAAGTCTAATATTCAGTGTCTATGTTAGTAGAGATGTGTAACCAATTCTACCTGCAATACTATACAATTGACATGCTTGCACAGTTTTACACATACTCATACACATGTTAAAGAGTTAACTGTCCAATTAAATGAACACTAGCAAGTACAAGTGCTATATATCCAGTTTTTGTTTTGTTTTCATTCAAACCAAATACACATACGTTAACCATCAAGCAATTTATATTTTGTTATATTTTTTTTTATAACAATATTGTTCCATTTTCCACAATCTTTAATCTGACATACCTGTGAGAATGATTCAAATGACACGCTGCAGGACCTACTGTACATGTGGTTGTTTTGGGCTTCCAGGAGATGGAGCCAAATACTAATTAAAGAACTATTCTGTTCAAGTGGAAAGGTTATACATTTCTAAGGGCACAGTTTTATACAACATGTCCTATGTAGGTAGGAGGAAAACAGTGGTGGACAGTAACACAATAAATCTACATGAGTACTCAACTTTTTTTAAATATTTGTACTTGACTTGAGTATCAGCTTTTTTGGAAACATATGACTTTAAATCCACTACATTTCGAAGATACAAATTGTACTTTTGACTCCACTACATTTTTGAGGAAGGTTGTCGTTACCTGTTACTTCCAGGCATAGCAAAGCTTTCAAGACAAGCTGTTGATTTTCCGTTTTCTAAAATGCAATTAGCCACAGGCTATGTTCCTCACGTAAGGAGGACACCAATCATAGTACCAACACTCAGCTGGTTTTCAAGTATATACAGACATACATCACCCAGGCGCACTCTTTCATTCACACTAAATTGTAGTAATGGTGACAGTAGGACATTAACCTGTTTCTAGACACGGAGAAACATATGCAACCAAATCACTGCCATATAGCTCTATTCAATGTCCGTGATGTTGGACATGCTAAATTACCTTTATAGTTACAAATGTTTAGACTGCTAAGTTTACCATGAACAAACTACATATCTGAACATTCAGTTACTCTCGGTCCAACCTGAGGAAGACCCTTTAGGTGTATACATCTGCTTTTCTCTCCAGATACACATTTGAAATACGTTTTCTTTCAAATAGTGTCATGCTTGTGGGTTTATAAGATTAACGTGTGTGTATGTGTGTGTGTGTGTGTGTGTCAGGGGTGGATTACTGCACGGGCACACCGGGCACAGGCCCAAGGGCTCAGGGGGGCCCTAAGCCAGAGATACTTATAGCGACTCATGTCACATAGTCAAAGAGCTCAGTCACTCATGTCAATAACAGAGTCCAAAAGGGAATAGCCTAAATATAAGGATACTCATTAAAATGTAACAAGATAACAAGGTGACAAGTTAAAGACAACAGCATTAGTAGCTCTGTCTAAGGGCCTCCACGAGGGGCCTGTAAGGCCCCCTCACACAAACATAAATAAGCGTTCTATCTGTGAATTCTAAATAAGTTAAGTTATCTTTATTTGTCAGTTGTACACGAGGCACATTGAAATTCGTCTTTTCGCATATCCCCTCTCAAGTTACCACACTTCGGAGGGGGTCAGAGCGCAGGGTCAGCCGCAGTAAAGCGCCCCTGGAGCAGTTTGGGGTTAAGTGTCTTGCTCAAGGACACAATGGTAGAGATGGTGGGCACCATAGACGCAATACCAGCCTCTGCTAGTTTTACAACTAACACCCTCCTGTCCGGTGCCGGGGATCGAACCAGCGACCTCATGGTTACTGGTCGGCCACCTTTTCCTCTAGGCCATCCTACCACCCCCAAATTGTTCATAAAAAGTAGCTATCCACCCTTTATCTGTTGAAATGGGCCCCTCCATCATAGAACATGGGTATGCAGACCAATCTACTGTTTTTGCAGTTGCAGAGTAAAGAGTGCTGCCTGTTTAAGACAAATCTGAAAAATAATGTTCCTTTTGCATCTCAGGATTTGATCTAGTCTCTAAAATTTCCTCTCAACGTCCACCAGATTGATGCATTGTACTTTAAAATATTCCTTCATATGTGTTTGCCATTAATTGTATGTATCAGTGTACCTGACTGGATAGGGAGGAGTGGGGGGCCCTTTAAGAGTTTGTATCCAGGGGCCCATTATCTCATAATCCGTCTATGGTGTGTGTGTGTGTGTACGTTTACCACACAACAAAGATGGCATTCAACCATTTATGAACAGCAATTACATTTCCCCCTAAGAAAATGATCCAGATGGGTTTTGAAATATGCAACAATTTGTTTGGTCATTACGATGCCTATTCAGAACTGCTTTTGCTTGTAATTAGAACACACTATGCAGTGTGCCATGCCACTGATGATGCATTCCCTTTGTGAACAGAAGTAATTTTCTTTTCCCAAAGGGGGAAAAAAGCAGCCTTGTGTGTTTTTGTGTGGTATTTTTTTAATGTTCAACCCACGCCCATAACCACTTGCCAGTAGAGAACTGAACAATGTTTTGGACCGACAAGAGAGGCTCCAAAATTGCCACAACATGCTTTGAAAAGCAGTACTTTTGTTGTTTGAAATTTGCTGTGAAATTCTCAAAAAAATATAGTTTAGAATGAAAAGGCTGAACTTGCTGCCATCACAAATAATGATGATGGATTCAAATGTTTGAAGGTGATGACCTTGAAATAGTGCACTTACATATCAAAATGATGTTGTGCTTTTCCCTCAAGCATGTGCTTTTATCCACCAGTGCACATAAAGTATGCAGTTTTACAATTTGCCACAAAATATTGCTCAGACAACACTTTATTTTGTTAAATTAATTGTGTTACATTGTGTTTCATATTTTTATATCCACTTTAACTATAATATGTATATTTGTGTTAACATATACAACAATGTATTTAATCTGAATCATAATTCATCCCAATGGGTTGATTCTTGCCATATGAAATAAAGACTCCTCGTTTGAATTGTGAATTTGATCCCAACTGCCATACGTCATCGATGTTTCAACAATTATCAACAGTTACATTTTTGAGTGTGTTGCAGTATCTTTCACTGACCTTTATAGTTTATTTTTCCCTCTTGCCAGGAGTTATGCAAATCTGGTTTGTTGGACGTCTGCATTGCACTTTTCAGTTCAGCTTGATCAATGAAACACGCTCTCTGTATACAAGAACATTCAAGTTATCGTGTTAAACTAAATTAACCTTGTTGGATTGTGAACCATGCTAGTTCAGAGTCATTTAAGCTGCACGATTGTCATGTATTAGTATGTTTTTTTATTATGAAAAATACATTTTCATGTACTATAAGCTGTCCGGTTGTCTAACAAGCTGCAGTCTGTTTTGAGGAAGGTGTCTGAGTCAAAGCAGGTGTCACCACATGTCAAGGCCCCGGGATGTGTCTAAGCTTTCACGGTTCTTCTGTCCCTCACTCACATGGCCATGCTGTGACTTGTCTGGCTCGCAAACATGTGACAATCCGTCCTAAGGTGTTACAACCTGTCGTAAAACTGTGCGGGCCATGCCTCGACCCAGACGTGTGCAACAGTCACACCCCAAGATAGCGTGGATAGAATAGGATACAGGCTGTGAAATGGATGGATGGATGAACGATTTGAAAATAACTAAAAAGGACAAATAAAAAAAAACTTACAAAACTAAAAAGTAACAGGTGAATAGCTTACTAATGTTTCACTGTACAACCAAAACACGTTCAATATATATAGATGACTCTCATTAACTTATATCAGTAGGATTTTCAACAGTAACATTGATAGAACAAAATGTTATTTGATGATTTATCATAAGGCAGAATTAACTTACCTTCCTTATCTACATACCCAAGATAGAATAGGATTAAGGCTGTGAAATAGATGGAGGAACCGATTGCAAGTCATTCAAAAATAAACAAAAACAGACTTAACTTAAAATCAACAGGAGAATAGCGTAACTGTTTTACTTGTGATGTCTTTTGAAATAATTAGCGAGACATTGAGCATGTAGCAGACGGTGGTTTTACTTGTCCACATGTTCGACAATACACCACATATCCCAACCTTCCTAGCACTCAAGGGGCCAAAATTATTCAACTTAAATGACCAATACATCCCATTACTGTACGGCCCAAAACAGGTGGAATATCTATATACAGTAGATTACTTCCATTAACTTATGGCAGTAGGTCTCGACTCCAGCAGGAACATTGATCAAACAATGTTCTTCCATGATTTATTATAGGGTAGCATTTACTTTACAACACATGGTCTAAGGTCTATACCCCACATTGACACATTGTGGATTCAGTTTCCAAAGGTCAGTTAATGGAGAAATCAATTCTGCACTCAAGCTGGGTCTAGCTGATGGCTTTTACAAGTAGCGAGAAAAAATGGACAGTTATGCAATCAATACATGTTCAAAACATAACACTCCTTCAGTTACATTTTAGCCAGATTAAGCTGATGCTCTGGGACATGTTAGAAGAAGAAAAAAAAATACTCTCTTGGGTATGTTCCTGTGACTTGTTTTGCGGAAATGTTGTGGCAGAATGGAGCATTTTAAATACTCCAGGCACAGGGCAAGGGAGGAGTGTGTGTGTGTGTGTGTAGGGGGGGGAGGGGGTGAGGCCTCAGGTGGCCTGCCCATGCTGTCACATCTTGTCTGCATACCAATGTTGCACCTGCATTATTGATTGCAGTCCTGTGTATATTTTAGTCTTTCTCCAGCCACAAAAGAGCCACATGAAAACCTGATGCATTATGAATTTTTGACATGAAGCCCTTTTTTTCCTCATGAGCCTGGCAGGGGGCACACAAACATCCCTAAAAAAAATGAAAACACTTGAAGATATGACATGAACTTGCTGTCTGTAGTGTGTCTGTGATCATTTTTTGAGCAGCATCTGTGCACAAACAATCTGGGTGAAATAGCTGTTTGCAAGTTGGGGCTCCAGTGCCCCTCACATACCTTGTTTACATTAGGGGAAAAATCACATTGTGTGGGTTATTGATGCAAGATATCTTCGAGACATGTTCAATCGTTGATGCTAGAAATCAATGAAAATGGCATGCAACCAATGTCCAACCAGTAAAGGTGGCTGGATTCTCACTCGATGTATCCCTCAGAATTTTTTTTCAGCAGTCTTGTCTTCCTTTATGGACCTCACTCATTAAAGGTATAGTGTGTACCTTCTGTCTTCCCAATCAGGAATTCTGAGTAATTACAACAACACTGATAGCTCACAGATGTTAAACCTTCTGCTGTCCGGCCAGGTTCTTCCTTAGCAGCATTAGCACCAACAGCTGAAACATTTTGGGGCTCTTCTTGGGCGCCTCCACCAGTGCAACACCAGTTTGTAAACGCTGCCATCCTGAGAAATACAGAGCGAGTTTTGCGGAGCTGATAATAGGCTTAATCAACTTTGTGTCAACTCATTCGGCGATGGCTTGAATGTAAGCCGCAGTAGCCTAACGTTGGTTTACCATCAGAAGTTGTGTGTTATGTTTTATTCCATGTGACATGCAAATGCCTTTTTCTTACATCAAAAGGGGATATATTCTACTTAAGCCCTAATCAAGCGGTCGTATGTGAGTAGCTCGAGCAAAAGAAAAATATCTCATTTACTGCCTGGAAAGCCAGTATGGAAAGCCTGCAGGGAACAGAAGCCTTCTATGTGTTCCAGCGCTCTGCACAGGTCACTGTGGTCAAATTAGTGGCAAGACATGAAACATAATGTCGTATATACACTCCCTAATGAAATGATGGAATAATAATCTCTTTCCTCTGCTGGGCAAATAAGGTCCCCGCACAGCAGGTTCATGATTAGAACATTCCCTTTGATTCATCCCACTGGACAGAAAGAAAGAAAAAAAAAACATATTATTTTATGACGGTCAGAATTATTTTCACTGTAGTGTTACACGGTCATTAATGCGTTTTCATCAGACAGCTATGACTCTCACGCACATGTTTTTTATATAACATGGGGGATATTATTAGTATTTTTCGAAGACAATTCATCATACACTTTTAAATAAAAGCATCCTTACAAGTTAAACTCCCATCAACTGTATACACTGCTAATCTTAAGTGATGTTGTTGTCGTTTGAAAAAAAAGACAGGTCATAATGTCCATGTTTTTTGCCCATATGTCCCCATGTTCATGGTTCATTAAAGCTGAATATGTCTGAAAATAAACACACAACTAAGAAATGTATGCAACTAAATTGTGTGTCTGGGGATTTATTCTGCATGGGGCCAATGTGCTACATGCAGAGATACATAGCCTACATACACAGTCTGCTATCCATTCAACCGATCTCATAAAGCTCCCGAGACATCTATTAAGGCCATCTCTGTCGAGCTGTTATACCATCAGAACAATGACATTTTGAAATATGTCAGTGCCATTACTTACATCATATGTACTTGTTGAAATATGATCGATACAGGCAGCACACTGGTCCCTCTGTGTTAGGCAGGTGACGGAGACTAATGCTTGTGCGACATGGAGCGTCTGTAGCTGTGGACATGAACTGGCTTGAACTCAAGAGACTACTGTTTTTTTTTTTTTTTACAGAATTAGGTCCAGCCTTGTACTGCTGGATCTAGCTTTCAGAATAATCACTACCATGGGGAAATAATAGCTACTGCCTCACTAACACTACATGCAACATTGCAAATTAACTGGGCAAGAAATATATAGACAGTATATCGGAGGGGTTTGGATATTTTTTTAAGCCTTACTGAATGTTGTTATTACATATTGGTCATTATTTCTCCAAGGTGCCTATACTAGTGGTGGGCAAAGCAATATACACTAGTATATTATGTGTACTTAGTCCAGTGCAACACACATAGAAACACATGCCTTAACATATACATAAACATGGTTGGGTCTAAATATTCCTGATGGTTGAATATTAAAAGCTTCACACAGATGGGATTTGTTCCTTGATTTCATATGAATGGTTGGCATTAGATTGTACAGGTGAACTTAATCACCACTGCAACTCTATAAAGTTTAATTTATATATTTAATATTCAACTCAATTGAGCCCTGCAATAATTTATGTTTTGAATGATAGCTATCATGGTATAGTACAAAATCGAATATAGAAACTAAATGCTTTCATGGACTCAATATATCAAATCATTAAATCAAAATCGACATACAGATATTTCAGAACAATAGGATGATTTGAGTTATTTTAAGAATTCCTTTTGGTTATGATCCACATCACAGTGGTGGTGAGCAGGCAGCTGTTATGGTTTTGAAACCAAGTGAAGCGATGTAAGAAGGGCCTCGATGTTGAGGTGTTGTCATCTCCACTACTGCCCACTGATCAGCAAGTACATGTTCAGATGTGTGAGTGTACTTAACCACAAGTTTGGTACACACACACACATTGAGAAATAGCTAAATAAGTATATTGCGTCAATACCTGTTTGCTCTTTAACAACACTTTATGATGTGGTTTAGCAAACAAGCTTTTGAACAAGCAACACCCTTTCTTTTAAGTATGTTTTAAAGAATACAACAAAAATGCACTCAAAACCCCCCAGACTTAAAGGCCTACTTCACCGGTTTGAATATGAAGGTGTATTGAATTCTGAAAGAGAAAAGAGAGAAATATAGGGTTAAAAAAATGTACTTTGTAAATATTACTGTGATGTCTTTTACTGTGACATCACAGTAATATTTACAAAGTAAGTTTTTTTTTTAACCCTATATTTCTCTTTCTATGATGTCACGAGAAAGAGAAATATAGGGTTAAAAAAAACACTCTTTCTGCCTTTTCTCAGGCTAGGATGAACCGATTTAAATTTTTTTCGCACATTTATACTACATAGGATCTCAGAATTCAATACACCTTCATATTCAAACCGGTGAAGTAGGCCTTTAATCTGAATACAATATCATAAAGGATTAAACTCACTTTTTTCTTCTTAATTTAATTGACGGCCAAGATGGAATTGCAAACTTTCTTGGACCTTCCAATGTTCCTCGAAAATACAGTTTAGAAACCGTCTGAATCTGCATGTATCTAGTGCAACCTTCCACCAGTATTCCCAGCCCTGTGATCACCCGACTCCCTCGCTGCATTCCACCTCTGTACTTGATGTTCATCTGTCAAAACTCAAGTTGGCACCTCTTACATCTTTGCTGGATTCAAGCAGCTTGTCAAATTCAAGCCCCAGCCTGGTTATGTTGAGAAGACAGCTATATGTTGATCTGTGTGTGTGTGTGTGTGTGTGTGTGTGTGTGTGGGTGTGGGTGTGGGTTATTCATGCAAAGAGGGGCAGCAATTGCTGCACTGAAAATGAAATTGGTCTAATACAGAAATGTGGACTTGTTGGCCTATAGCTATACCCTTCTCATACATATGTTAAAATCCATATTTATTGTTTTATTCTGAAACATAAGAAGTACACTACTAAACATTAATTGAAAATGGCCTGTGCTATCACATCGCTAAAACATAGTGATATACAAAAATTGTATTGCTTTGATAATTTTTTGGACTTTAGATGCTTGCTTCTCTTCATTTAAGTATAAATAGTTCTGTACGTACCTTGATCAGAGAATGGACTGCAAATATAGCCGCTCCTTTTTTTTTTGTACACCATTTTATTAAGAAAATAAGTATAAAAATATAAATATAAAACAATATGACCCAGCATTCAAACAGAGCATGAATTCAGTGTATGACATTTTTCCTACAACGTACACTTTTTTCCGTTTACATATTACACCTATATGATGGAATGAATCCACAGTTTTGACAATTAAACTGCACCAACCACTCACATGTGAACATTGCTTGTCAAACGAAGATAGCAAATAGTATATAGGATGTCCATCAGTTAAAAACACTTTGTACATTGACAGTATTTAATGGAGGTGGCTGGAAACACCACACGACTCCTTCCCTAACCCGCCTGACAAAAACCCACAGTCCAGTGCCATTGAACATCGATAGTATACAATACTACTATCTCTCAGGTCAATTACAAAACACATTGTCCACACCATTGTTAACGATAAAAATCCTAAAAGTCAAAGGCATCTTTACTGATTATGACCAAAAAAACAGTAAAACTTCTGAGAACTATACTGTATCTCCATTCATGAGGAAAATTCCACTCAGTTCAAGTCTCGATTTCCATCCACAAGTGGATTTGCGGGATTTCAGTTTGTGCGCGTACACGTTTGTTTTCAAGAATCAAATAGACTACTAGTCAACTAGCGTGCTAGCTAGCAAACTAGACAGATAAACAGATAGATAACTTTTGATAGATAGATAGGTAGACAGACAAAGTCAACTAGCCGGCTAGCTAACTAACTAACCAGACAAATAGATGTCTTGCTAGCTAGCTAGATGAACGGACATAAACAAAATTGTCTTGAAAAAACAGAACAAAGAGAGCGGCCATGTTTGGCTCAGTCTAGGTCCCACTGTCGGGGCTTTTCCCCATGTACATCTCCGCCAGCTTTTGGAACGGCGGCCCCCAGTTGCTGAGGTAATCGTAGTCATGGTCCCCCTCGGTGGCGGCCGACTCCAGTGAGCTCAGTGACTCGGCTAGCGACCCGCTGCCCTCGTAGGCGTACGTGGCTAGCGAGTCGTAAGGGGGCGCCGCAGGATCCAAGTCGTTCTCGTGTAGCCTCCCGTTGATGAAGTCCCTGACGTCGGCGTTATCCTTAATGGGCGACGTCCGGCGAAAGGGGAAGAGCATCTCGGGTATGATGTCCCGACGTAGCTTGTTAGCATCCATCACCTCCGGGTTGCGCAGCGTGCCAATATCGAAGGCCTGCGTGTCCTCCTCTCCGCCCCCTTCGTCGTTGTAGCTGACCACGTTGTCTCTCACGTCCTCTTTGGAGATGATCAGAGGCTCCTTCTTACGCTGTCTCCGCAGGCCAGCAAACAGCACCACAATCACTGCGCACACACACACACACACACACACACAAATGGAGAGGAGAAAGCTCAGCATAAGATGTGTGGCTGCTAACATGTGTCATGCATTAAAGAGCACTGGGGAGTGAAACAAAAAGCGCAGAGGGGAGACACATTTGCTACTAGTGATAAATCCCCAACACTGCCTCAGGCATTCACCTCATATTATTAAAGATTCAGTGAGAAAGCTTTTGCTTTCTTTTTTTCCCCTTGAATGGCATATTCACTGTATAAAATGCACGGCGGTGTTTGGAAGATCCTTTTTTTTTCTCTATCCCCTATTTCCTGCACACATCTACATGTCTCATCTTCCTTTTTCAGCAGTAAAAGACACATGAGAGATTGCAGTGTGAGCATGTTTCCGGAGAGTGACACTCTGTGCTTGCAATTTTTATTTAACATTTTTTTTCAAACTCATATTCTTCAGGAAAAAAGTATGGAGGAGTATTTGGGCCACGGGAGACACACTGTAGTTTTTTGTTTCCTCAAGCATTTCTAGAAGAAAGTCGAGAATAAAGGTGAAATACATTATGGAGAATAAGCTAGAAAGGTCATGTACTAACTTACTATTGTTTGGTTAGGAGTTATTGATCCTGGAAGTACAAAACTGTCAATGTTTTTTTTCCATCTTCTCCGTAGTCTGAAACTAGCAAGTGTATTTTTGTGCATAATAAAACAATCTAATGTGTCCCTCTCCCTTGGCCCTTCTGTAAATGAAGGGTTACAAGCACATTTAGTTAGACCACAAACCCTGCTTCACCTGCGCTCCACTCCTTTCCTTTTTTCTCTGCCCTATACCAGCATGCACCACCGTTGCCTACTTGCCTCCCACTAGGTGTTAATTATAACACCTTCCACAAGGGTTGGACGGGGATGTGGGTGGCTGTTTATAAGCTTCTTTTTACGGGCACTTGTGTGACTGACCAGTGCCACGTTTTTAGACAACTCGGAGGACCAGATTTAGGGAGAACCATTCCAGCACAGCAGCTGACTGTCGGAGTCAAGCTGGGGTTGAGTGAGAAAGTCTGTCAGGGGGGGGTGAAGCTCCAAGCTCCAAGCTCGAAAAGTGTCAGATAATGAGCATATGCCATGATAGTTTTGCTCAAGAGGAAAGAGCCTGAATTTTAACCTTCACTTTGCTTGATACATTGGAGAAGATAGGCTGCCACAAGACACCTAATTTTAAATTTGAAGTTAACGGGAGAGCAGATGGAAGAAAAAGCTGGTCTACTACTAATTTGCTGGTATCACTAGTTTAGTTTAATTGAGGGACGGATCAAAAGGCACACCGAACTCTTGAAATAGGAACAAATCGTGACAGTAAAGGGGGTGATTTAGAGGTTCATATACAGGGCTGTTCACTCACATGTGCATGCACGCATTCATGTGGATAGTTTTCTTGAATTTTGCATCGCTCTCACTGCACGTTCACATTGTCTAGTGAGCCAAACACGCTCCCCCCCCCCACTATGCTTGGCCGAGCGAGCAAGGTAAGGTTCAATGACAGTTGAAAGCCATTACTTATTGATACGCCCTTGACCATAAGCGCAGTACATTTTCTGCTTTTCGCTGGGTAAAACGATAGGCACGGGTTGGCCGTTGTGTCCCCGTGTGCTGTTACATACTGCATTAGATCACGAGGACAGGTTGATTTGACGAGGTGCTTTAGGATGTCAGGAAAGAAACATGGCAACCCTACTTTACCAGGGAAATACACAAACCATTTTGTTAAGTGAATCTATTTGCTAATTAATTGAGCTTAGAGCACTAGTCACTACCATTGTTTAACTGTAGTATTTAACCGAACATGCAATGCACTCTGTTTTTGACTGACCTCCTGTAGTTCATATCAACTTTGACAGAAATATTCATGGCTTTTGCAGTGTCTTGTGTAATTATTTTGATGTTTTCATGTCATGTAAACAATGACCAAATATGGAAGTATACTGCATCATTACATGTGCATATATTGCCTGGGGAAGACATCAAGGTGGATGTACAAAGCATTTAAGATTAACATGCAGTAAATGCACTCTTCTTTTAACTAAGACTAGCCTTTAATTTGCCCAACTACTTTGATTTCTCATGCTGTAACGTGTGCAATAGACTGAATCATTCCAGTGCATTATTTCAATTCCATTCATATATCCACCATTCAAAGGGCAACATTTCCTTGTATCAGCAATTGTTAGCACTGAATGTCACAATAATGCTTTTGAATATATTGAAGTTGTTGTACTTCTTCCAGCCCAGGGTTGCTGGCAGAATAAGTGCCTATTTTCAGTTACATTTCATTGATTGCAATGAGGAAAGCGTTGACTCTTTTGTAATGATGAAACCTTGTAGTAATAAAGATATTCTTTTTTTGTCCCCCCCCCCCCCCCCCCCCTCTCCGTCCATGTTGGCACTCAGCAGCGCTTGCTCAAGCAATGCAACTCTCTCTGGGACATGTTATTGACTTTAGTACCCTGACTTGGCTGCAGCAGAGAGAGGCCTGCCCGGAGTGCTAATTTCGTGTTTTTGTCTGTGTCCATTCCCAGAGCAAAATAATAAAGATATAACAATAATATGTGTGTGAACGCAAGCATCCAAACTGGGTTATGTTCATTATTTATTTATTTTTGCAATATGTGTATATGATATTGGGGCTGAATAGTTAATAGCTAACATACAAGAACAAGGCATATTTCGAGAATTTACAGAAGCTATATTGGCCTTCATGGACAAGAAGCGTGTTACTAATGATGGCATCATCTACCACTGCCTCAAGTCTTTCCACAATATCAAATGATGAGTTGAAGATGAATTTAGTTACTTATTCTTTAATATGTTTTTAGTATATCCTATTTCTACCAAGTCTGTTCTAAAAAAAATGCCAATAACACACTGTACCTTTTTAAGAATGAATTAAACCGTTCTAGATAGAGACACACGGTCAAACATGAGGGGACTTACTGAGTAGGATGATGACACAGAGCAGTATGGCCACCAGTGCTCCCGTGGTGAGGCCGTCAGAGAAAGGCAGGACCTCTGGGTTACAGGTCTGCATGTTGCCGCGGCTGTCGCAGGCACACACGCGCACGATGAGCGTGCTGGTGCTGCTCTGGATGGGGTAGTCGTTGTCTGAGATCACCACGGGCAGGAAATACAGGCTCATCTCGCGCCGGCTGAACCCGCCCCGCCGTGTCAGGATATTGGCCGTGTTATCTGGAAGGAAAGGGAAGGACATATGCAAATGGGGCCCAACAGGGATTGTCAGGGCGGAGATGTTTCATTCACGCTAAAATGAAAATGTCGAGGAGTGAACTGCAATCTCAATTCCTTTTTTTTTTTCTTTTTTTTTATGCTCATAATGAAACTTGAGTCAGCGATTCCGTTGTTGTCAAAATCACTTTTTTTTTGTCAACATAAGTGAATATCTCGTCAAGATTTGCTACCTGTCTGTACTGTGTGTGTGCTGAAGAAACAAACAACAATCTGGTGTTAATACAACATAGGGGTCCACCGTAGCTACTTGCCCGTTTACAGAGCCTAGGCTGTGTATTGACAGGTAGCCCGATCGTTAGGACATATTAACTGATATTGGGAAAAATAGTGATTTGGGAAACAAGCGTTCTCCAGAATAGCCATTAACGTTGCAGTGCCATTCGGAGTGACTGGCATCTCGGGTAAAGATGTGTGTATAGTAATGACAACAAACACTTTGCAAAATTAATAACAGCCTTGTGTTATCTGCTCAAAAACGATATTCTTCAAAACGTAATTAAAGAAACAGCTTCATTAGTAGTCATATAGAAAGTCTTCGTTCTAAAAGTAGACAGGCACAGTGGTTACACATGGCCACACTTTTCCCTCCTAAACTAATTAAAGTCCAAAGTTTGGTTGTTAAAATTCCACTTAGAGAGGAATTTCCAGTCTCAATTTTGGAGTCTCTGCTGCAGTGTTTTCATCTAGTCTCCTGCAATACATGTACAGTCAATCAGTTATAAAACTAGAATACTGAAGCAATTATATTAAATAGACAAGTAGGATATACAGATCCTAGCTTTTGTAGATGTCCAAATTGTTAGAGCAAGCCTAGCTGCACTACTGCTGCATTTATATCTCTCTATGAAGGGTTGTTTGGAAGAGAACAATTTGACATTTATTGTTTGACAGATAACAGATTATCCGAAAACTGTCTTTGACACAATGCAGGATACATGTGGGATGACTGGTGCCTGACGTCTGACTGTCACAATGGCTTTTTATGTTGTAAATGAAAATCTCACCGAACAACTCAAAGCGTTTCAAGGCACTCAAAAGAACACAATCGCACAATGGAAAATGTATAATTTTCCTTGTCAAATATGTTGTGAATGTTCTGTCACCAATGTAGGATTTGCCGCGCCATATTCTAAGTGATGCATAAATGAATCACCTTTAACACTTTCATCATGTTAAAACCTAATGTATCGCCAAATCATCCAAGACAATCTTAATATGAGAGGTTTCGCATTTTATTTTATTTCTGTAATATGAACACAAACAATGCCTATCTTACCTTCTCTGTCAACGATGGTGAAGTTGGGGTTGGTGGCACTTATACTGAAGACAAACTTGTGTCCAACGAGGGGCTCGTCCGTGTCTACGGCACTTATTGTCTGAATCAGCTGTGAAGAAAAAGAACGAAGTGTGAGGATTATTGAGAGCTTGTCATTTCATGTTGTTCAGCAGTGAGCTCAAAAAGCATCTTATCTTAATCACTTTGCTAAAAAGCGAGGCAGCTTTTTTCCCACTTTTTATTTTAATAAATTCAAAACGTACACTTGTAATGCATAATGTTTGTATAATGGCTGGCGAAGCAAGACTGCAACCTGTACACACACTGTTGAATAAAACAAACTAACATTTACAGAGAATAAGCTGAGGCCAATCCAACACAAAAGTAAACTAAGCTGCAATCAGTGAGACATGTTTGGATAATTAAGGGATTTGCTGTCCATCGAAAAAAAATCTAAACCTATAAACAAGCTGTGGCTGTGGTGCGAATGACACTTTCCGCCCTGCACACGGAGGGGGCGTTGTAGCTACACACACTTCTCTCTGTCAATGTCAAGAGGTGACTTGCTAGAAAAACTCCTCCCTCCCGCTAAACTCTTGTTCTCTGCCAACTTCTCCTTGGCTCTTTGCCCGTTAACGCTGGATTTTTTTTTTTACTTTCTTCCATAGGCTCTAAATAGCAACATGTTGGCTGCTTCAAGCTTAATTTAATTAAAGGTAATGTATTCATGTATATTCCGGCAGTGATTATGCACCTGTGGCACGTCTTCCTAAGAGGTGCATGTTGTGACAGATCCCCCATGGACAGTAATCTGACTTTGACTGAAAGTTACTAAAAAAGTCAACTTCCATCTCCCAGTGTGCTCCGTGTCCATGTATAATCTTAAAATGTGCTTTTGTACGGTGTGCATTGATCCATGCAACATGACTTTGCGGTTGCATTACTATGCCATTACCATATAAAAGCTAATGCACAATGTTTTTTTGATTATAACAGTCTGAGAAGATGTCAAACAATGTGTGTTACTGTGACACAGCATACAGGATCAGTATGTTATAAAGGAGTATTTTGGTGCCATTTAGTGTTGACAGTTCTAGATTGCAACGCTCCTAATGCTACGGTGGCCTTCAAGGACAATAAGAACGAAATACAGTATATCATCATCCACCACTGCCTCAAGTCTTTCCCTAATATCAAGTAATGAGGTGAAGATGAGTTTAGTAGGAGTGTGGATTTCAGTTACCTGTCCTGCTTTGACATTCTCACAGACAAATGTGTCGTAGGACATGGCAAACTCCGGGGCGTTGTCATTGACATCTAACACCTTGATGAACACAGGCACTCTGGTCGTCTGACGTGGGTTATCTGGAACAAATATATTAATGAATCGTCAGCATACACACTCACCACGACAGAAATCGTCAAGACTAACCATACAATCCAGAAGTATTTTTCGTCAAGAGTAATGTGAAATCCCCAAAATGATTTTTTTTTATATAATTCAGAAACATCTATTTACTTATTTCAGTGGCCACCACGGAGACATTGTGCCACTTGGACATTTCTCTGTCCAGAGCCTTCAGTGTTGTGATGGTCCCATTCACGGAGTCGATGTTGAACAGCCTCTCTAGATCTGTGTGCCGATCAATGGAGTATCTGGGAGAATGACAGACACACACGCACACACACACACACACACACACACACACACACACACACACACACACACACACACACACACACACACACACACACACACACACACACACACACACACAGCAACAACACAGGTTATTTGTTATCGCCAACTTTCATATCCCACTGTAATTTGAATATGCAACACAATAGCCGAGAGTGGCATTTCTCTGCGTGGGAGACGAGCAGGCGCCATATGTGTGAAGAGAAAAGGCGGCTCGGAGCTGTGTGAATCGATACAGCAAATTAGGCTCTTTCACTTTGACTTTGTGCCGTGCCACAGAGGGCTTACATAATAAACAGTGTCTGTATTCACTTCACAGCACTGCCGCCATCTTACACTGGGGAATGACCAGGAGGGGATGATGAATAATATCCTTTTCTTCACTCCCACTCACTCACACACACACACACACACACACACACACACACACACACACACACACACACACACACACACACACACACACACACACACACACACACACACATACACACACCTCCACACTGACACTTGGCCCCGGCTGAGGGATTAGATTTAGTCAAGTGGGCACATTTTCATCTCCTCGCTAAAGAAACTGATAAGAGGAGACTTTGTATTGTCTACCATGCCCTGCTTGTTTTACTTATTGATTTTATACTTGTGTAATTAAAGCCGGAACAATGAGGTTTGGAAACAGTCAAATTACCACAATGAGGCGTCACACCCACTTGGGTTGGCGAGAAAAAGATTTTCTTAAAAAATAAAAAAAACTATTGATTCACTTCTAAGACATGTTATGGAAGCAAAATAGCCAACAATCTCAAAATTGAGCAGTGTTTGAAAATAACAAGCTATTTTGCCTGACGTGTCTCGCCTTTTAACACCTGCATGGGGTATGCATTTGTTGTGAAACGGATTGGTATGGTTGTGGCATTTGGCTGCAACCCTCTCGCACTGTTAAAGGTCTAAACACTTGAGTGAGTGAGTGAGTGAGTGAGTGAGGCTGTGAGTGTTACTAATGTCCTCCTTCCTACATACTGTCTACTTAACGATCAATTGTGTATACAAGGTTTGTCTGACCGTTTACACTGAAGTATACATAAGCAATAAAGACTTTTAAAACAATTGACGTCAAAATTAGTATGGAGTAGAACATTATTGGGGCTTTTCGAAACACAGCCTCAGTGAGTGAATGTGAGTGTGTCTGTCTGTCTGTCTGTCTGTCTGACTGACTGGTATATAGCTTACTTGACCGGCTTGTTCTCAGCGTCGGGGTCCCGGGCCGACACCACTCCCACGAAGCTGCCGGCGGCCGTGTCCTCGTGCACCTCGATGATGTAAGGGTTCCGCGTGAAGACGGGCGGCTCGTCCACATCCTCCACCGTCACTTTCACCGTGGCGTAGTCTTTGAACTGCAGGCCATGGATGAATCGCGCGTCTAAGTAGGAGTTTCTCACCTCCACTCTGAACTCAAAATCCCGCTTGCTTTCGTAATCCAGCGCCTGGAGAGTGATGAAAGAGCATCAGGAGTCAAAAGCTAAGTTATAACTGTAGACTTTTTTTTTTTTTTTTGCATAAAAAACAGAAGGTTGTCCGCCTCCGGGATTGTGATAGTTCAATTCATTGCATTTCATTTGTCTGCCCTTTTTTTTTTATATCACTGTCTTATCTTATTCACCACTCTAAATTCTTAAGCTACAAATCTCCAAGTGAGGAATACTGATCTGGGAGATCTTAGGGAGGGGAGGGGGGATGTGGTGGTGTGTGTGTGTGTGTGTGGGGGGGGGGGGGGGATAAACTAAAAAGAGGTTTTCGAGCATAAAAGACTGCTTTATATTATTCATTTCACAGGCTTAGGGGGGTATCTGATTCTACACCACTGCGGTTCAAAAATAAATTCCGTCATATGTCTTTCTCTACAAGCATAAACGTTATCAGGGGGCCGTTTGCTAAGCTGGAATTGTACTGTACTGACATTCCATTGAAGTTTAAAATGCACATTTTACACAAGGCGAGATAAAAAGGCAGCTCAAGTTTTAAAGGTAAGAGTGTGTAGTATTGGTGTATTTTGGCGTTATCTATAGTGGTGAAAGTTCTACATAGCAGTGTCCTCTTGCATTCGGATAATATACAGAATATACAGTGGCCTTCAAGGACAGGAAGCTAGTTAGTAAATATGACATCATCCACCGCTGCCTCAAGACTTTCCAGTTATGTATTCAATAGTACTTATTTGTCTTCCAACAGGTGCATTTCCAGCAGACATCCAATACTATATATAACACATGTGGACAGTGCTCTTGCTTCTATGTTGATATAACACACTATTGTAAGGTAATACAATAAACAACAACTTTTTCCAAGCAATTACACACTAATTGAATCATATATGCATACTTATATTCCAATTCTACCAAGACTGTTTTGAAAAACGCCAATGTTAAAAAAAAAAATGAACACGAAAACCTGAAAAAGTCGAGAGAATATCCGAACAAATGAAGATTTAAACTACCTTTTCAAAGAAGTAACAAGACAGCAGGTTTGCTTGTCTGGGCTTTAGATTACATTCTGGGATTACATTCTAAAAGAGGTAGCCATATTTACCTTGAAGAACGTTCTCTTGAGATTAATCTCCCAGACATGACATGACGTATCATTTCAAATGCATTTAATTCCTTGAAACACTTGAGCATTTCTTAAAGATGGAGAGGCTTTTAGCTGCAGCTGCACGAAGAAAAAAGATCTCACTTGTCTATGTGAAGTGTTTTGTCTGATTGCAAAGCCATTATCAATCAAGCCATAGCTACACCACAATTGCCAACAGTTGCTGTGTTTGATGCTGGAAGTATGCTGGAAGTGTTATGTGCTTAAAGCAGTATGCAGTAAAAAAGTACATAAAAAAAAGACTATATAACAAATAACAGGAAAATTAAATGAACAAAAACTAGGTTACCTTTTTGACTATGATGACTCCCTCCTGTGTGGTTTGGTCAGTGATGATATTGAACATGTCATGACCACCAACGATACTGTATTCCATTTCAGCGTTACGCCCAATATCCGGGTCGTCGGCCTTTATACGGCCGATGGCACTTCCAATCTCTGCAGACTCCACAGCGGTCACACGGAAGGAATCTGTACACACACACAGTGAATGAAACAAATGAAGTGTGTGTGTGTGTGTGTGTGTGTGTGTGTGTGTGTGTGTGTGTGTGTATGTGCGTGTGTGCTTGTGTCATGACTGGTGTGAGACATTTGTCTTTACATCAGAGGTTTGTGAGAATAATAGTTAACTCCCATTGAAAGGTCCACAAAAAAATCATTATTACACGTTGCTGATAAATGCTGTGTTCTGATCAATCACAGCATTATACGGCCTAGTATTTCTCGATAACTGACCGCTGTTAAGAATAATTCACTGTTGAATAATTCACTGTTGAATAATTCACTGTTGATATGGGTCATTACGGACAGTGCTTTGATCACGTTATGCCATATAAATCTGCTGATAGATGTCTGCAAAAAATGACATACCACCACTTACACAAATCAATGGAATACTTTTCTGACATTACTTTGACTGTATATGGAGAGCAGGGACCTTGGGAGTTATGGTTAATGTCCGAAAAGAGCGTAACAATGAAAATATATTTAGTTGATTTAGTTAATAGCCCTGTAATCATCTGCAAAAGGGATAATGTGTAGCGAACAGGTCACTCAAGAGAAATAAAGACCTTGAAGGAGACCAATTAACTAGGCTACATTGTCCCTTGATACGGTAAGGCATAGGCAGAATTTGTCTCCTTACGGTTGGCAAAGCGTGGCGGACTGTCGTTGACGTCTGAGAGGGTGATGCTGATAGTGGTGGTTCCAGAGAGCCCGCCAGTCTGTCCGGCCATGTCTTTAGCCTGGATCACTACCTGGTAGTTCTCCTTTACCTCTCTGTCCATGCCGGGCAGGGATGTCTTGATGGTGCCTGAGGAAAAAAAAAAAAATGATTACCATTTGTCCATTCCCATTACTTTTTTACCACTTTTTTTTTTTTACCAATTTAAAGCAAAACTTAATTTAGCTAAATTGATTTGCTGCCTCTACTGAGAGTGAGATAAGATAGATTGGTGCCAGTGCCATCTCTATGCTCACAACCATGTCCCCGTTGAAAATTGCATTCATATACTCACTAATTTGGTTGGCCAATTACATTTTCGAGAGGAAATTCATTTGCTTTTGCCTGGATTATGTTTCCTAGCAACGCATTTTTTTTCCCCCTTCTGCTACACTTATGTAGGAGGTGGTTGGCGTGGATGGGCGTACAAAGTGCAGGGCATTAGCATACTGAGTGAGTCCTGACGCCCGTGTGTGTGTTTATGTATTTTTGACACAGACATCCGTGAGGGTTTGCCAATCCATACATACATTATTTGAATTTATTGTCAGCTAGGTGCGATGTTACAAGTACACTCAAGGGTCGGTTTTGGCTTTGGTTTTGAGGTTCAGACATCAGAATTGTTAGAAAAAACGTACACTTCAAGGTGAAGACAGGACTTCTGAGGTGCTGAATGTAAATGAAGTCCCAGCTGTTGTGAGTCAAGGAGCAAGATGCACTGCCTGAACTGTATGTTAAACCACACTGCCCTGTCTCTTATCTCTTTAGAGTTAAATAAACCCACTCACTGTGTACATACGAGTGTGCACTTGTTTGAATGGTGCCTTTTGACAGAGCCAGCCTGTCTCTCTGCTTCTAGATGACAATGTAACAGAGCTGTGTGCCCTCTTTAACTCAGAGATGAAACTGACATTCACCATCTCTCCTCTAACTCTTTTTGTGAGACGGCGAGCAAAGCACACTTCACAAAATGTACAATTTTACTTCAATCCAATTTCAAACAAAGCTGCAAAGAGCCGGTGGTTGAATAATGGCTTGAAAAATGCTTTTCCTTTTCATATTTTTTATGACTCACAGACACAGTGAATGGTTGGTTAATGAGTGGTTTCCTTCAGAAAGTGATAGAAAAATGGTTTTAGAAAAGTTCTGCTAGCACCACAGTATTCAGAATACTGTGGTGCTTGCAGTACTTTTCTAAATGCATTCAGTTGCACCTGCTGTTTTCTGAGTTGTAATTGAGCCTAGTTTGAAAATAAGGGTGATGCTTTACAATAGGGGTATACGTATTAACTGTTAGTAAATGCTTAGCAAATGCATTCTGAACATCAAATGATCATTAATGTACCATACATAAATTCGTAGGAAACGCCTTAACCTTAACCTTAACCTTAACCTTACCTTAACCCTAAACCTTAACCAATGGTTAGGTATTGCTTGACATAGTTAATGCCTAACCAAACATTAACTAACCACTGATAACAAAACATTAACAGTTAATTAATGTCCCCCCATTGTTAAGTGTTAACAAAATAAGTATACACATAACTTGGAGTGCACTGCAAAAGCTAGTTCTTATGAAGAGGCGTACATAATAGTTGAAATTCCCATGTAGTTACTACTTGAAGGACAACATCTTCAGGGATGTCAGAGATGTGAATTGTCTGACCGTTTTCGTGAGCAGATACAGATAGCGAGGATCACACATAGTTATTTCCCCCACCGCCTCAATACAGAATCCGGTGAGGCACAATTCTAGGTTCACAAGGGCACGGTGAGCACATACAGCCATTATAATAAGAGTGTGTGGCTCTCGCACTACTGCAACGCTTCTGCAACTGTGTCCAACTGCCATCGGCATCCAGGCAAAACACCTCGTCAGATGAAGTGGCTTGATTCCCAGATGTGGGGGGCTGCATTGATGGGCCGCCCAACTCCCAATTGAAGGCCCCCAGGTGCCACCCGAGTGTGTATGTGTGTAAACAGAAACTGTGATTTTGATTGGCCTTGTTCACTGATTTATCCTGTGCCAGACTTCCTTTTGATTGGTGGACTTTGAAGAAGGGGAATACTATCGGGATATACAGGGGAAATGCATTTGAGCTATGTATTGGTTTCTTGGAGAGAAAATTAGGTTGCCTGAAAACATGGTTAGCCATACTGAAAAAGCGCTTGTTGACGAGGGCGGTTGAAATGTATGTGATGTGCTGTAGTTGATGGGAAATGTGTTCCAAATCCCTACAAGTATAAGCTTGTTTTGTGTGATTATTATTATTGTATTATCTTTATATACAGTATATGGATATAAGTGTGAATAAAAATCTATTTCTAATGCATCCATTTAATACCCAATTGCAAAATAAATAGATGAAACATGATTAAAGTCCAGTAACTTATTTATACAGTGGGAAAACATATGATGTTAGAGATGGATTCTCACTCTGTGGCTACTGTCGCTGTCCAAGGTCCTGAAATATATACAGGAGTTCAAAGCAAGTCATGGACATGTTGCTTTGTAAAGGGCCTTGCTCATATAAGAAATGCATTATTAAATTAGTGTTCCAGCTGAAGGTAGTTGCTCCCATTCAATTTGACAAGGACGGTCTATGTAATAAATAAGAAAGAATATGAACAACATTTCTAAAAGAATTTGAACACATGTAAACAACATATTTTCAATTATATATTTTCACATTGGATACATTTTGTCAATAGTATTTGTGACCTCTTCCTTCAATTGTGTTAAATGTGCAGACGGGTTGGTTTCCGATTCCTCTTGTAGCCTCAATACTGTCTGCTTGAGTTGAAAACATTGTTCCAAACTCTACAGTATAAAGCCATGGCACCTCGGGGCTCTCAGTGTCCTCCATCAAGGCTCCTCTTTCTTCACAGCATGTCTGACCGACTGTGGAACAGCTGAACGGTCAGAAGGAGAGGGAGAGAGTGAAAGAGTGAGATGGATAGAGGGAGAGAGAGACATAGAGAGAGTGAGTAAGAGAGAGAGAGAGAAAGAGTGTTGACTGCTTAAACCCGCTCACCCGTGGAAGCATTATCTTGTCGGCTGGCATCTTGATGATCCATCTGAGCGGATGAGTGGATTCCAGGCACGCTAGAGCAGATTGACAGGCCGGGCGGACTGGCTCTCTGACACAGGGCCAGGCATGGGCATGGGCATGGGGATGGGGATGGGTGTCTGACAGTTGGCAGTCTTGATGGTCTTCAGAGTGTGATGACATGTCTTTTACCACAAGCAACTGATACTTCTCACTGCAGGTGGAACTTCTTCAATTATGTCCGTGGACCTCTGATGAATAAGGTCCTCACCCTCCTGGCTTGGGTACTGACTATAGCCGGATGCCTCTCGCTCTTTGTCACCTGCCTTTTTTAGGCCGATACATTTTGTTTTTTTCACCTCTTGCACTTCCCTCAGCTTGAATTCCTTTTTGAATAATGGCGTGAGTTCTCGCTCGCCATCTCTCAAGATTGTAAGTTAGCCATGCTGTTATTGCACTCGGAGTCAAGCTGTGGTGTATTTTCCTTCACAAGATGTAATACTGCCATGACTACATGACCTGGTAAGTTTGTATGTTATGCAAACTTGCTTATCCAAACAGTTTAAAGGTCTTGCTTTACACTGCATATAATCTGACTTTGTATGAAATGGATCTTCTACTGAAAGACTCTTCAGTTGACTTTCTTGTTTAGGTTATTAGATTATTTTTGAATGGATACCCACTGTAGTAACTCATTTGTTTAAAATGGGTTAGTAGGCACTAATGACTTAAAAAAAAAAAAACTTTGCACATAAATGTAGTGAATCATTTACAGCTGGTGCAACGGCATCTGATTATTCATGTTGAAAAAAAAACATTTATCAGAGAAAAAAAATTTTTTCAAATGAATTAGTCATCTCATTTATGTGTTCATAAAGCTAATATACAGTGTTCTTGAAATACAGTAAACACTTCAATAGATAAGCAGCACTGACAGGCAGATGAATCCCATTTTCTTCTTACTTAATTTCTCAGAAACCCTTGAAGAACTGAACAGTTCATGCCCTCCCGTTCACAGACTTGCATATCATTAAAAAAACCACATCCGAGAGATCTTTCAGCTGCTGCGATTGACTCACCGTTTTCCGAATCCACAGAGAAATAGGGTTGTCCCTGTAGAATGCTATAGACGAGCTTGGCGCTGGTCCCATATGTTTGATCGTCGGCATCAGTGGCAGTTACAGTGACAACAGATGTACCTGCAAAAAAAATAAAAAAAGTTTAATTAAGTCAAGTTTAATGCCAAGGCTCGATCAAGCGAACTCGCCTCGACTGTACATCACAGCAATGCAATGAGTCAAACTTCTATAATCACTGTTTTTTTTTCATTTCAAACAGCAGGGCCCTGGAGAAAAGCTAATTAGTTAGCAAATTAGTTGGCTAGAAAAAAAAGGGATTTATTTGTAAAAATCAATCAGGAACTTGGCATTAGTGTTCAATTCCTTCCGTTTTTTAAAGACATAAGAATGTTCCTGCTGCAATGGCTTAAAATGTTAAAGTGAAGTGATTGGCTTGCAGACTTTGGCTGAGCTTTTGCTGGAGTTTCAGTAAAAAAAATGGGTATGATTAAGGCTTGGTGTTGTAGTAGATGGATGTCTTACATATCACTAAAGTTGGGAATGTCTATGTCAGTTAGGCTTTAAGTAAAGATGTATCTCTCCCTTATGTGTCTAGAGACTCCCAAAGTATCATACAAGATAACTCTCCATGTTGCTTCACTTCCACCTTTCTGATGTATCCCCTTTATGATGCCATAAGGGGAGAAGCCACACCCTCTCATTACCAGTTTAATATAGCACTACCCACACCTGTGATAAGCACAACCCCAGATACCCCAACATCTAAACAGTGTTCTGACATTACAATAGTGAACCTGAGAATGAGCATTATACTGTTACCTTTAAATGGGTCAATCATGTAATGAAACACACATGCACATACACAGTTATTTATGAAGCATCAAAAGTAAAGGAACAAATGAAGTGTTCCTGAATTAGCATGAATCATTTTTTCCAAGCGAATAGAAACAGTGCTGCCTTTAGCTTTAGCAAGGTCGCATCACTGATGCATTTCTCTTTTTCTGACCTCTGTTGTCGGAGCCAGACACTTGGCAACATTTGGTACATACTGAAAAGCTGCTACCGAGTTGCTGGAATAGAATTACACATGGAGACTTTATGATTGTGTATGTATGCACTCAGGGAATCTGTATTGGTATGTATGTGCGCATAGACACTTTATTTATTTTTTTCACTCATGGACACTGCCTTTTTTATGTCCCACTAGAATTAGACCCGCCATTTGTAGTGTAACTTGACACTATGAAACAGTATCATCATAGCACTCACAACCACAAACACAGGGACCCTTTTCGCACCCAACCCATTACACACAAGACACAACCCTCCCCAATCAATTGAATAGGGATGTGAATGTCTATTTTCTTTCTGATAATTAAAATTTCTAAAAAAGTAGTTCCACAAAGAAATATTGAATCTAGAAGTAAGAGCTCAGATCATTTGAGATACCCTGTCATTGCTCCCCCCTTTTCCATATTAAGTCCCACATAATAATCCACCCAAGCGTTTCAATAACACCACATTTGCAAATACTGTCCTTGGCATTCAGGGGACCTCTGTCATGTCCTTTTTTTCGGGTCCGACTCGTCTCCTTGCATACTAATGAACCCTTGAACATCTGTCCCACTTAGTCCCTTGCACCGATAGCATCAAAAGGGGGTGGGGTGGGGCTGTTGATTTGTCATGGCTGGCTGGCTTGATTAAGCAGTGTGTTTCGCTCTGAACACATAAGGGCCATTTATTAGTCCAGGGATGAGTAGTCGTGACCCTGACCCACCTTTCACTGCCGGCATCCCGCACAGCTGAGACATCTAAGAACAATGTATTATGAATTCCTAATGGCGGCCATTGTTATGTGTGTCACCAATAGACAATCGGCCCATTTGATTTCCCTTTGATTGCTCCCTGTGTGTTAATTTTGAAGGTCGCATACTAATTGAGCATTGATTTTCAAGTCCCGTGCATTATTTTCATAAGCTTTTGTTTGTATGTATTTTGATTGGTTTATTTGTTTCTTTGAATGGAAATGAAGTGAAGTGCATTGAAGCAAATCTTTAATTGGAAAAATACTTGACAATTTAAACTTTCAATGGTCTTGCAGCCTATTAAAAAATGGCAAATGGCATTTTCTTGATATGAATGCCCAATGAGCAGGACCAAAACAAACAAACCACACAGTGACTGGTCTTATTCTGATTGATTGATCAGTGTTGCTTGCAAAATCCCATTCATTATATAATTCTATGTTTTTAAATATTACATAAAGTATGGCTGTAACAAGTGATCACTATACAGTATGTGTTTATTGTATTATTTATTAGATGTTTGATCCTTTGCTCTATAAGCAAAGCAACAACATAAACCAATTCAGCTTTTAAGTGGCTACAACACACTTTCAGTTTGTGTTAATTCTTGCACCCCCTCTGGACAAAAGCGGTAGAGTTTTTTTTTTACAAAGCTTTAGTTCATTGGTGAGCATACCCATGACAAAGGTATTAAGAAAAACTTACATGAAAATAGCGTTCTTTTCAGTGATGGGTCTCGTTTTCTGTTATAATTTATGATCTTCAGACGGAAAATTTGAATGTTTCAAAAACATTTTAAAAGTTCTTCGTAGCTACTTTAATGCATTATAAAATGAGTAGCCAACTAACTGAAATGTTGACAAACCAATTCAGCTCTCAACTAGAACACAACCACAACTTACCGACTTCAGACATTTCGGGAACGCTGGCGAAGTAGATTTCCTTTGCGAACTTCGGCGCGTTGTCGTTGATGTCGTGAATCTTGATGTTGAACTCTGTGTCTGGCTCCAGCTCTCCTAAGGTGTTCCTGTCCATCACCTTAGCAACGAGCGTGTACATGGCTTTCTCCTCCCGGTCCAGTCGTTTAGTGGCGTGAATGTCCCCAGACTTCTCATCTATAACAAACAGGGTGCCCGCCCCGTCTCCGGTAAGAACGTACTTCACGTTGCCCGCGCCTCTGTCCATGTTGGAGTGCAGCTAACAAAACAGATAAGGCAAGGCAAGTTTATTTATATAGCACAATTCAGACACAAGGCCATTCAAAGTGCTTTATAAGGGCAAGATTAAAATACATAATACACATTAGAAAAGCGAATGAATATAAATAAAACATTTAAAAGCTAAATTGATAAATGTTATACATTTAAGTCTTAAAAATGTTCATAAAGATATATTCACACCTGATTTGGATGAGAGGTGCATCGGGAAAAAAAAAAACTCCCAAACACTATCTGGTGTCTCTCTTTGATAATCATGTATTGGTTGACCTAATAAGGCAACGTTTCGGTTATCACACTTCATAAGGTTCATATATAGGTAGAAAAACTTTTACCAAGAGGGGGATGTTATTGTAAAAAAGAGATTTGGCAACCTATTGTGTATATGTATTGCCCTTCATGCTGACAAAATAAGCTTGTGTAACCAAACAGAACATATCCGACCATAAAATAGTCTAGATTATTTACAGAGCCATTGGCCTTGAGAACATCTCCACATAATAACAAAATCTTTGGCTCCCTTGTTGTAAACACAGAGTATATGTGGTATAAGAGTTGCTGTTTTGTGTGGGTTAAAATGTTCAACATTCCCTCATAAATAAGTTAAAAAAAGTTAAATTTAATACAAAAAATGTAAAGTATCCCCAAGGCTTATTTGCCTTCAGGGATTACTGAGGAAATTATGCTTTCTCCACATAACCTCCGTTTTAGCTTTAACCGTTGACCAAATTGTTCTATTTAAATTGAATTTAAAACCATTACCGGCACCAGTTCCAGGTACATTGTGCTAATGTGAATGCCCTGCTGTCCTTACATGCCTCTGTGTTGCACAGTTTATTTCATACCACTGCAATTGCATATTTGAAGGATACACAATGTTGAATTATTTACAAAAAAAAAGTCGTCCAAGTCAAATGTGTCAACTCGTCATAGGAAAATATAACAGACTTGACTTGATTTTGCCATGTGTTTCGCTCCAAATATTTAAAATATCCTTGTACCAAACTCATCAAAACATGCCTTCATAGATATTAAAGACTTAACCGAGTTTGCCTTTTACATCCCTGAAGTTCATTAATTGAACATGCAGTAAATCACCACTACATGCCCATGGGCTCCTTTGGGGAATTAGATTGAATTAAAGTGCTCTGCCAAGGGAACTTTGACTTTCATTCACACCACATAGCCAAGAGATTTATATTAAAAAAAAAAAAACATTGCGGCGACACTCTTGAAAACACTGAATTAATGGTGTCAACCCCTCATAGGAAATCTATCTGTTTCAGTCTAAGACCCTGACATGGAAGTGTCAAGTGCGGACATCCTCTATTAGATCAGAACCAAATTAGTCTTGGATTTTTCTTCTACAAATTGTGCTTTTGTGAAAAAAATATTAGAAAAAAAAAAAACCCCGGACCTACAGCAAGAACTGCTAAGATTAGTCACCTCTGACCTATCCGTCACCTTGAAGCCAGTTCCGGGTGTCACTGGGGGGAGTAATGGTGGCGTGTTCTGTGACAGACACTTGATTCAAGCTCATTATCGCACTGGATCTGTCAAGCTATATATATATAGAGCACGATATCTCTCGGGGTTCACATTTTAAATGACATGTAGTTAGGGGACCACAGGAAAGTGTACGTCAGTAAAACTTATTAATATTAATGTTTTCTGCATGCTGTGAGGAAACTAATTATCTTTTTTTTTTTCTTTAGCCGCAGTTGGAAGAGTGATGTCAACAGTACAAGTCTGAATGGGAATCATAAAAATGCATTGCAAGGCTGCTATAGCCATTCTCTGGTAGACTTATATATATAAAAAAAATCCAGTGAAAACCTGATGCTGTCAAGTTCAAAATGAACAATATGGCAGGGGGTATTTGCCGTGGTGTTTGAATAGTATTTTCATGCAGATGAACTCCATTATCCCGAGTCTATTAAAAAAAGAGGACAATCCCTCAGCTTTGAATCCTCCACATATATTTGCGTTCGGGGGCCGATCTAGTCATTGTTCGGGGGAATATGAATTGTCCCCTGAGCCGTAGAGCAGCGAACCAAGGATTTATGTTGGTTATGGATGTGACGGCTGCTGCTTGCTTGCTGCTGCTATTGACTAGGATGTGACAGGGAGAACAGGCTAGAGCTTGTATGAATTGTTGCATTCAAATGTGCTTTGTATCTGGGGTTCTGTACTGTATGTGCATTTACTCCCATGAAAAAAAAAATAAAAAGTATGGCAGTTCCAAAGTCACCTTTTCTCCCTTTTGAAATTCATTGTGTGCATGGATGGATGGTGATATATTATTGGCAATAGGAGACATTAGCACATGCCATGCTGAAGTACTGTACAATATAATAAGAACATCTATCATCGCTGATACTCAGAACTGCTATACCATTCAACCACACTATAATTAGGCCCACACTGCAATACAGACCACAGGAACTGCATTTATCCATATATTTTCTTTGATTGTATTGTATTCTCCTGGATGTATTCATCTGATTATTACCATATGTTTTCCAGTCTAAATCCTATTAAATGAAAAATAGGAACCTTCGAAGCAAATAGAACAAACAGCCAGCCATCAAATAAGTGTGTACCCTATGCAGCCTAGCTGTCTATAGGAGTAAAATCAAGTATTTGCAGAACCTACTGCGGTGTATTCTTTTCCCCTTAGTCCACACAGGGATGACGCAGGCCCTTACCTTGTTTACTTGAGCTAATTATTGCATGTCTACATTACTTCAGCTTCCTAATCATACGAGTAAACAGATATTTCTCCCCCATGGCTGTATAGATTTCCACCGAGCGCTAGTTCAAATATGGAGGGGATTTTGCAGAAGTAAGCAATGTTGTATATAATAAATAAGAGTGGCCCCTGTGCAATTAATTCTGTTTCTGAGGCACTGTGCCCGCAGCGTGACAGGGTTTAAGATTTGATTTCTGCAGGGATATCTCATAGAATATGGATTAAAAGTATACAGGGTAGTGACTCCTTGTTGTTAGTTTTGTTTGTATACGTCCAAGTGCACTAAACTCCCAAGCTAACATGTAGTGTAAACTGAACACATCTAGTGCAGCCACCAGAAGACAAAATGGCATCGAAACACTTGACACAAGTGTGCCACAAAGTATTTTCAAACAGCCTTAGCAAAAAAAATCAAATGTTAGCAGAATAGCACACTATATTTACGTGGGCTTTAGTGGCTTTCCTTTCAAGGCCTTGCAAACACACAAACACAGACCCTTTTTTCAAGGCCCTTACACGACATCAGAAGCACAGAAGAGAGCCTTGATGAGTTAAAATCGCCTTTGCACAAACACTGAGGAATTGTCAGTGAAGCAGCAAAATCATTGGCAATTCTTGTCAGGTCTCTGGTAAGCATTGCTCGCTGCTGCAAAGAGGAGATAGCAAAATAGAGCGCAGGACGGATACAGAATAATTACTCTTCCTCACTCTCTCTCTCTCTCTCTCTCTGTCTCTGTCTCTTAAGACATAGGGAGAGATCCCTCACTATTTGAACACTGTACTATAATGTATGTTATGTTAAAGTTGAAGCTTACAGTATGTCTAGTGCACACTGTTTGTTTCATGACTACTAACATTGAAGAAATATGTATCTACTAGCGAGGGCTTGCAAAAACCTCAAGGATAGCTATTTGCAAAATACAAATACAGCAAAGTGGGCTACACATTGCGTATTCAAATTCAGCACAGCACATTTTTCCCTTTACCAGGCACAAGACAATGCAGTGTGCGGGGGGAATTTAATGGGATTTTATTCACATCAAACACGCCACTCAAACGCCCCAGAATCCCACAAAGTTTGTGGTTGTATTGCTCAGCATTGCAAGTGTTCACACTTCACAGCCCCCTGCTTAAGAAGTAGGGCACCACAGCTGCAACACAGAGAGAGAGAGTGCTCACACTCATTAATGGCCCCCGTGAAAAAGTCAATTCAAAAGGAGATTCGGTCTTATTTTTCTATTTCTTTATACGCTCGGTGCATGCACATCCACTCGCACACTATGTTCACAATCATAAAATATTCCATGCTTTTTTTTCTTTTTTTTTTCCTTCTGTGTTGACAATTGCCACTGAGCGAGTCAAAACCTCCACTTTGACTAATGCAGTTACCTCGCCTGTCATTCTTTCTGTGAGGTATCAGTCAGCGAGTGCTCAGTGTGTAAGCTTCAAAGCGGGCATGTCTTTTGAACACACTTGATAAGCAGACATAAGCTGTATTCATTATATAGTAGTGCTGCCTGGCTGATGCAGTATAGTGGTAGTGGTGCACCTCTTCCTTTTTTCAGTTAGAAAGCAGAACCATGCTACAAAGTGCGGGGCTTGTTCTTTACATCACATTTGATTGGCCCTAATCAAGAAATCAACCTCAAGTGACAGCAGGGCGAGAGTGTGTGTGGGTTGATTGGAGAGGGCTTGATTGAATGTGAAATAAACAAGATCTCCCATGGTGCACTGCAAAAGGCCATTAAATGATCTTTATGAGGAAGACCATCAAGGCTTTTTTGATGGCTTTGTGCTGGGCATGAAAGTGCTTTTTGCATTTGGTCTTGGTTGTCCATCTTATTTTCCCTCCTCTCTCTCTCTCTCTCTCTATCGGTATTTTAATGTGTGTGTGTTCTGTCTTTCTTCATATATATTAGCCTGCCTGTCTTCCTAACTGCCTGTCTGTCTTTCTGTCAATCTGCATTTGTTCTGTCAGTACATCTTACCATTGCTCTTATCTATCGCTTTATATGTCACGCCTGCAACTAATGATTATATCCATTGTCTTTCAATCTCACGAAGACCATTAAAATGTTCTGGATAGTCCTGAACTTGCTTTGAAAAAAATATGACCAATGGCACTGTGAATAAAACATTAATGAGAAGGATCATAAAAGAAGAATCTATCTATCTATCTATCTATCTATCTATCTATCTATCTATCTATCTATCTATCTATCTATCGATCTATCAATCTATCAATCTATCAATCTATCAATCTATCTATCTATCTATCTATCTATCTATCTATCTATCTATCTATCTATCTATCTATCTATCTATCTATCTATCTATCTATCTATCTATCTATCTATCTATCTAGCTATATATTGTGATATTACACTCGTGAACTACAACCTCTGCTCCTCTAGTGAGGTTGTTAGGCAGTTAACAACCTCAGTAGTTACTTGCAATTCGCAATAATAACAATATGTAACAATAGGCATTTTGATATATCGTATTGTGACCGATGTATCGTGATGCGTATCATATCATATCGTGAAGTCCATGACAATTCCCAGCAGTTTCCTATCCCTTATATAACTTGTTCTCTTTCTATCTCTGCATCTTTCATTTAACTTGGTCCCTGTTTATCTGTCTCTGTCCCCAGCTCTTTCTGTCTCTCTCCGTCTGAAAGTGCAAAGTTAAACCGATGACATTAGTGATACGGATCGCTACCATTCGCCCCTTCTGTAAGGCAGAGTGGCTGTGTGTGTGTGTGTGTGTGTGTGTGTGTGTGTGTGTGTGTGTGTGTGTGTGTGTGTGTGTGTGTGTGTGTGTGTGTGTGTGTGGGGTTTGCCCTATTTCCCTTTACTCCTCAGTAATTCATTACAGCCTTGTGTTTTTTTCCTGACAGTTTAATAGTGAATGATATTGGACACAGAAATAAGTGTGTGTGTGTGTGAATTGGTGAATGCAACGGCTGTCACGCGGCAGACGTTTTGTGCCACGACGTCCCATCAAATTTCCAAAGTGTCGAGGAAGAAAGCCACGTTGGAACCAGTCACTGACATATCAAGGGACGGCCCCCTTTTCTGTGAGAGTGCTTCATCAGATAACACAACAAGAGGTGAACTTCATTGACCCTTTTCGTGATTGATATGTTTTGTTCCACCCCCCCCTCCCCCTTCCCTCCTCCCTCCTTCCCATTCCATTTATTTTCGGTGTTCCTTTTCTCTTTTCCGCATCAAAATGATGGTTTTGTGCAAAAGAAAGTTGTCATATCCTACCCTACTCAACCTTGCACCAGACACTTGTTTACTCCGGAGAGTGAGGTGTGTGATGAAAGCCGGCTTCCCTCTGAGGAAAAATTGGCTTGTCGACAGTCACCGCATTTCCCCTCCCTCGAGTTGATAACTGTAGCGCTCCCCCATCACACCTGTCTTTATGGCGCTAGCACGGGTGAGCTGACAACAACTTCTCTGATCTGAGTGTGTGGGGAGGGAGGGAGGGAGAGGGAGCATTGTCCCGAAACAGAGTCTGTTTTTTTTTTAAATCTTTGGAGAGAAAGTGTCTAGCAAAGGCGTCAAACCACCTCTCTGGAGATATCAGGCTGGTTTTAGTAGGGTTTAGTTGCCTTGTCCTTGACCTTATATTGATTAGTTAATTTGGTCTTAACTTAAAGGTTACAGTGTGTAACATGGGAGTATCTGTGGTATATCTAGAGGTGAAAGTTGTAGATTGCAACACCTCCTTGCTAACCCTTCCAGTTGCAGAAGCTACGGTGGCTTTCAAAGACAATACGCTAATTACTTAAAATGGCATCATCCACCACTGCCTCAAGTCTTTCCACAATATCAACTGATGAGATAAGGACGCATTTTGTGTTTTATTCTACAGTACTTCCAACAGGTGCATTTCCCTAAGACACCCACTTTATATACAAATGCGTAAGGCTGTTAAGTTTGACCGTTCTGTGCTGTGCTAGAAACATGGTGTTGCACCATTGCAGCCTGCCAGGCTCATTCTAAGATTATAAAACCACAACCTTGATTGTCAAGTGGTTATACTATAATTAAACATACTTGTGCATATTATATTCAATTTCTACCAAGTATCTTGTAAAGCCAACTCCATTTACACACTGCACCTTTAAAGAACAGCTCATACAGTTAAATACACGTGTGGCCATCAGAGACATTTTAGTTACACTTCATGAAGGTATGTTGAGTGTCATTTGCTATGAAAATCCTTGTCCCTGTCTACTTTTTAATTCCATTTTCCTCATGTGTCACACTGTCCCTGTACGATGTACCTTTTATTCTAAGGGTAATTTTCTCTATATCAAGGCTCTTGTCTGAAATAGTTTCAGTTCCATTGAATCATGACTCAAGTACCCTCAGTGCCATTGGCTGATTTAAGCGCTGACTGAATAGCACATTCATCTCGCTGAAATGAATGGTTTAAAATGCACCTTAACTGATGCCAAGCATTGTTCTTTCTGATTGACAAATTGAATGTTCTCATTACTTTGATGATATCTACCCAGGGAGAAATCAATGCAATTTGTACTGTCTATGTATACAAGTGTGTTTCAAACAAGTGTGCTTAAAGGAACAATTCCAAAAAAGACTCGAGGCAAAGAGAGCAGTATGTTTGAGTGTGTGTGTGCACTTGCTGGGTTGTCTTGATAGCTCCGGTTAACTGTGCCTGTAACATCCCCGATTGTCTGGCAGCCCCCATTCGTCTTCAGCACAATTACATCAAACACAACATCCAACGAGGCTAAACCTAAAGCTTTCTGTAATTAGTGTGTGCTGCTAGACAATGTTGTTGTTTTACCGTGCCGACGTATTGACGGTCATTCCCCGTGTATTCCTCCAGCAAGAAAAATTGATTCCACATCCATCCTCGCTTGGAACGCTGTAGCACCTTCCCGCCGTCACCCTCGGCCATCCCAAACAGATTTCCAATATTCCCAGGGGTCAAAGGCAATGCCGCGCTGCTAGGCCATAGCGTGGACACCAGCGTCAAGAGGAGTAGAACTTGATGGGTTATCATTGTATTTTCAAATCGGCGGGGATAAAATGTCCCTGGATGGTGATCTGAATTTATGGTAATAAGCTTCGGATCGGGTGATGAACACTGGAGGAAGGCAGCAGTGTCATCAGCAAAGACATTGTATTCCTTCGGCTTTGATGTCCCTTTTTTAGATCCCTGTGAAAAAGAAAAGGAACACTTAAGTCAAGAGGCACTTATATTAATGTTTTTTTTTTGTATACAATAGGCTTTTAATCCTAGCAAAGTAGAAGAACCACTCTGAGGCAGCTAAAGGACTACAATAGGACAATACTTGTACACAAAAACCTATTTCCGTATGCCGTTTCTCTTCTTTGATATTGTGCTTGGTGAGAGCTTTGGCTGATTATTCTACCTGGAAAAGAAAAATGGAGGCCTCCTCCTTCTGTGTGCATTGAGTGAGAGTAAGAACAACTACAAATCCATAATGCAGTCACTCAAAATAATATTTGAAATTTAAGTTAAAATCAAAATATTGCATTTCATAGAGCAACATTCTTCAAACTTTTCAAACCCAATTAGAAACCTTTTTTTCGGGTATGTGTATGTGTCATAATATTCAAAATAATCTAAAAAGAAATATGCAGAACTAATGCAGAGGGAGTCATTAGACAAACTTCTATGGACAAAGTGATTAACGACTGTAAGGCATTAAAAAGCCGCTGCCATGTAAATGACTGCAGTCATAATAGTGCACTGGCAACTTAGTAAATGTCAAATTCAAATAAAGTTTAATCACAGCAGCCTCGGCTCCCTGTCACTCTCCCCCTTTCTTTCCTCCCCCCCCCCTGTATTTGTGCAGTAAATGAGCGAGCCACGCTAATTATAAGTTGCATTACTTATGATACGCATTATAGCATATAGCGCTCCACAGCCGGTGAGTGTGTTTGAATAGCATGATACATGAATCTGTCTTCTGACGTGAGCTAAAAAGGCACCGCTGTCAAACGCTCCGTTGCTAATTTGTGTGCCCTGCTTTACACACTGTGTGGTTAAGTTCCAGCCATTGGGTGAAGGGGATATGCCCCCGCCCCCCTACTATTTAAAATAGTTAACTGTGTCCCCCTGAAACAATATGAAAGGCAAACCCCCCAACATGTGTATAACAATAACAATACAGTGAGTTTAAACAGTGAGTTTAAACATGTACATATCCTTCATATCTGCATATTTCCCAATGATTTTGGACTCCCCCAAAGAGGCCCATGCCATCTTAACCTTGGACTCCCCACCATTGCAGTTACTTTCTTGCACTCATTGTAAGTGAATACAGATATTTCCACCATATATTGATGCAGAAAAGGCACACATTGGTGAATACCATTTCACCAGAATCCAGGTAATGAAGTGTTTGAATATTTAACCCCCACTTAAAATGTCCCTCCGATGTTGAAATGAAACCTAGGCCCATGGGTGGCAGCGCTACAGAGAGCAGCCTGCAAAGATGACATGTCTTGCTGAAGATAAGCGTCTTTTTTTCCCCATCTCCTCCCTCCGGTTCAACCCATTTTCTCCATAATGGTAACTTCAGTTTCTCTATGCATACATTACAGCTGCTCGAGCTATCATTGCCCCCCCCCCCCCCCAACACACACACACACACACACCTCTCACCCAAATATGTTATGCTGTATTCTAAAAGGAGAACATTGCATAACACATGTCATGAATGGCCAAAACCATCCAAATGATCCCCCAGGTATCTGTAGTGCTTTGTGCTCTGTGACAAAGGTATTTAGTGTTGTTGGAATAGTCTGCTTCCAATACTTCACTAAGGCTATGCCCCCACCACCCCCCCCCCCCCCCCCTCCCTCCCTCCAACAGCAGGGCCTCATCGTGATAGGTCATTTGGGTATGCATGCATAATTTATGCTCTTTTGGAAGTTAATCCTAATAAATCTTGCCTTTCTTTCTCCTAATAGAGCCCCATTAAGTCGGATTCACCATGTAAGGACGGCTTGAATACCGGAGTTATCCTGACAGGCTTTTTTTTCTTTCACTTAGTGTGTGTGTACCTCTGGGGACTGTTGTCTACAGGCAAATGCTAGTTTAGCAATCCCCTCTGCTTCTGTCCCAAGCTCTTAAAACAGGGGACTTTATTCACACATTTGGCTTGGTATTATTATTATTACGGTCCCCCGTTGATGACAGTGCGAAAAATATAGATGAAAGTAAATCCTTTGAATTGGAAAATCAAACAAGCGGGCTAATGAGATCTCAAAGTGAAACATTGCTCATTCTGCTTGTTCCTAGTCAACTCCAGATGGTTTAACTCTCATTTTTAATCTGTTTAATCAGCAATTTATTTCTTTTTTCACATGCCACCCATGATGTGCAATGTTTTTTTAGTGCTTGAGTTTGATCAAAGTTTGTTATGCACGAACGTTGCCATTGGAGCACAAATAACTATGTAGCATGGCAAGGGATTAGCTACAGTGGCATGCCTAGAACTGACCCAAACCCTTTTAAGAGTCTATAATGGTGAACCCCCATAATGTTAATTGGAATTTAAACAGTGTGTCTACATAGAAGAAAATAGTGGGATTTAAATGTAGATTTAAAGGCAAGACACTGCATGCAAAAAAAAAAACATTATTTTCAAGCACTGGTCAACTGTTGTTTGGCTATTTAATAAAAAAATAAACTGTGTAGTTGTTAGTATTGGACTGGCACAGTTCCATGACATATTTAAGTTGATTCAGCTGCAGTGTTTAGCCTAAACATACTGGCATAATTGGAGCAGATAAGACATATAGACAGTGTTGTATATTGCTGATAAGTGCTGCATTTTTTTTATATCTTGTTTTCTTCTGCATGGCCATGATGAGTGTGACACATGCATTCCCCCAAATCAGGGATATACTACGCCTCGCAATTAATCTAGTCTGATGCTTGTGATTGAATTTTCTAATTATCATTCCGGCCCTGTCCTTGAGTTTTAATAGCATTCTGGATATTAATCTTTGATGTGTGTTGTGTGTGCCTATTAAGCATTAAAAGGCCAGCATGTGTGTGTATCTTTTCAGAATTCCCTCAAACACTCCCATTAAAGGATGAGTGAGTCCCTCGCTTGAATCCCTGCCAGATTCCCTATACACTCAAGCTTAAACTTATTCAGCCTATTAAATATTGGGCCTTACTAAAAAGAAAAAGAAAAAAAAGTTGTTTATGATTAGATTAAGTAGTCGGCAGCTTAAATGGCTGGACATTAAACAAGATGAGAGATTTGAAGCCAGTAAAAAAAAAAAAAAAAAAAAAAAAGTTAAATATGCTTTTTAAAGTGTTGTCTCGAGGAGTTGGTATTTTTTTCTTAATCTTGGCGGAGACACATTTCTGGCAAAGAGTCTTTTTCTTTCCGCCACCGCCATGCTCTATTTCCCTAATCTGCAAAATTATACATTCTTGTTTTGCTGAATAAGAATATCTTTGATCAGATATAAAGTAGCTGTTCGTCAGGATACGCTGCCTAGGAAAAAAAAAAAAAAAAAAAAGCACAGCCCTTTTTTGCAAATTAGTCCGTATGAATTTGTATGCATCCCAAAAAAAAAAAAAAAAACTTGCTGGCTTTGCCTCGCAACACATTAAACTAAGCACTTGCAACTTAATCACTTTTATGGCTTTTCTGTCATAAGTATGGGACAATAATCACAGGTGCAAATGTGCAGCAGAGGTCTGTCTTGTAAACCCTTTTTTCGACCGTCTTGCATGCATAATAAAGTGATAATCCTCTATGTATAGGTGGATATAAACACCTCGGTTCACCATCTGTGAATGCTGTGATGCTGGGACCTTTGGCATTGAGAATATGGCCAACGTATAACCTCTGTCTGGGTTTGAATGTTACATTGTACTCTGCACCCCAAACATTTTGATTCTGACCCATTTTTTTTTCTTTGACTGCAGGGGCAGCCAACATTGTCTTTAGTGTTCAGTGGATTTGCTATAGTCATAGATGTAATAATGGAAATAAAGTAATCCAACACCTTTCTAACTTAGTATGGTTATCTACACACTATCATATTGAGACCCACCTCTACAACCAATCCAATCACCCTACTCACATACACATATTCACACACAAATTAAAGTGTACACAAGGGTGGGAGGACATAATTAAGTAGCTGCCATCCAAAACCTCCTACACCTGCTACATAAATATCAATCAGATGTTGGAACTGCATAGCTGGCACACCATTTAAATCATAGCCCTTCACTTGTGCTTTTGAGGAATTCAACAAGTGCCCATAATGTGTGTGTGAACCATGGATTAACACAGACACACAGGGCCATTAATTTGGAGGGGGGACCAGATAAAGAGAGAGAGAAAGTGAGATAGATAGAGAGAGAGAGAGAGAGACTGAAGGGGCATGGGACGGTTGCAAGGTCATAAAACTGGCGTCAATGATCCGTCTTGGCCGATCATTTTTGCACCTGTGATTCCATCCCCCTAACGTTGATTTACAACTGATCTATGCAGCGTTTTTTTACAACGCAAAACACTCACCATTGATGTGATTTGGGTTGGGGGGGTCAAGAAACTACTATAGTGTTGCATGATTGGCAGTTTGAGTAGCTCCTGTGATTGCTTGCTTGGTATTGACAGACCGGGGCAGAGAGAGAGAAAGAAAGCGAGAGAAGGAAAGCGAGAGAGAGAGAGAGAGAGAGAGAGAGAGAGAGAGAGAGAGAGAGAGAGAGAGAGAGAGAGAGAGAGAGTGAAAGAAAGAAATATTGAGAGAAAGGGAGCGAGAGAAAGAAAGAGAGAGAGAGAGACTGAGAGGGAAAGAGAGAGAGAGCGAGAGAAAAGGAGAGAGCGAGAGAGAGGGATAACGAGAGGGAGAAAGAGAGGGAGGGAGAGAGAAATAGAGGGAGAGAGAGCATAAATCTCTCATGAGAGGGCGTTGATGCACCAAGATGTATGGAGGCACCTTCACAAACGACCACTGGGTGGAGCCCTAGACCTTCTCAAAGCCTCTCTCCCTACCGCTGGCTGCATGCAGTCTCTATCTAGCCAAAGACCTCAGCAAAGCCTTTTTGCTCATGTTTTGAAATCCTCTAAGCAATTTTGTGATACAGTGCACACTTCCTTGTTGAACAGGGACCTTTTTTTCTTGAAAAGGGGGCATGTTGACAGAGAAAATGTATCAAGAAATCAACTTCCCTTTATAAAAAGGATACCTTTATTAAACCGGGATGGCTTTTGAAGCGTGTATGCATGTTAACAAGGTGGTATGATCAATTCAATCTATCTTTCTAAAGATCTATCAACTATGAAGGATAGTCTGTCCAGTTTAGAATAGACACGCCATAAGAAAATACAACACTGGCAATAGATACCCCAAGAATTCAACTAGAACTTTCTAAAATACTTACATTAATTTTCATTATTCTATAGAATCAAATAAATTTCCTTCTTAGAATTTTCCTCAGAAACATTATCCAGCGTGTTCCAAAATCAATATTCATGTTTTTAATCCTCGGAAAAAACAGCTGTAGCTTTTGAATGCTCACGAGAGCCTCTGTAGCCTGTGTGTGTGTGTGTGTGGGAGAAAGGATATTCACCTTTTTTTTTTTTTTATTTCAACGCCCCGAAAAAGGTCACTCCATATGTGACGATAATTCAGGGGAGTGTGTTAGCGGGCTAATTTGCACTAAACAATTACAACGTTACATGGATGACCTGGTGCACACACACACACACACACACACACACACACTGCTCCCATGAAATATCACTTTGGGGGGGCGGGCTGTAAAGCTGTCGGTGGGTAAGGGGCAGCACGCAAGAGAGACTGGGCAGGGTTTAGAATAGGAGTGGAAAAAAGAGTGTAAAGGTTAAGATTAAGTTTGGCCACGGGTACATTCTCTGCTCCAACAGCCCCCCCCCACACACACACACACTGACTGATAAACCCCACCATGCTTTTGGTTTTTAAGAGATATGAATGGTACAGTGCCTCTCCATCAAATCTGACCACAGCACACATCACCATCACACACAAGTATGATTTACCATAACTGCCTTCTGGCCAGACAGACGTATATGCCTATACACACACACGCGCGCCACACGCTTGCACACACTCACACAAACAAACACCCACACATGCACACACACACACTTATCGCACACACACACACAGGATAAACGCGCGCATACATACTCAGAGCTTGGCAAGGACACTTGAACAGGTGCAACCAGAAACGCAGATGATTTGCTCACACTTGGAAACATTCAAATACATGATGCATGTGCACATATAGACAGAGGCACGGATCTACACACATGTACATGCACATGAGAGGATGTATGTGTGGGTCCTATATTAGTACATGGTTGATGGAGCACTTTGAATTCACAGAGAAATGTAATGATAGGCTTTCTATACAGCACAGCATGACCATGCAAAGCCCACCGTAAAGTTACATTCAAAACACATGCAGGGCTGTTCTCTGTGTGACAGGTGTCATGAGCTGAATACTAGAATGGTTAGTGATACTATGCTAAACATGCTTGTAATTAGTACAGATATTGTACACATTTCTAGGTTTGTTTTATTTGAAATGATATATAGAGTTTAAAGTTCCCAATGTGTTAAAAAGAAAAAAAAAATATTGAGAAAATCACCTCCGGTATAGGCAACCATCACGCACACTTCCATTCATTCCATTTTTCCAAGCACATCTTGCACATAAATAACTTACAAAGACAAATTTCAGATGTCTGGTCCTGAACAGCATACATCTAATTATTCCCTATGGTGGAGTGGATTGAGCCGTTATCATCCTCTTTGAAGTTGCAACACTTTTTCCCTTAGAACGTCCTCAGTTGCTGTTACTGCATTAGTCTGCCTTTGACACAGAGCAATGAGAAGAAGAGGCAAGATCATCCCTCTACAGAGCCCCGCAGGCGGACAACATACAAATATGTCCTCTAAACATTAATAAGCAAGACAGAAAGGGAGGGGGGAAAAAAAGCCCTTACCTTTTTGATTTTCACAGCTTAGAAATAGCATCCATCTGTTCCTCTGTAAAGTGCTCGGTTGACTGTGTTTTGGTTCCTACTCCTTTTTTAGCTGGGTGCTAAGCGCCGGAGAAATCTTTCCTCACACCTCACGGCAGTGCTTACATTCCAAGACTGACAACAGCACAGCAGCACAGCTGGTGCGAAAATGTGTGTGCGTGTGTTTGAAAAAGAGAGAGAAAAAGAGAGACAGAGAGATGGAGTCTGCTGCCTGCTTCTATGCTTTTCTCTGTATGCCCTCCCTCACTTGCTCCGTTTCTCCTCCCCACTCACTGGCTTCTCTCTATCTCTCTCTCTCTCTTTCCTCCTCTACACTTACTTTCTATCATCTCTCTCTCTCTCTCTCTCTCTCTCTCTCTCTCTCTCTCTCTCTCTCTCTCTCTCTCTCTCTCTCTAGCAGTGCATCACTCCTGGCGGTGGATGTCACTGTGGCTGAAGCCGAGGCGACTCTTCCCCCTGATTGGCTGCCATTCACAAGTTAGCGATAAAGAAAAGAGGAGAGAGAGGTAGGAAGCGAGAGAGAGAGTGAGAGAGAGAGCGGGAGCGAGATAGAGAGAGAGAGAGAGAGAGAGAGAGAGAGAAAGAGAAAGAGAAAGAGAAAGAGAAAGAGAAAGAGAAAAACAGGAAGAAAAGCAAAGCAAAAGGGACGTGTGTGTGTGGGTTGGGGGGGTTGGTGTGTGGGTATAGTTTAAGGGAGAAAATAGCGGCCTTACATCCAAGCCAGTGAGCGACTATAGAACGGAGAAATGGGCTAAAGGGGGGAGGAGGTTAGAGACTGTAGAAAAGGGTGGACTCTTAGCTTGAAAGGACAGAGTGCATTTTCCTTTTTTTTCTTATTACTGTGAATGCTCTCTCTCTGACTTGTTCTCTGCCTCGCTCTCTCTCTATCTCTCTCTCTCTCTCTCTCTATCTCTCTCTCTCTCTCTCTCTCTCTCTCTCTCTCTCTCTCTCTCTCTCTCTCTCTCTGCATAAGAGGCTGAGGAGCTGACGGCGATGACGGATGGACTGTGTGATGTCTGACAGTCCAAAGCAATCGGCTCCCCACTATCTAATCTCTTTTTCAATGACAGTGGAACGAAGGAGAAAAAGGCCATAACTTGTAAATCAGCCGCCCAGTCAGGGCTGTGTGTGTGTGTGTGTGTGTGTGTGTGTGTGTGTGTGTGTGTGTGTGTGTGTGTGTGTGTGTGTGTGAGAGAGTGTCCTCTTTCCATGTTCATCTTCATCTTCGTCATTTTGACGTGGGCAGGCCAGTGTGTGTGTGGCAGGTGCACACACACACACACACACACACACTCAAGTCCGTCCAGGCACTATGTCATCTCTTCTCATTACATGCCCCATGTTGGATGCATATCAATACATCTCCATACAGAAGGTGCTATTGAGAGTGATGGAGTATTTTACATTTTAATTCAACTGAAGGGGTGCTGAGGGGAAACTGAGTGTGTGTGTGTGTGAGTGTTTGTGTGTGTGTGTGCTTGCATGCATGCATGTGTGTGTGTGCGTGCATGTGTGTGTGTATAATATATTGTGGAGTTTTGATGCCGTGCATGGGGCTGAGACGGAAAAGGGGACGGGTGGCGATATGTTACGAGATGCCCATATCCATCCCTCCCAAAACGGGTGTACCTTGAGCGGATAAACGGTCTGCTTGAAGTAACTTTGAAATGCAAGGGACGCCACTCAAGAGCCACTGCGATCATCCAATGAATAATTGAAGCAAAAAAAGCAGCAGTAGTTTTTTTCGCTGGCTGACTCTCATCCCAGCTTCAAGTTTTTTTTTTTTTTTTTATATCTCCCTTGATATCTGTGTGAATGTGATTATCTGCTCAAACATACTCTCTCTCTCTCTCTCTCTCTCTCTCTCTCTCTCTCTCTCTCTCTATATGCACCAGATATATAAAAATGCAAACAGGCCAAACTAATTAACATCGGAAACAAGCAGCAAGGCTACAGCCCTCCCTCTGAATCCAAGCCAAGTGCTCACAGTTCATAATTCACTCCCTCGTTTGTGTTTATGGCGCTGCCTGGGAGATTAAGAAGTAGCTGCTGTGTGTGTGTGTGTGTGTGTGTGTGTGTGTGTGTGTGTGTGTGTGTGTGTGTGTGTGTGTGTGTGTGTGTGTGTGTGTGTGTGTGTGTGTCTGTGTGTGTGTGTGTGTGTGTGTGTGTGTGTGTGTGTGTGTGTGTGTGTGTGTGTGTGTGTGTGTGTGTGTGTGTTTCTGTGTATGTCTTCATGTGTGCATGATTTGGCTGGTGTATTGTATTTGTATGTATGACTGGAGGGAGGAGAGGTGTGTCATGTTTTCTTAATCCCATGTGTGTACGGAATGCACGTCTAGGTTTGAGCGTGTGTGCATGCAAATGTGTGTGTGTGTGTGTGTGTGTGTGTGTGTGTGTGTGTGTGTGTGTGTGTGGATGTGTGTGTGTGTGTGTCTGTTGCTCCTCACTAACAATCCATTCTAAAAAAAAGAACAAAAAATCAGGGCTAATTTGTAAATCTGTGCATATAATTAGTATTAATTTACCTGCTATCTAAAACCCCCCGGGACCTTAATAACGCAGAAACCCAAACTACTGTGTGCAAAACATCAGATAACAAGAACAATAATCATGCCCAATATACTCTTTCACAAAATACAGAAACACACACACACACACACACACAAGCAAATATTAAAAAAAATATTAAAAAAATACCAATCTTCTCATCTTTACCATACTAGGCCTTATGGGTAAATTGGTCCAAATTCCCATTGTTTTGCCCCTAACACCCCTTTGATGAGGCCCTCCATTAGAGTAAATCAAAGTATCCCAGGCAGTGGAAACAGCTTCCTTAAGTAAGGCTGTCTCCTGATCCTCTCCCAATTCTGCGTGTCAGCTCCCATCAGCGTCACTGGCTTGTTGCACAAACACACACTCACTGACACACACACACACACACACACACATAGACACACACACACACACACGCTCTCACTCACACTCACTCACTCGCACACACACACACACACACAAATGGCCCGGGCTGCCGCTGATTAGCTCTCTGATTCCCCTGGCCTTTTCCCCTGAGGAAAGCGCTCCAGTGCGGATGTCTTTCCCACTGTTTGCTGTGCGAGCATAGCCACTGCTGCTGCTGATATGTTATTGATATAGCCCTCCGTGTGGCAGGGACAAGACCACATTGGTACGGGACTGAAAACTCAAGCCCTGCATCCTGTTGATAATCTTAGTGGCCACATGAGGAGCCTTTAAAAACCAGTGCAAAGGCGGAAACTGAAGATAAAGCTTGCTGTGTGTACTCTCTGCCATACAAGTAGGGGAGAACGGGGTAAGTAGGCACACTTTTTACTCTAGTGAGAATTGCTCATCACCAAAACATCTGTCAATAGCCATTCCTACATTAAATTGAAGCTTAAGGTGTTGGCTAGAAATGTGTGTCTCTCTTTTTTTCCAACTTATTGTAATGAAGAAGTAATTTACCATCAAAGACACTCTGACACATTGTGACAACCAACCCCATCAAGGGGTCGGTTGTCACACACTATGGGGTTGTTTGTCACAATGTTATCTTAATGGGAAAAATCTTAAAAGAAGGCAAGGAGGCAGAACCAAATTTGAATGTTTAATTGCATTGTCAAGTTGACAAATAGGCCTACATAACGTTCTGTAGCCTTGGCAGCTGGTCTAGTTTGGGATGCACTGGGTTGTTTTGATTTTGTTGCCCTTTTTTCTTTTGCTTGCTAGCTGCCTTTTCCTGCTCTATTCTTTCCTTCTCTGGGGTGTCAGTGAGGATACAGCTTGACAATTTATTTCGTTATTGGGTTCCTTTTCTGGCTGCAGCCTTGAGATAACATGTGACAACCAACCCCCCAAAAAATTTGACGACCAACCCCAACTTGAATTTCTTGCTAGCATCAAGGCCAACAACCATCTGACAACTAATTAGCTAACCACAATCTAAACTATAGTTTACCCTTCACACTTTCTGAGGGTAACAAGTGTTTTGTTATAAACCCATTGTGTAAAAGCCTAGAAGAAAAATACTGAGAAGCAAAATATTTTGAATTTGACATGAAAAACACAAAACATCCTCTCACCTGAAATGCAGCTGTCTTCCTCCAAGGAAGTCTATGTATGTGACCTCTGATCCCAATTCTGGACCTTTTTTATATCAACATTTCAGAGCTAGCGCGCTCTGGTGGCGAGATATAACGAATGTGACATCCAACCCATGTGACAAATTACCCCGTTCTCCCCTACACTATTTTTTTTTATTTTTTACATTACACTTCCTGGTCATTTGAGCTGTTTAATAGTCTACCAAGTCTTTTGAAATGTTTAAACAGTAAGTTTTATGATTTTTCATAAATACTTAATACATACTAGTCAACAGTATGTTACCTTATGTAAGTTTCACACAATTCGATTGAATCAAACGCTGGTTTAGTTACCCACATTTTCTGAGATTTTTTTTTTGTTTTTTGCCAGGTGTTAACACAGCAATCGTACTCGTTTGCACACCAAAAGCAGACAAAAACAAGCACACCATGACCTTGTTGAAGAGGTGCTCTGGATACGCGTCCGAGTACTGGCACTATAGAGGAAAATGTACATTCCAGTGGTTGTTCTGCTTGACAATAACACTTCAAATAGAATACAGCCATACTAAAAAGTCAAAGGGCATAACGTTGGCTATTTTTTATTCTTAAAAAGTTGAATCAAGACACTATCAAGCTGCATCATATCAAGAAACCGATGCTCGCCAAGGTCTTTTAATTGTCATAGGTTGCCTGACCTTTCTCGAGTGTCAAACGTAACCGTGTCGTTTTGAGTGCATTGAATTGATTGAAGTAGAAGAGTATATTTTTTTCATCTATGGCACGCTGTGACATGTAATGTAACTTTACTTAAACATGGACAATGTACAAAAGGAACACTAACCTTGTTTAGAGCAAGGAGAGATGCATTGTACCTGGTTCTAGCAAACTGCTATTTTCCACCTGTAGTCCCTGGGCAGGTAAGAACAATAAATACTACAACACTAACCAAGACACAATAATATCTAAACATGGGACTAAACATGTTAAGGGTAACGCGATACAATGATATCAGGGCATTTTTGGGAAATAGTTCAATCCATTTTTTCTAAGAAGGCAACTTTTAAAAAAAATACACCTACAGTATGCTATGACTGGCATTTTAAAGGGCAACCATTCACAAAAAGAAGGAAAATCTAGGAAAAACCATTACATGTTGAGTCCATATTCCTTCAAGGAATTATTTGTACCGCCAGGTGTGCAGCTGTGCATTTGTGGTCTGTGGGGTTTGGCTTCAATCTCTGACAGCTTTGTTATACTGTTAGAACTGCAGAAAATTGACTGTCTACAGAAGAAAATTGGTTTTGTCATGGCCACGACTGCATGGACGAATCATTTTACTTCTCCAAAATATAACAACCGCATCAGTATGACATCTGCTAGGAATCAGTTGAGTTTATACAGTTGAGTTTGACAATTGCATTTTTTTCCTGATTGTTGTTGAATGCACTGCGTGTCTCAATTTCAACCGTTTAATGACTGCAGAAACGGTAGAAAGCGTGGGAGCCAAATTAATAATGATTCTCTATCATTTTTCCAAAATGTTGCTGATGGCGCAGCGCTAGGCTATTATACGGTGACTCAGTCAGAAGCATTCTCTTTGATTACCAAACTGTGTTTGAACCATCATTCCATGTAGGACACACTGTGCTCATAATAAAAGTTGGTTTCCCTCAGCAGTTTATTTTTTCCCCAATCTAAATGAAAAAATTGTCATACAAATTTGGGAAGATTAACAAAGCATTGAAAATCACTTGTACTGTATATCTTGTTTCACTCAAAAACTAAAGCATGTCTAAGCTTTATAGTCGGAATAAGACGTGGGTGTTCAATGGCACATAACGTTAGCCTCATAGCATAATTGCCTAAATCATATTTACTCTACTCAACTTTTACTCTACATCTACTCTATTCTACATCTACTCTACTCTACATCTACTTTACCCTACTTTATAACCCTTAAAATATGACTTAGGCAATTATGCTGTTAGGCTAACGAAAAGTAGAGTAGAGTAGATGTAGAATAAAGTAGATGTAGAGTATAAGTAGAGCGGAGTAAATATGATGTAGACAGTTATGCTATGAGGCTAACGATAATTTGGTTCAAAAGTATGAGTCCTCGAGCAGTTACCTGTAGCTTTCTCTTCATTAGACTTACCCCAAAAAATGATGTCATAATGACACTTTCAAGGTTGGCAGAATTGGAGAGTAGAGTGGATGTAGAGTGTGCTTCATAATGACTTAGTTTGACTTGCATACAGTGGTACACTTTCAGACTTTCATTTACTGCAGTTGAAGCTCTTATACTCAGTGGGTGAGAGGGTTTACGCTTAAAAGTTCAGGTCCTTTTTTCTCTCAAGGGCACTTTGCCAGTTTCCATGACTGTTAATGGAAACGTTAGCTATTATAAGGTCTGAACGTGTGTCCACCGCAATCGCTTCTATGACCACTAGTGAGAAAAGGCTTAATTTTTATCAAATTTATTCAGAAGGCATCTTCACTTAGGATGGAGTAAGCTTTGCAGTATTGCATTATACTGTTCACAGACACTGCAGTATTTGCCATGATTTTTTTAGCAAACAGTTTTTTTTCAGTATAGGCTTCCATTGTATATTAATGGATAGGCACTTTCATATTACTACGCCTCACTTCTATGCCCTCAACTTAGGCAATCGCCCTTGCATCTTTTAGCATTGGCACCAACGGGATTTGCTCGATACAGCTCTTTGCTTTCTTGTATTTGGACTGAACAAATGCAGCATTACACAAGCTAAAGGTTGTCTGCTCAAATGAACAACTTAATGGAGACATGTACGTCTATAACGTGTGATCCAAGTCACTGGATTAAGTTATAAAGTATGTTTTCATCTGTAGGGTAACAACACTAACACATAGTGTGAACATGTTTTACTGAGAAAAATGAGTAACCTGTTATACTATTGGAAGTGAACTCCATCACTCATGGGCACAAACCCCCCCCCCCAGTAATGTAGAGTGACGTGTGTGTGTGTGTGTGTGTGTGTGTGTGTGTGTGTGTGTGTGTGTCTGTCTGTGTGTGTCTGTGTGTGTTTAGGAAGAAGAAGTGCCATATGACGGTATCACAAGTAAAAAGCCCCGAGGATGCTCCTGTCCCCAGCCATAGTGATGACACTTCACTCAGCCTGTGAACACTTTCTTATGGCAGTGCTCAGCAGGCGATACATCTGCTTTTTATTGACTAAATTTCCGCTATCATAAAAAAAAAATTCACAGTCAACTCCCCCCGTCGTGGGCATTTAACAGATTGTTTTATAGTGCAGCACTCAGCTGTGTGAAAAGGAAAACATAATCATTTATTTTCTAGACAAATAATTATGCCGAGCGTGTGTTCACTTAAGATATGTTTGAAGGCACTTTTCGGCGGAATTGTCTGAAAAAGTAAGCCAAAATCAATCAATTACAATGTAAAACAAAATGAAAATGATATTTTTGGTATGGAGTTATGAGTGTTTGTGTTTAGTTTTTTTGTAAATTGAGGGGGGGGATGCTGTAGGGGTCTTGTCAACAGTGTTCTAGTGACAACAGTGTACATTTCAAGGATATTACTGTCATTTGCACCTGTGTCATCTGCAAGAATGGACAACTGTTGGTGGTGTAAGGTGAGGTCAACTTCTGTTCAATAGTCATGTATTGACCATGTGACTATACTTATTAATAGTTCCCATTTAACATGTTAACATTTTACCAATGCAAATGAAAAAAATCACCTGATCCTACATTTCCCATATTACAGCATGGTAAATGTCTACAATAAGATGTCCTTTTCTTTCTACAATGGGCCTTGTAGAGACCTTTTTCGAGGCAGGTGGTCAAAATTATATTGGGTTACACATATTTACAATCTAAGAACAAACCATGTCATATCATATAATTCCTCCCCACCAGCTAAAACCAGTTGTGGGGTCAATTCAGTTGTATGGACAAATCAATATGGACTTACCTTCTCCAGGTCAAAATCTTCAATATACATGACATAGGCACAGGCTGCCAGTGTGGACATCAGTGGCTGCAACAAAAAACCTGGTGTTAATACACAGCCTAGGCTCTGTATACTGGTACATAAACAGCAGTCGTGATGCTTAAAGATCTACTTCACAGGTGGACATATTAATGTGTATTGAACTCTGATGTCCTATGTAGTATACATGTGCAAATCATTTATAAATCAGTTCATCCTACCCTGAGAAAAAGGCAGGAAGAGAAAATGTAGGGTTAGGATTATCATGACAGCTGGGACCAAGGGAATACTGAGGAAAGACTGAAGGAAGAAAAACCTCATTCAGTTTATTAAAATAGTGATTGTATAATGATAGAACACCGGTTCCATATGGGTGAAGTATTCCTTTAATATATTTATCTTTTTTTTTCCCCATCTCCTCACCCGTCACTTTCCACTAGCCCTCCGGCTGGATACCAGACACAATCTGCAATCTGCAATCTGCTATTTTATTTAACCACATTTCTCACAACCACAACTTGCACCTAATCAATAATAAACCCACTCCAAGAATTGATAGAATATATGAATTAATATATACATTGCAATATAGTGACTGCTATTTTCAAAGGCGTTGTTATACTGAGTGACATGACCCAGGTCATTTTAATTAAAGATTGATTGATTATTAATTGCGAAAATGTTCCTCTTTCATAAAGGCCATTGGCATGCCTCCATACACACACGCTCCTAACTATGCAAGTATGTGAATCATCCCAGCACCAATTTTTAATTAAGACTTTAATTTAAACTTGTTTTAAGATTAAGATCAACCCAATATATAGATAAAGATTTCAAGAGAGCATACATCATGATTTCACATCCAAGCTGCTTTTTTAAATTAGTTCAATTATGCAATGTAATCACTCATTTAGCACATCTATCAATTTTCCCCCCAAAAAAGTATGCTACTGAGGTATACTGTCAATAGTTAAAGCAAAACTGGCATCAACTACACAAGGTGTCTGTTACAAATTTTAACTTTTGTGACTTGTTCAAAGTTTTACCAAGTTTACTTTGTGAGTACATGAAAAAAAAAAGAAACACAACCACAGCTCAACTTAATGTGCGGTTGCATGGCTACAGTACTTAGGGCCAATCATAACTGCTGCTGTCCCTCTTTCATTACAGATATGTCAAGGCAAAGACCTTTTCAACTGGCCCATGGACTCATTTGTTCTGTCGGGGCCGTGGCCTTTTGACATAGAAATGTTCAGGCCTTGGTGAGGAGGTTGTGGTCTGAGCTATTAGCATAGCTACAGATGCCAGTAGGAGTTGAAAAGAGTTGTGCTTACTTCTAGAACAGGGGCATCGAGTAAGTTTCACTGTGGCTGCCTTCAGGGCAAGAAAGGGAATTTTGCAACTGTTTTCCATGCACAGTTTTAATATGTTGTCAAAAATACATTGATATTATTTTCCCGCAAACACATCATTCTATAGTCATACTGCGGTCCCATATGTCTGTCAATTGAATGTATCAGTACATTAAAACGTTTTTCCAGGTCCCATTTCCTAGAGTTTTTAAGACTGTAGACATTTTAACTATTGAGATTGAGGGCCTGTAATGAATGCAAGAAGATATGAAGGTGTAGTTATAGTAAATAAAGCTAATAACCGCAGCTAAAGGAGAGTTAACGGTGTGTGTGTGTGTGTGTGTGTGTGTGTGTGTGTGTGTGTGTGTGTGTGTGTGTGTGTGTGTGATGGAGTTGTTTGCGTGTGCATCATGCATAGTGTGAAACCAATTGGAGGCGTTTTCATCTTGGGATTTGAGGTATACTGGTGACACATGCTGACAGACGCCTACCTCCGATTGGAATTGCTCTGTGCATTGGGCAGTGAGAGCCCTGGGACCCATGGTAAACAAATGATGCCATATCCCTTTCCAACAAAACTGAATTTAATCATTCTTTTGATTTTCCACGCCTCCAGTTTTGGACATAAAGGCTGAGTTCCAATACCCATATGTCCCTGCTACTGTATTTAGGGACCCATGGCAGAAAAAAACATTTAGGATATTTAAATACATGTGGTCAGATGCAGCATGCTTAACAATATACATAGATGGATGTGATTGTAAAGGGGCTACAAGGATCTTTAAAACAATTCTGAAACAGTTTCATGTTTCCTCTTCTTCTTCTTCTTCTTGCGTATGTCTTTAGATCCTCAGCTCGGTTGTAGCAAGCCACTCCAGCGTCTCGTCATCCATGTTCGTTAGGCCAGGGTCGCCATTTGGTGGCCGATGTTTGGGACAGCTGGTCAGGACGTGATCTACAGTCTGTAGGGGGTCTCCACATTCACAGTGGGCGCTGTCCGCGAGGCCCCACCGCTGCATTGACTCTCCGAAGCGTCCCATACCTGTCCTCAGGCGGTTGAGGGTTGTCCACTGCCTGCGGGTGCTAGGTGCTCGCCGGGGACGTCTGTGGGATCCTCAATGTAGCGGTGGAGTCTGGATGGTACTGCTGCTCTCCACTGTTCCGTCCATCTGGCCTTGACCCAGGAAGCTCTGCTGGTGTCAGCTGGTGTAGAGATGAGCAGTTCCTGGGCATGTATGTCAAATGGGCGGCGAGATTTGAGGCGCTTGCGCTGTGGTCTCTCCGTGATGGTCTTGTGGAGGAGGTGGGATTCACTCGTCAGTGCCTTCTGAGCAAGAGCCAGCATGGCTCCCTCCCGTCTGATCTCGGCTGGGGCGATTCCAGCTAGAACAGGTAGTTGGTGGGTTGGGGTGGCTCGTAGGCATCCGGAGACCGTACGTAGGGCTTCATTGAGGGAAGTGTCAAGCTTTTTTACGTGCGGACTGCACGTAAAAAAAACTTGACACTTTCCTCTGATGATCATAGATTACGTCTAGCAGCAAACAAGACCATCAGTGCAAAGAATGCTATTTTTATATAGTTTTTCTTAATGCCTTTGTTACACTCACCCAGGAAGTACAGCTGGCATAGTAAAAACACTACTGCTTTTATCCAAATGGGGTGCAATAATTAACTCAACCTGAAAGTTCCTCTGAGGACATTTTAAGTGTGTAAATCAGCATGCTCTTTTGTCTATCGACTGAGCCTCAGAGTGAAAACAACTACATAAGTAAAAGTATGTCCCAATTGTATGCCTTGTGCTCGCAAACTACATACTTTTTTTTACGGTCAGCTGCAGGATGTAGAATAGTAAAAAAATAAATAGTATGTCATTTGGAATGCAGGGACATTGTTGGTCTGACATCTTTGTGGGCTATCCACTCCCTAACCATTATCTCACCCAAAAATTACCCAAATTGTCCAGGTTCTATAAGTACAGGAAGCAAAAGAGGTGATTTGATTGGTCGTGACTGATACCAACCTTGAATAAGACCTCCTAGTAATGTATTCCTCCTCTCTGTTCCCCGGCTGTGCTACTGTTATACCACACACCTCTTGATTGCACTCGGAGAGAGGCGAGCTGTGCGGACGCTATCCTTGAAAATAGACCCTAAAGAGGGACACGGGCTCCATTAGGACCACCAAGTAAAATTGTCTCAATTTCCATGATTATTTTGCCACCGACCTGTTGTTTGTTCACCTGTCTCCTGCTGCTGCTGACATTTGCACATAGACAGGTTATGTTTTCTCTGCTGATCAGGACAGCCAACCACCTCTGAAGCTTGATCTGATAAATGACACTATGTAAGAAAATGGATAAGACATTTGCCTTATGTGTTAAAATTGAACAATGTACATCAATGGAAACGTATTTTAAATGTGACTGTATATCTCAAGTCGGCCAAGGTATAGATAGATAGATAGATAGATAGATAGATAGATAGATAGATAGATAGATAGATAGATAGATAGATAGATAGATAGATAGATAGATAGATAGATAGATAGATAGATAGATAGATAGATAGATAGATAGATAATTTGTATTACATACTCTAAGTCCAGACAATACAAAAGAACATAAAACAATACAAACAGCGACGACAACAACAACAACAACAACAACAACAACATACAAGGTTGTCTAGCAACCCCCTATTAAAAGACACTTATACCAGTGTTTCCAGAGCAGTGATGTGTAACGTGTGGCACTAAATGCAATGTTCGTCAGTTCCAAAACAATCAGATTTTCTGAGTTATTCAAACGGCAGATGAACTTAAACATGATTTTTCTTAAGACAGATTGGAGAGTGTTAACTCGAGCAGTCACAAACATTTCGGTGGCGCTGGTCCATCTGGGCCGTTTTAACAAAATTCTCAGAGAGTCATTGTATGCCACTTGCAACCTCCGAAAGCTCGCTTTTTTATAATTTGACCACAGATGTGCAGTGTATAACGGTGTGCAAGTATAGAAGGCACATATTGTAACTCGAAAGTGGTAGAAAACTGTAAAATCAAAAAGACACATTTTTGTTCCTTCTAGCACCACTGTCAGAATATATTCTTGTCTGCTACAGAGTCACATGGCAGACGGACCTCTGAATAACATACCAGCTTCACAATTATAATTGAACATGTAGCAGACCTAAAGGATACACTACAATGAAATAACATACAGCCTTGATTTCCCCAGCAGAAAGCTTGAGTATCCTGATGCTACACTCAATACTCAGCCCCTTATCCTTTCATTTGTTTTGGAAAATTATCTTTTTATACAACATAAATTCACATTGGATGAATCTCCACCTGATGATTTACGTCATCGCCCACGCATATGGTTGTGCGTTTTTAGGCAGAAAACAAAGCTTCGGAAAGGGATGGTTGAGTAGAATCAATAACTGAAACGTGTCATGGGCGCTTCTTGAGCTCCTGTGCCAGTGTCGGGGGGGTTGACACCAGTATGTAAACAGTGTTGTGGAGCTGATAGGCTCTATGTCAAATAATTTGGCATCAGCTTGAATTTATCCGACATTCATTCATATGAAAAAGTTACGCACCATAGCTTTATGTAGCTGTATGTTCTGGCTTAAGAGTTGCCATTCCAGAACAACCAATCAGAGCATGCTTTCCTCCATCCTTGTTCATGTTATGATTCATTGATCAATATAAGACTCATGAGATAAGCTTAAGCCAGTTGTCTACACAAAACATTTACAGTAACTTGGATATCTATCAACTGGTGTGTCCAAATGTAAAACATGAAAAAAATAGCCCGGGGAAATGTTGTTGATCTAGAGTTGTATGATGTGTTTCTGTATAATATGTATATTCTAACTTCAGATGCTTAGGCAGTTTAGCAAGTTTTTTTTTTGGCTCCATGCCCAAAGAAGCTGGTACCTAAAATGTTGAAAAACAGACAAACAGAGCTGTTGTGTCAAGCTCAACAGGGCTCACACACACACACATCTTCATTTGAACTAAATCCACAGAAACACTTGTGTCTCTATATTGCCTCAAAGCTTGACTAATGATGCAAACCAATGGTTATCCCTGGAACCAGCGTGAGTCCTTAAAATGGATTTGCCACCACCGTGCTTATCATCATCACCCCTTGTGTGTGTTTGTGTCTTTTGTGCCATGGCTTGTCCATGTGCGAGTGCATAATATCGAGGACACTTAAGCTCTCTCTCCCCTCCGTTCTCTCTCTCTATCTCTCTCCCTCTTGCATTGGGGTGACCCACATATTTTTTTTTTTCGTTTGTTAATATTCATCTCTAGTGCATTTCAATTGTTTACGTAACCTCTCTCTTTTGTTAGGAAATTGCACTGTACAGCCTGGACAAGCTGCATGCATCACATGTAGTGGGAGGCTATTATAAATAAAAACCATTCATCGTTTATTTATTTATTTATTTTTTCCAGAAAACTATTATTCTGTATTACATGGTCGGTGTGAATCATCCATGGAGCGGTTACCCTTTGTTCGCCCCATGGTTAAATATCAGACCTAGGGCCAGTTGATTCTAAATTCACAGAAACCCTGTACGAGTCTTTTTTTAGAAAACATTAAGTTGTATTCAGAATAAAAATGCACAGTAACAATGTGTGCACAGGTGGAGTCAGTGATTCTGGAGGATGCGTGCACTAAAATCACTTTTAGTCAACATCGGTGAGTATCTCACCAATATTTGATACCCGTCTGTTGCCTACTGTGTGTGCACTGACACAACTGTTGTTTCACAGCCTAGGCTCTGTAAACTGGCATTTTAACAAATGGTATGAACATGAAGGGAAGCCAGTGTAGCTAGCAGCATATAATTTCACAAAGCCTAGACTGTGTATTAACACTGGATTTTTGATATTCAGATTTGTTCACAGAAAGTGATTTTGACAACACACATCCCCCAGAATCACTGACTCCACCTTTAGAATTAAGACCAAGCAAACTCATGTTTTTCAAAAGATAGCTAGCTGCAGTTGGTGAGGTTGACATGAAATACAATATGGTAAGCAAACTGACATTGAAGGTGTTTTTCTTCTTCATCCATGCCTGTGTGGAAAGGGGGGTGGTTATTAAGATTCATAATACCGCATCAGGCTTGTGCTTGCAGCTTTATAAATGTGAAGAGTGAAGTGTGAATGGTGTTATGCATAATTCCGTCTTTGTGCGTGCTCTACACCGAGTTGTATTGCACCTGGCCTCCTGGACTCTGACACTGACATGCAACAGACATCTCGCCCTCTCCGGGTTATTAATTTTCCAATTAATTCTGTAATTCTCCGCAACCAATGTGCCGATTAACGGACATTCACACCACGCACACACGCGCGCGCACACACACACACACACACACACACACACACACACACACACACACACACACACACACACACACACACAGAGTGATATGAGAGGCTAATGCATTCAGTTAGTAACCCAAAAGGACATTATGACAAGAACCGTCAGGCTGACATTGTAGCCCGTCCAACCTATCTTTTTTTTTTCTCGCTTTAGGGATTATATGAAAACAGCGTTGCTATGGCACACTTAGGAGAGGTTATTACGTGAAAATGATTATGTATTCTGAGGCCTTATGCATGTGGAAAACAAATAATTTATTTGGGTTTTGAAAGGAACAATAGCATTTATTACATCACATGGTTTTCCCTTTTTTGAGGCAAAATTCGCCCCTGAAAATGTTTACATTTTTTAACTGTTCTTGACATATTTGTAGGTGGAGAACCTTTTTTTTTTTTTTTAAATGTAAAATGTATTTGTATTTGGCTTTTAAAGACATGTATGTAAGCACACTATTATTCCACAGAAATGGACACAAACACTTGAACCCAAAGGACGTAGGCATTTTAACCCAAGAATAAAGGGCACACTTAACATTAAAGGGCACACTTAACATTCCTTAAAGGGCACATGCATAATGGCTCAAAAGCATGTCAAGGGTAATGGTTTTAATTGTAACCACACAAAGAGATGTTTTTTTTTTTTTTTAAACCTTGCCCTTTTGCCATGGGACAATCACAATAAGAAAATAGTTGAATAGTTACTCTCACCCATTATTGCTTTGTAAAGACTGCATTACGGAACCCATTATGGAGTGGAGTGTTTTCAATCTAAAAAAAGCAGGGCATTAAGTCGCAGTCTCCGTTAAGTCTCTCAGACATTTCATTAGCAGTGTAATATGAATACCTTCTTAATACAAGGACACTCTGTACACTACAAGGCTGTGTGTTAACTTGTAGAAGCTACAACAAGGGAGCAAAGTTCTTTTATGCGTCAATTTCTCTTGGTATTGTGACATAAGAACACTGCCATTATTAATCACACAGGCAGTAGTACTTGTATACAAAGTTGTGTGGACATAATGTACAAGGAGAATGCAATAGGGAGCCCATAGGATACAATGGCCCTCCTACCTGTGTCATGGTTGTTGTGTTCTTGGGCAAGACACTTCACCCACCTTGCCTCGTGTGAATGTCGATAGTTAGCCTGCTATCGGTGTATGAATGTGTGTGTGAATGGTAACGTGGGAAAGGAAAACAGGTCTCCCTTGCAAAAGAGTCTTCGGTCTCAATGGGATTTACCTGTATAAATAAAGGTTAAGAAAAGAAAAAAATGGTATTCCAAGAATGTTCAACAGCTCATGTTGTATGGTTGTTTGTTCACAAGCGTGCAATCACACATTACATCCGTATAGTGACCATATTTGCTGCCAATACCCAGTATATTGGTTATATAATATATACATATGTACAGTATGCATGTCAGAAAAAAGTGCTTTACAACTGATGTTTAAGCCTGTGATTCTGCAATTCAAAGATACAAGTTATGCAGAGAATATCCATCAAAATCTAGTGTTCATAATTGTTCATAGATAATTTGAGATGTTGTATAGGACTTTTAGGACACTGTTAAAAAGTCATCCATCTTTTCTTTAGCCTAGCACTTTACAATCCTGACACAAAAGACAGCCGAGGTACCCTGGCCTACATACTGTAGTTACAGGAGGCTGAAATACCTCAACACATTTTTGAAACGTGTTTGATTATGACAAAAAAATAAATAAAATAAAAAGTTTGGTTCACTCCATTCCATGTCCTGTAGGTACAGAAAGCTTAGCAATTATTAATTTGTGTTCTGACAACTACTCTGCAGCTATACTAGTTCTCACTTTATCAGTTGCTGTGGACAACAGTACATCTTTTATTGAACTTGTGCATTTCCCCTGAGCTATTCCTCCTCCTCCGACACACACACACACACACACACACACACACACACACACACACACACACACACACACACACACACACACACACACACACACACACACACAAAAGGGTTCCATGTAAAAGTACTCTGTGAAACAACTCAAGCTCCACACAGTACTTCCGCTCGCTCTTTTCTGACAAGTGGTGACACGGTAACTGTCGATCTTTCCGCCCCCATTAAGGAAGAGCTTTCACACATCGCTACCGGCTCTAGGGCTGCCAACACTCTCTTCCGTCTTAGCATTTTTTTTATTCTTTTGAAACGTTGCCATATAGTCAGAGAAATCAAATCATGACGTATCGGGAAAAGAGCACTGTTCTCAAATAGTGGCTTCTCTTGACAACTCTGGTACTGTTATGTACGGATGTCTGGCATGGTTGTGTTGTTACTATGTGCTATAGCCAGTTGTTATCTAGCATAAAAAAGGGAGGTAAGGAACTCATCATTCTAGTGTCTGCGAAGGTGTAAAAGTGTATTCAATCTGCTTCAATGTCTTTTTTTTTTTATATTCATCACTTGGAACGTTTTTTAAACAAACTCTTGACATAAAATGAAATGTAGAGAAAAATCGGTCTTATTAAAAAGTATTCCAGTATTTCATCAAAGAGATTCAAGCAAGCAGAAGCAAGACTGCATTTAAAATGCAAAAATAATATACTGTATCCTTTTGATGACATAAAAAAAGGACAAGGCAATACTGACAACAACACAGGCATGCGGCACAGTGAATATGTTGCTCTGTGGTTTTTGTTTTGTTAGCCGTCTCATCCTAATTAAGAAAAATTGAATTTTAATTAGGGAACGAAAAAGTGAAAAACAACACAAGCATGGATTCAACATGTTTTAATATATAACTCATTGGCTCATTATGAGCACTACAATTATTATTTTTTTTGTGTTACATTCCAAACAAATCCCTGCTTGTTCTAATAGATTTCCATGAGCACATCATATTGCATAACATTGCAAGAGGACTGGAGTTCACTGAACTAAAGGTGCAGTGTGTAGTTAGGGTCTATTTTGGCATCATCTAGTGGTGAAAAGTCTAGATTGCAATACTCCCTTGCTTACCTCTACCATTCGGATGATTTAAAAAAAGCTACAGTGGCCTTCAAGGACAAGGAGATAGTTCCTAAAGATGGAATTATCCACCTCTGTTTCAAGTATTTCCACAATATCAAGTGATTAGGTGAATATGTATTTAGTTATGTATTCTATAGTACTTCTTCTTGGTCTGGCGTACACCCAATATATACAAAAACACATAAGGACATTAAGTTTGTCCGTGCTGTGCTTCAGTAGATAAAAAAGCTCATTCTAAGATAATAAGAAACATTTTTATTTTCAAGCGAGTATACACTAATTAAAACATACTTATGACTCATATATTCTATTTCTTCCAATAACAAGTCAAAAACACAAATTCCCTTTGAACACTGTTCCTCTAATGGATTTTGATCACACATTTCTCCTAAAATAAAGCTTGGTGTGATGGTGGGTGATTTTGTGATTAACTCAGAATAGATTTTCCTACTCTACCAGATGCTTCCATGGCACTGGGGAAATCCTGCGGTAGATATTGTCTCCATGCGAGGGGATTCAGTGTGTGTGTGTGTTTCATGACTTTTCTTAAGGACATATTATAGAATGGCTCAATCGCATTGGGACATTTGGTGGTTATGTTGTGCATGGTTTGTAAGCACACATTGTCATAATAATGCACATGGGAAAGTTATTTGGGAAAATGTATTATCTCCATTATAATGTGGAGTTTGAAAGAAACCCTAAAGTATTTGATGAATGGTGAACATGGTAAATTGACATGACTTTTAAAGCGCTTTTTAGCCAATTTTCTCAGCCCCAAAGCGCTTTACAATTCTTACCACATTCACCCATTCATACACACACTCATACACCGATGATTTAAGAAGGGGAGAAATGTAACAAGCATCAGAACAAGTCAAAAAGAACGACTGACATTTATTTAAATCCGCTACGAAAATGTCAAGAAATAATCATTGCGGTGAAAATGGGCACAAAGTCGGATGAAGCAGAAAAGTAACATTGAGGTGTATTTAAGATAGCAAGTACGATGTTAGCATTTCAGGTACATGTTGTTTAACAAACTATAGATCATTAAAGCAATGAGGGAATCCACAAGCTCATTCATATCATGATTCCCATCAGTAACTTAGCCGAAGTCAGCAGGTGCTAAATATGTTCTCAATACAAAATTATATTGTTTCCAGTTGACCTAAATAGGGAAAATCCTTCTGGTATATAGACATGTCATTATAATGTATTTGATAGTCTGGACTAGAGGCTTGGGGGGGAAAAAAACTGCACAGTTCACACTGACGTCAGTGACTGGCCAGGAGATGTATTGATGCACTAGTAATGAATGTTTCAACTATTGACTTCTGAGACAGACGCTTGAAAGGGGTTGAAAAAAGTCACTGTATATGGTGTAAGTATGGCAAAGAGAGAGAGACATGCTATTGGGTCTGTACTGTATGTGTAGAACACAATGCTTTAGCTTGCTGTGTTGGATGGTTGAGGAATGCAATGTATTACCTTGATCGAACTTGGGTGTCTTATCAGGCTATACAATGGCAGATATGTGAGTGTCTTTCTGCCCTTCTAGTTTCACTCCAACCATAGACCCACAATAAAATAGTAACTGCACAAGTTGAAATAATGGCCGTACAAACAATACATGTGTTACACTTTTTAAGGTGTATGCTGCACATCACTGCATACATGAAAGTAATGTCTTAGTATATTCTTACTTGGAAACAAGTTGCTCTTTAACACAATGAGTTGTCCAATCTTTAGTACATAATTTAAACATTATGTACTGCACAAGCGCGGACCAACGGGTGAAAGACTGCATAGCAAAAGCTGTGCAGTATTTCTCTTTTGCAGGTCGTGCAGCGGTAATTCGGAAAACATTTTCAGACGGCATCATATACTTATATTTGACCACAGACGCATCTTTGTTTACTGTAATTAAAAAGCAATTTAGCAACATCATCAACAGCATATTGTACCGAGCTATTCTGATCCTTCATTCATTTCCTAGCGCGTGTACACAAACATCAAGGTGACAGTTTCTCTCCATCTCGAATTAAATATATGTATCTCTTCCTTTGAATAGTTTATTTCACAGTGCTTCCAGACAACTGAGACAATTGCTAAGACATAAAGAAAAAAAAAAAAACAGTGTTGTAGTTTTAAATAGTGTAAAATGACTACTTGACTATATTAAAATAAGTTTGACCATAATTCAGATTCAGGGGCTGAATATCCAACATAGCGACTTAGTTTTCATAATACAGAGATCATTTTAGTCTAGAAAACGTTTCATAAATAATCAGTCATCAATCTAGTGTAATGGTTTTTATCATGTTATGTTGTACAGTGCTGTAGAATATTGATAGGCAGGTAACAATATGGAGAATGTTTAAATGTATTATAGTGCCTTTTGCATGTGTCAATGTCTTGCTCAAAGAAATTGTTCTAAACTATCGATTATTTTTATTATTGAGGAATCTGTGGATATTTTTTTTTTCCAATTCAAAAAGTTATAGTTTGGTGCATAAAATAGGACAAGAAAATAAAAAAATAAAATAAAATCCTGAGCCCAAGGTGATTTTGCCAAGAGCTGTTCATTCTGTCTGAGAGTGTTTTCTAAACCTGTATTTATTTATTTAAGTCTACTGTCGCTATATAAATCTTATCAATTATTATTATTATTATAAAAAAAACTAATGGGTTAGATCACCTCACAGATTTGCTTCAAAATGAGTCATGTTGCCTCCTGATCCCTCTGACACTCAGTGGCCTCGTCTACCGCTCTATTCAGTATTCAGACCATTGTTTAGTTCAACAATTGTAGAAACATGTAATTGTGTGAGACAGAGTCAACTATTCAAAATCAGTGATGGAGTTGAAATGTTGAAATTGAAGAGAAAATAAAAATAAATTATACTGTGTGCTTTGCCAACTTTTTCCTATTGTTTGACCAAAGATCCAATTGTATTTAGTGCCACAGCTAGTGATATAAAATAAGGGATTCATAAGATTACTATTGCAATTGCAGGCATCTGGTTATGATTCTTTATGCATTGTATAGATATAACACTTGTTCGAATATTATGACAATTTAACAAGTGTTGAGTTAATAAACCATGCATTCATCTTGTTCACCATCCTGATATGTTGTCTCACCCTGCATATAAATAGTATATTTCTGTGAATATAATTTGCTACACACTTAACACAATTGTGCTTTTGTGGGGGTGAAAAGAGGGACTGTCGCCATATTGTGATGGTTTATTTACCTGTCAGTTCACTTTTTTGTAAGGGTGACATGGAGTCACATTAGAAGACTTTGACACAAATGCAAAACACCTTATTTCACTGCTCTGTTACATAAATGCAATATGAATGCCTGTCTGTTTTGATCACATTAAAAACAGTCAAAATATTTGAGTGGAAAAAAAAAGATTAAAAACATATATTTGAAGGCATTGTCTCAGAACTTAACACCCACTCAAGTCTTAATCCACAATTGCGCTGGCAGTTCCCGACTATGTTTTTTTAAAAAGCACAGTGGGATATTTCAAGTGTCTGTTGGTTGTGTCTGATTAGCCAGTGAATTATGTCTGTTATCCCTTAAGTTTTGCTGTATAACAGATTGTGAACAAGTCTGCTGATTGGAGAAATTGCATACAAGTTCTTCTAGTTATTCTAATCCTTCTTACAGTTAACTCTGTATGGAAAAAAAATAAACTTTAAATGGCTTAGTTGTCCAGATGACTATTTAATAGACAAAGATTTACATTGTCTGAAACATGTCCACCATCAACCACTGTTTAAACATGTCCTAGCAATACGGATAGGCTTTGATTAACTATTAACTTGGTCCAAATAACCTTTGCATATGAATGAACCTTAGCCAAAACTGAGTGCTATTTGTTTCATTTACTCAATGCAATGAGCTTACTGCCTTAACAAACACAGCTGAATGAATACAGCTTCTTAAATGATATGTACATCTCATTGTCATTGCTGACATTGAGTCTGTATGTATTTGAAGTGGCACTACTACATTACATCCATTATAAATGCGTAATCACTATCAGTTTTCTATTTAGTATATAGATAGTTTGTTTTTATGTATCATAATAGGCCCTACGGTATTTTTAAATAATAATAATAATACCAATCCCATTATTTTTAAGTCAAAATCAATATTATGTATTCCACATTGTGTCGTGTGAAACTGGAATGACATGGCTTGACCCTAAGGTGGATGAAAAATGACAGTCATCAATCACTCTGAGTCAGTCTTGGTTGATTGGCATATTTATCCTCATTCAACCTGTCTGAACGCATTAGCGCGCAACACGATACACAGCCGCCTAATGTGTTTACAGGTGTTTACTCTTATTTTCTCTGCTATTAAGCTGCTTATGGGTTGAAACTGATATTCAATTTTGTTTTGCTGTCAATATGGCTTAACAGCAAAGGTCATCTTGTGATATTAATTTTAAAGGTGGAGTCAGTGATTCTGGAGAACGCTTATCGTCAAAATATTTTTTTGTCAAAAATCTGTGAACATTTCTTCAGGATCTGCTACCTGTCCATACTGTGTGTGCACAACAGATACATAATCTGGTGCTACTACACAGCCTAGGCTCTGTAAACCAGTATGTAAACAAAGGGTATGTAGGAAAATTGGAAACAAACATAACTAGCACGTGCCATTTACAAAGCCCAGGCTGTGCATTAACACCAACTTTTTTTATCAGCACACTCACATTATGGACAGGTAGATTGTGCGGCTATATTCACTGATTTTGACAAAGTTATTTTGACAACAAGCGTTCTCAATAATTGCTTACTACACCTTTAATAAACCAGGAATGCTTCCTCTAACTCACTCGGCTCTCCAAAAAAAGTTGTTGTTACCGTGGGAATAGACTTTTAGCAGCATCACTACCTGGTTAAAATTGGACTCCATCCCTCTGCAGCTTGTTGCTTTTGCCTCTGGAGGCTGCGGCCCAGAATCTCCCAGATAAGGAACGCTGTAGTTTCCATTAGTTTGAAATCCCCACTGATCATATCTCTGGCAGGTTAAGGTTTAGGAACTGTTCACCCCCCTCCCCCCCAACCCCTCCCACACACACACACACACACATACACACACTCAGATTGAGAAGTGTAACTATAATCTTCAGTTAACATTAGCTAAACAAGATATGGAGATTACCAACTCTTACCCTTAAATAATTGTATTGACACCAGATATTTTTTCAGCACACACATAGAACAAAGAAGTGGCGGATCGTGACAAGATATTCACTGATATTGACATAAAGTGAGTTTGACAACAGGCATTCTCCAGAATTGCTGACTCCACCTTTAACTTGTTTGCAAAAGCAATACTGCATGTTCCATACAAATGATCAAATGCTTGTAAAAAAATTAAGCTGATGCTAAGTTGCATACTAACAATGCTACGTACATACTTCATTACTGCTGAAAAATCAAAGAAACACTATTAGACTCTGTATACTAGAAATTATAAATGTACACTTGTAATGCTGCAACGTAAAGTATATTATGAAATAAATGTTATGACACCTTAATTGTTTTGTTATAATGAGTGTACAAGTTTTAGCTGCACATTTGCAAAATTATTGACAAAAGTTGTGATTAAAAACTTCAGTGACAACAAAACACATTAGCTCTCTGACAATATTTACTCTCGCAAAACACAATTAACTCCTAGCAACCAAGGCATGCCTAAATGCCTATAATTATATTATTTTTGCTTGTGTTTAGCAACTTCAAGTACTTAAGATGATTAAGGAAAGATTGATGTCTTGGTCGAGGTAATCAAAAAAGTTAAGCACAATGCAGATTGCTTATTATAGTTAAACCAAAATTAATGTAACTTGATCATTTTGTAACCCTGAACCAAAGTGGGGCATTTGCCTCTATACTTAAACACAGTGGTATCGAACCCTGTTGTTCAGTATAAATCCTAACCCACAATCCGCCATAACCAAATCCATACGACCAGGGCCGGTGATACGCCAAAAAATGTGACCTGCCAGCATGTGTGACCCTAGAGGGCGCTGTTCTTATTGATTAACCCAGTCTCATAGTAGATATAGGCACACATACGACTTGTTGCGCGATACAAAAACAGCTCGGGAAGCGATTCTATTTTTCCCCATACATATTCCCGAACAAATTCAAACCATATGGTACTTTACATACACTTGCTTGGAGACAGACGGCGCTCTCCTGACACGTTAAACTATCCTGGTGGGAGATTTTGCATCTGGCGAGTAGATGGACTTGTTACAAAACAACACCAACTTCCATGCAGTAGTCTAATGCGAACATATGCATGCTACACCTTTACTAGCTGGGGATGCTTAGCTGGTCATGGTGCTGAAGACTAGATAGGATAATTATTATTTCACATCAGCTTCTATAGGGCTATCCGGAATACCATTATTTGAGCTTCAAAGCTACAGTGCGGATATTTGAATTGTTGCACTAACATTGCAAAGTAACCAGTACTGCAACATTGGAATGTAAATGACTTGTTTCTGACAATGAAGTGTGTGTGTTAACCCATTGATGTCTGATGCTGCGCGACATACAGGAGATCAGTGTTGCATCGCACAGCATCAGGCATCAATGGGTTAAGACAAAAAGAGTAAATTGCCCATTTGATTAATGTGGCCGTACTAATACTTCTACTGGGTTTTTTAGGATGATAAATGAATAAAAAAAAATGCTTTCAAATTCTGATTTGGACATTGATGCCATGGCCATAAACATAGCTGTAATACATCCATGTCAGTCTTAAAACGTGTGTGATATTCTTTTGTACAAGGAAAATGCATGCACAGAATAGACATATTGTGTTTGCCAATACAGTATTTGCTGTGGGTCAAGCAATATCGACTCACTATATATTTAGGCTACATTCAATGGGATCGTCTATGATAGGTGTATTGGTGGAATGTGGTTGAGGTTGAGTTGGTTGTGCTTGACTGAACAGCATTCCCTGTCTCATAATGTGTGGGCATGCGCGTGTGGCTTTATCGCTGATTTAATTGGCGGTCTGTGATCTGTGTGTTCTCGCCTTCTGATGGGATCTCATTATCGTTACCACAGGTTTACCACCGTGGGAGACGTCAAGTCACCAAAGATTGTGGTCGGGTGATGGATGAGTTAAAAAGCCACAGCTGGAGAAGGTTTTTTTTCTTTATATATACACTGTATGTTAAGGCAATGGTAGGCAAGTGTATTTGTATACCATAATTCAAACACAAGGCAATTCAAAGGGCTTTACAGTGGCATACATTACACTAAAAAAGTAAGATATGAGAATAATTGAGATCACCTTCAAGATATGATAACACAAAGTGTGAAAACAGGCAGACACATTGGTAAAAAGTTCAAATAAATTGCCTAGAAATACCATAAAAGTGACATAATGAATAAAAAAGTATTCCTATGCAGTGTGAAAGGCATGGCTTTAACACCGTCAATACGTATTCAAATATAGTCAGACAAGAAATCAATGATATTGTTAATCCATCTTGCTCTAAGGACGGTGTAATATTCCTTGAAACTGCATGAACACAGCCTTAAAGATACACCACATAAGTGTCACAACTCCTGTATTATTTTGCGCTTTATATCAACGCTATATACAATAAGACATATCGATCCATGTCGGCAAACTGAATCACTCCAGCAAAAGTAATTGTAAAGAGATTCAGCTGAGAGAAAAAAGGAAATGCAGACATACAGCAGCATCATTTATTTCATTTAAATACAAAAAAAGTGTCATGGTGGATAGATATAAATCGTCCTTCATCGATTCATTAACTAAGACATATTTTTCACCGTGGTGATACATTGCAGTTAAAACATAATTACAGCCAACATTAAGTCGACGCGATGACTCACCGCGCGCCGGCAAATAATAAAAAGCACAGGTGTTTATAGGCCTAGTTGTCAGATGGCCTGTGAGTTAAGATTGTAATAAATATCACAACAGGGGCCTTGCTGTTATTTTTATTTTTTTTTATCCCTGGTTGCCGTAAATAGGTTGCACTTTTGGAAGAGGTTTTTTTTTTTCTGGAGTGTCTAAAAATAAGATATCTTATCAAGCTCTTATGCATAATTAATGATTAATCATTTTACATAAGGAGCGAGGAGTTATCTTTCTCTCGCTGCCCTTGCCAATCATGTTGCTGGTGGCACCGCGGAAAAGGGTTTGGGTTCAGCCCCCCTCCCCCATTCCTATGCATCAGATATATCAGACTCTGTGTGTGACCAATTACAGTGCTCGAGATCTCCATATAGTGTCACAGTGGAAATAAGCCAGCACTCCAACTCTAATTGTATGGTTGAGTTTATTTATACAGTATTTCTTCCCCCCCTGGAGTCGCCACTAAAAATCAGTCTAGGATAAGCAGTTATGACAACCTAACAATACAGTATGTGGGAATAAAAAAACATGCACATATTAATAGCAATAGAGCACTTAAAGGTATAGTGCGTAACTTATGTGAGTACGCGAGAAATTACTTCAATACTGTCGGTGCGTCTACATGATGAAAGCCTAGGGATATCTTGCATGGATTTGTATTTATTCTGCTGTACATATGTAGGTTTTTCTCTTAGCAATACAATGTTGGCCGCTTCTTGGGATTTTTCTCAGCTCCTGCACCACTGTCAGTTTGCCAGTTTGTAAACGCCACCACGCTGAGAAATACAGACACAATTCTGGAGAGCTTATTGACTTATTCAACTTGGTGTCAACTTGTTTGGCGATGTCTCGTATATAACAGACATTCTATTATAGTAAAAAAAAAAAAGTTACGCACTATAGCTTTTAGCAGATGACAGTTTGCCTACTTGGAATAGACTTTTCTTTTTTTTAACAGAAAGAACATGATTATTGACACGGTAATGGTGTATAAGGATGGCCTCGTCCGGGAGCATCCGTCTGGTTTTGCATGTATCTACATTCTGTCGGGAGCATTGAATTCAGATGGGAAATTGGCCCCGAGAATGATGTAGCGATTGCTGACTCCCTCCCCCCTCAACCTCCCATATGTTTCCTGTCATATATAAACTTCAATAATCTAAAGAGCATCTGTCAGAAAATAAAGCAGTCAGCAGGAGCTGTCCGTTTCCATTTGTGAGCGAACACAATGCTATACTGTTATTGTTGAATTTATGATTCTTTAAGTGAGACTTGTGGGTCATGTTTGCCACGCTAATTGTGATATGTTTTCATGGGACAGGCTCAGTCTTTCTGTCTCTGGTATTTCTCTAAATATGCAGTGTTGCATCAGAATGGTGATACAGGTGTAGTTTTAATGAAAGCAAATGTAGAAAAATAGGCCTGCCCAAAATGGATAAAAATCCCAATTTAAAGTAAAAGTTTTAACAACAAAAATAAAAAACAAGCTATTATTTAAACATGTACAAAAAAGTCAGGCAAAACAAAAACAAGTAAAAGTTAGAAAAAACAGTAAATCAATATGATCGTGTTTGAAATTGCACAAACATCATGCAAAAAATAAAAATTTAGGAAAACAAAAAAATATGTATCTGAACACAAGCTTTTCATTCTACCAATTATTCTTGTTTTATTCAGGAAGCTTGGAGCACACAATGTCTTTTTTTATTTTATCAGCGAAAGCATTTTTTTTTTTTAGATATTCACTCCCTGAGCTGCCCAGTAAAACCATCCTTGAACTTTTCCGCTTTTGAGATATTTTTCCTTTAGCAAAATGGAGTTTGCTTCCGTTCCCCCACAGCCCTTTAACAATTGTCAGCACAAAAAAACAAGAAAAAGACAAAACCATATATCTCTTCACCTTTGATTAGGTTACCCCTTGTGTAGCCCCCCTGTGGATCCTGTTGAAATATTGATGTGGACAGTGTGAACATGCAACCATTGTCAAGATACGTTCAAATCTGCAGGAAAAATTGTTAACAAGTTGTTGAACCAAACTGTCAAGCTGGATATTTCCATTGCTTATTTACATTTGTCGACATTGCCTGTGCATCACTGCTACTTAAGGTCGTTTCCAATGAATTATAAAAGTTACTGGCACCATCACATGTATCTGTATTATCAAGTTGTATCCTTAGGCACGTACAGAGTTCATAAGATGTATAGGCACACCCCCAAAGAGACAGCTCGAAAACATGAGACCCTTATCTTGTTATATGTTGCTATATATATTGCTGCCTTACATTATGGTTGATCCAATGTTAATTGGTTTGAACATAAAGACAAACTAGCAAATGAATACTCCAGAATATGCTTAAGTTGTTTTTAATGAGCACATTCAACTTGTGCATTGTGTGTGTATTTTTTATTTTTCTATTAGTATGTATCACAAGAAGTCCATACATGTATTGTGGTGTCTGAGTACATCCAATGCAGTGGAGGGAAAGTTTCAAATGATGCTGGGGCCAATTATCCATTATAGATTAATTAAACTCTCCCGACCCTTTTGTAATCGCAATCTAATTGACTCATTAGAAAATAAATTGTGTGAATTAATGGTCTGGAGAACGCTCGGACAAAAAAATTAAACATTATTGTTCGCTTTGCATGGCTTCGGAGGGGAGTGGGGGTGGGGGGGGGGGGGGGGCAGAGGAGCTTTTGTTTATAACATCAGGCACATTACGTCGAAAAAATTGTCGAAGAATAAATTGCATATACTGTAGGACCTTGCCGCTGTCAATTAAAGGGCATATGTATGTCAACTTTCATTCTTTTATGGAAACAATTTCCTTGTAAAGTTGTTTTCTAGCATTTAAGGTAATTGTATTTGTATGCCACATGTTTGCTGTAATTGAAACCTTGCTCTATTCTTAAAACACTGTGTATATCCATCACCCTATTGCTGCTGTCAGGCCAGGCTTAGATACCTACAGTGTCATAAGAACCAGAGCATAGCCCGCCTCATCTACACCAAATGTATGTAAGTTTCTGAAAACGTAAATCACTATATCTTTCATTTGGATTTTTAAATATGCCTAATTCATTTCATATGCATACTATCATGAATCTAACTAGTATTACATAGTTAAAAGGATGTTGTGGATTTGAGTTAACAGGGGCTTTAAGTACATTGTATGCGTATGCTACTTGTTAGCTGTAATTGAAAGCTTTTTGTTTTCTATTCTTTCAAACACAGGAGCGTATCCATCACCTTGCTTGCTGATCTCAGGCCAGCATTAGACATGTATGATTAAAATAGAAGTCATTGATTTCTGTTTCGACTCCCTGCTACCCAAGGCCAAGGCAAAACAAATAATTGACAACGTGCTCTCAGCATCTCCCACTTAGGCTGAAAGATCCTCAATATTTAAATAAACATAAACGAGGTAGCTGCCAGCAGGAAAAAATCGACATCACACATCTTTAAAACAGAGTGATATATGGAACTGCCCACTTCGCCGGAATGAATGGACATGGTATAGGAGGCCATTATGCGCCAAACCATTAACGGTGCATCATTTGAGAAAATAAGCATGATCAGCACTTTGAGAGATGTAACTGCCATTTTTTTCTAGAGGGGATGGATGGTCGACTCTATTAATTTAGATTTGTACACAAGTCAAGTGTCTTAGACCTCCTGCACATTAGTGCACAGTTTGAGGCGTCATTGCATAGCTTAAAGGAATACTTCACCCATACGGAACCAGCGCTCTATCATTATAAAATAACTATTATAATATAATGAATGAGGTTTTTCTTCCCTCAGTCTTCCCTTGGCCCAGTTGTCCTGTTAATTCTAACCCTTACTGTGATGTCACAGTAAGGAAAAGGTAGGGTTAGACAGTGAGACCATAAAACACTCTTTCTGCCTTTTCTCAGGCTATAAGATGATCCGATTTCTTTTTTTTTTTTGCACATTTATACTAAATATGATCTCCGAGTTCAATACACCTTAATATTCCAACCGGTGAAGTAGGCCTTTAATGACCGATGCACTTATATGACATGATGTGGAATACAGAATGAATGGACATGGTATAGGAGGCCATTATGCGCCAAACCATTAACGGTGCATCATTTGAGAAAATAAGCATGATCAGCACTTTGAGAGATGTAACTGCCATGTTTTCTAGAGGAGATGGATGGTCGACCCTATTCATTAAGATTTGTACACATGGCCAGTGACTTAGACCTCCTGCACATTAGTGTACAGTATGAGGTGTCATTGTATTGGTTAATGACCGATGCACTTATATGACAGGATGTGGAATACAGATATTTATAGCATGATGTTTAGGCTTGGTACATGTGCAAATACTCGCATCATAAACATACAGTTTTCCTTTACTTTGTAAGATGGATGGATGGATGGATATATAGATAGATGGGGAAGAGGAGTACTTCAATGATTGTCCTCGGTTGTTTTGAAAGGCCCCCATAAATCACAAATGGAAGACAAGGAATAATACTGTTTAAATATTTTTCGTTCTGATACTCTTGGTTTTGAATTTGTTTTCCAGTCCGGAAAATAGTATAACCACTTTCTCATTGATATATTATAACACTAGTGGTAGTAGTACATTGCTTTGGAACCTGTTTTTCTAGGCCCTATGCACTGTTGTGGTTGATTTAATTGGTTTGATTTAACAGTGCTTAGTCAGTCCATAGTATGTTCAGATTTTGATCCAATCTAACCATTGCCAACCCTAGACCAACCTTTTGTTTCCAATGTTAAAATTGAAGTTGTTCTGAAGCTACACTTCTTCCAGCTATCGTTCACCTGTTTATGCCTGCCTACATTCCACTAGAAGAATAGTTTACTCTTTCTACCCGTTATACTGTCAGTGTGTACTGGTTGAACCATTGTACAATTTTGTTTTGTTCTCAAGTACTTTTATGCATATGAAATAACATCTATCTGTTGATGGTAATTTATACAACCTCCATTGCCATTGAGTCAGAGGGTTAGCCTTTCCCTCAGTTGTGCAATTATTATTCAAAATTTAGTTTTTGGCCGCACATTTTTTATGAACTTTCAACCTCTCTGTAGATGTTTTTCATCCCACAATAGAAATTGGTTGGACGGGTCGGGGATCACTTGGAAGTGCAATAACTAGTGGGCCGAAAGGGATCACATTTTAAAAAATTCTTCAACCCATGCATTTTCTTTGTATCATATAATCTTGTGTATAATATGAATGTACATCTTTAAACTTAGTTATGTAACACACTAGTATATGAGTAAAAGTGAGTGGGGTGTGACTACTTTATGGCTTCATAAACAGACATTAGTACTCGTTGGGAGAATAATGTCTTTCAAAACTGCGAATCATATAGCAATTACAGATAGGACTTCCAATGCAAAATTACCTCATTTGCATAATGCTTCTGGTACGTTTGTCTTGACGCCTGTAGTTGTGCAGTGAACAACCTGGGGTCTCCCAGTTGATTACCCGGGGCCTGGCAGACACTCCGCAGAAAAAAAATGATTCAAGCAATCTTACTCATCACTTTCCCAGGATTGCCTCAATTATACGTCTTATTACAGCGACTGTGATGCACTCCAAGAATATGCTGTGTGGCGAAGGGGAAAATAATGTCACCCGCATACCAATACTGGCGTTATAATGAATTGCGGATTGCCTACACAGTTGTTTGTGAAATTCATCAACAACTATAACCAATGTTCACATAGTTTTGGACAAAATATGAATCTCAACAAATACTGAATCACATTTATGGATCAGTATCAGAACTTGTGGTAATCATTACATTACAATACATTTTTTTTAGCTGCCACTTTTATCCAAAGCGACTTCCATTAAGTGCATTCAACCATGAAGGTACAAACTCAGAACAACAAGAATCACGTCGGTACTTGAGCTTCAAATAAACCAAACTTCAAAGTGCCACACGTAAGTGCTTTTATGTAGGTCTAGCAAGTGCTTTTTTTATTTTCCTCTAGTCAAAGTGCAGTCTGAAGAGATGTATTTTAAGGCTGAGGCGGACAATGTGTATCTTGTCAGATGATCTAATGTTAATGGGGAGCTCTTTCCACCATTTTGGAGCCAAGACAACAAACAGTGGTGATTTAGTCAAGTGACTAGGTGAGTGAGGGAGCAGCCAGCAGGTTGGCAGATGCAGAGTGCAGTGGACGCGCTGGGGTGTGTAAGGTTTGAAAATGTCCTGGATGTAGTCTGGGCATGATGCAATTATATTGAATTGTCCAGGACTAAAGGTGTCAAAAACTGATTGGTATCCTTGTAAATTAAACCTATGCAATGTTATAAATAGAAGTACCTAATTCAGTAGTGGTAAGTGTTCATTCACTCACTTAATATACATAGGTACAATGTTGGTAGTACGTGTACCTTTAAATTATACTCCACTACAATTACCTGAAAACTATAGCTCCTTGTTTACTTTGCAGATAGAGACTTACAATAGCACAATCTAAAATGATTTGGATTTAGGATGCACTTATATGGATTAAACTGACAAGACTAAACAACAACAACAACAACAAATTAAAAAGTACAACCCGACTTGAATGCATCCTACAGCTAAACTAATCCCGTTTTCAGACATTTGCAAAGCTTGCAGAGGTCATCTTCTTTACCTTACCCAATCTGTATAATTGTTGAGAGAGAGAGAGAGAGAGAGAGAGAGAGAGAGAGAGAGAGAGAGAGAGAGAACGGAGCCAAAAAAAATAAAATAAAAATAAACTGATAGAATAGAGGACTTTCTTTATGTGTGGAGGTAAAGACGGCCAAGAAAAACCTGATACATGATTAAAAAACGTAGCTGGTTGCCAACAAACTTGTCCGTATTTGTTGACGTGCTCTCTTTATACTTTGCTCAATATTTCCCTCAAACGACCCCCCCTCCCCATCCATTGCACACACAGAGGCACACACACACACACAGACACACACACACACACACACACACACACACACACACACACACACACACACACACACACACACACACACACACACACACACACACACACACACACACACACACACATCCCCCTGCCGCTCCATCGCTACTAAATCAGATTGAGAGTCATAGATCACCAGAGACTTCACAATAATTTATATGCAAATGGGATGCCATCTATTAGCCTTTCACAGAATCAGTTTAGCTTATGGGAGAAAAACAAAAGAAAGCGCATGCAGCTGATCTTATTTTACAGGCTTTACAGGCTTTCCCTAAAGTGGAAGTGTATTGTTGTCGTAAAAATTTGTATCGTATTTTTTTTTTTTTGACACCACCTGCTTTTGTTTAAAGCGATTTAGACACACGTGAGGTGTTTTAATGCAACCTGATATCATACCCTTAACTCCCCAGGGCTCGTTTAATGGATGCTGTGGAAATGTTAAGATTAACATATTGCTAAATCTTTCAAGGCGAGACACTGCAGGTGAATAGGGGTGTTGCATTTCATTTGTACGTATAGCATCATGACACTTTGCCAGTTAATTACTTACAATAAATAAATTATATTATAATTACGTGAACCTTTGCATACTTCAAAACCAAAAAAATACTGATGTTAAATGAAGCCAGAAAATATATATTTACTTCATTTGTACAACCTTTTAGATTTCAATGTTTTTACAGTACATATTGCGGATACCAAAATAAGATGAGACCAAAAATCTCAAAAGTTGAAAAAATAAATGTTTTGCCTGCAATGATTCATGCCGTGGATATGTAAAGATGAACATAGTTTCAGCATATTTTAAAGGCAGCTGAATGTATCTTACAATACATTAGGGTAACATAACAGCATACAAACAGAGACATGGGGAAAAAAAATGTTGCTTGAACGCTTCAGATCAGTTTACTCACAAATTCCCCTTTAAGATTATAACATGTACAGTTGTCTACCTGAATAAAGCTAGGCCTACTATAATGTAAACGGTCCCTGTTCCCTTTTATCGCAAATAAATAATAGCTTCCTCCCTGAAATACTCCTGGAGGCAACAGTGGATGTTTTGCCATCCACTCTGTGCCATTGTTTCTCTGTGTTCCTGTGCAGATATATTTGGCTCATGTTGTGTGCACCGTGCAACAACAATAATCATAATAATAACATTGTTGCTCTTGTGCCTGAAATGACGGCTATGCTTTGGGATGAAGGCAAATGCGTTGGTAAATGGGTTAGGGGCCGTCTGCATCTCTCTGCTAATTAAATGACGGTGCGAGAGAGAAAGGAGATGAGAGAAAATGTTTTAATTTTTCAAAGGTGACACATTTCCTCGTGTGTGTGTGTCAAAGGTGACACACACACACGAGGACATTATGTGCCAGCTATCAACATACATAACGGGTAGAGAGGCATCAAGCTGACAGGTACCCTAATGAAGGCAGCGCCCGGAACACTGCAATGTTTTATCCATCATGCTGTCGAGATCTCCTGGCCAAAACATGTCAAAGCTATTCACACAGGTTGCTATAGATGTGTGTGTGTGTGTGTGTGTGTGTGTGTGTGTGTGCCCCCCCCCCCCCACCACACACACACACACACACATACTAGTGATGTTTACCTTCATCATTGCATGTCAGTACACAGTGGGCCCACTCCTTCCAATTATTTGTTCAATTACCCAGACATGCAGGCAGCTCATGAACTGGGAAGTAAACAATGTCAAGAGTATTTTTAAGACAGTAGGATCATGTATCTGTATCCCAGGTGTAGCCAGGGTGGGAAAGAGTGCAACAGTGAAAGTACACATAGATGGTCCAACGTGCACACTTTTTGGGGAAACTAGTTCAGTTATTATTAATCATGGATTAAAACAAAACAGGTAATTCACTAATGTTGAAATGAAATATCAATTTTAAAGTGGCTACGAGGAGCTTTCAGTTTTGGTTGATTCTAGAGAACAAACATTAGCAACATCAAAAGTTTACACAACCAACGTTAGATTATCCAAACAGTTTAATTTATCCACAATTTCCAAAATGCAAATGTGGACAATTGAGAAGCTATTCAACAAAACTAACAATCTTTTGCCATTTTTACTTCGAAAATTACAATTATTAAAATTGGAAGAGATACGTTTTTCTGTTGATCAACCCCAACAGTAAGTTCTTTATTTTTTCAGTTGTCCATCTAAGCCATTATAGCGAGACAGTATGCACACTACCAGGGCTGTCAACACACTTTAATACATATCATGATGCCTATTGGTATAGGTTAAATGATGTGCTGTCTGGACTATATATTCTGCTCATTTTCCTCCTGATTGATGTATTTGATTGATTTCTGCCCAGTAGTCATGGAATAAATTCAACCTCACAAGCATCAGAGCAAGAATGTCTCGCTTCCTTAATAAGACATGCTATATGTATTTGATTTTCATCATATCTATGATAGAAGGCTTTGATTCACACAGCATCACCTGGCATGGCAGTGGCAGCCACCCACGAGTAATCATGTACAGTAGGTGTGAAAAGCCACTAAACCATGCCGATATGAATTTGTATCACTTTCTTTACATCCATTGTATGTCTCAGTGCAGATCAACAAACTAGTGTGTTGAAAAATAGAGTCATGCGTTGCTTTCTATCGCGGGTTACTAAGGTGTTGCGAAAATAGACACTGCCATGTAAACAGCATGTTCTGCTCACTTTATCATGTCTAAGGTCATATTTGAAGTAAGCCATAATCACATGAAGATGTTTTCACAGCACTTTTCGTCATTTTGCCGCAGTTTGCGAACATATGCCCTGGTTAACAGCTGTGGGTAAACATGCAACATGTCTACTTCAAGGAATAGGTGACAAAATAATGCAACAATGAGAACATTGGCAGTGTTCATTTTCCTTGGATGGGATGGGAATTATTGCCGGAAAAATAATAGAATCTAGAATTAGAATCTTTATTGTCATTGCATACTCGGTATCCTATGAAATTGCAGTGCTACTACGGCCAGTGCATAATAAACACAGTAATATGTTATTTAGTTAAATAACAAAGAAACATATAAAAGGAGAAACATAGCAATATATACATGGTTTATCCATCGTAGAGCACACACACACATCATAGTTCAAAATAATGTGCTGCTTCTACCACTACATTGAACGTCACTGGTTTACTAAAAAAATTCCGATTACAATGTACATAGTTATTTAAAAAAAATATATATATTTTGAATATCGTTTTAACCAGAAAATGTATCTTAATCTTAATCTGCTGTACATGTAAACTTGGTAAATTTTAAACTTGAAAACTATGTGCTATTTCTCCATAATTCTGTAATCGGATAAACCCACAACACAACTGGTTTGGGACCTGTGGAAACAACACAGGTAGAGACGATTGACTTTAGCTGCCAACAGACTCTAAAAAAACACATCCGAAGACACTATAATACCTCGCTTGAAAAACATCTTCATCTCATGCATTACATAGCTTTTGATCTGCAGAGGCCACTGTTAAAAGCAATATGACATTGAACAGAACCTAATTTGAATATGCACTTAACAAATTAAGTAAAAAAAGAGGCCTCTGCCAGTTGTAGTCACTTCAGCGGTTGTGTTATGTTTGTGCAGTGTCCTTAACAAAAGTGCAATCTCTTTTTACTGCTTCTCCATTTAAGAATTACTGGTCTTTTTTTTTGTACTATTTGAGGTAGAAAGTTCTCAGTAATCACAGCCGTTAGTTTTCCATGTGACGTGGGAACTTTTTTCAACCAAAGCCAATATGTCTTCCATGGGAGGCGTTGGGAGGAGGGGGGGCAATGTTATTTTTCAACTTGAATCATCTGTGCCACTGGTGCAAGGCGTGGTTTTCAGTGATTCATTAAAAAAATAAATTCAATTTTGCAGCTTAAACACTATCTGAGTGTAATGGGAACAGGAATATTAAGCTTTGCCAAATTAAAACTATCCATAACACTGATTAAAAGCACTGCTCTCCACACACACACGCACACACACACACACACACACACACACACACACACACCCACACACACACACACACACACACACACACACACACACACACACACACACACACACACACACACACACACACACCCACACCCACACACACACACACACACACACACTTGTACTAAAAGAACAGCAAGTCATTTCTATTGTGCAGTACTGACATCTTTATTTTAATTCAGAATGATTCACAAAGCGAAGAAAGAAAGGGGGAGTCAGGGGAGATACTTTGCTTCACATTCAAGGCCTAGTTTATTTCTTAATGGCTGAGCGCTTATTCAGGAGGCTGAAGTTGTTTATTGTGCTTGTGTCGCTCTCAATGTTTTGTCTCTAAATGTAGTTACTTGGAGCTGTTTACGAGGACAGTAATCTCCTTAAACCACAGTTTGCTCAATTAGCTTGTGTTCTTCTGAATATGAGATACATGAGGCGAAGTATGTGATATTTCTTTGTTAATATACGTATAAAATCACTCTTTATTCATACAGCAATCGCTAAAGCAGTGTGTGCAGTTCATAACACAGGTCTCCCAGTCATTCAGCTTTGCAGTAATTGGCAGATAACATTTTGAGTATCCCGCTATTTTTTTTTAGCCAATCAGGAGACAGAGCGCTATAAAGAGGCGGGTCTCTGTGCCCGTGAACAATGACTTGCCGCTCTCCATCGCGGCACTATCTGACAAAGACGGCTGTGTGTTCATGTGGTAGTGACGTAGGGACGAGGGAGGGGACCGCTAACTGCACTCACTGACAGGAAGTTAGCTAAAATGTGCTTACTAAACCTTTAAGTGAGCCGGTGTTTCACATATAACTGAGTTGACCTTATATTTTAAATGTTTTACCTTTTTTTTCTTCTTTTTTGTAATCCTATGCTAGGGATGCAAACAGTGTGTTCTAGATACATAACCATATATATATATATACAGTATATATATATATATATAGTAAATGGTAAATGGACTTGACTTTTGACTTACGATTTTCTCAGCCCCAAAGCGCTTTACATATCTTACCACATTCACCCATTCATACACACACTCATACACCGATGGCAGTAGCTGCCATGCAAGGCGCTCTCTGAACCATCGGGAGCAATTTGGGGTTCAGTGTCTTGCTCAGGGACACTTCGACATGTGGCGGGGAGACGGGGGATCGAACCTCCGACCCTGCACTCCAGAGGCGATCTCCCTACCCACTTCGCCACTGCCGCCCGTATATATATATATATATATATATATATATATATATATATATATATATATATATATATATATATATATATATATATATATATATATATATATATATATATATATATATATATATATATATATATATATATATATATATATATATATATATATATATATATATATATATATATATATATATATATATATATATATATATTATATATACTGTATATATGCGCAAGTATACCTCCTCCACATACATATCAATACACACTCAAAGGCCACTTCATTAGGTAAACCTTGCTAGCACTGGGTTGGACCACCTTTGGCCTACAGAACTGCCTTAATGATTTCCTGTTGTGCGTTCAGAGATGGTATTCTGCATACCTTGGTTGTAACAAGGGGTTATTTGAGTTACTGTTGCCTTTCTATCATCTCGAAACTAATTGTCTGCCCATTCTCCTCTGACCTCTGACATCAACAAGGCATTGTATGTCCTGACATACACAAACAGCTGTATGCGCACCTAACATCCCAGCATCCACCCTAATGTCTAAAATGTTTATATATATATGAGAAATAAATAATAATAATAAAAAAAACTAAATAAATTAAGTATTTGCAAAAAAACTGTCTATATGCTGAGGGTAGAATGAACACATTTGTATTTATTTGTCTTCTTGTTTATTGGTGTTTTTGATGTTGACCTTTCCCATCTTCAAATGACTTTTCAATTATTTATATGTTTCCCTGTCCTGAAAAGAGAGCATGCTGTTCCTTTTCATATTGCCAGTTTCCTTTACAGGGGTATTTTTTTCTTTTAGCCGTATATCTACTAGCATCTTCTTTCATGGACACTTAAATAATTGAACGTTGAGCATCGTTGGCTTTTTGCTCTTCGGCAATGCTTGAGTAGACAACGTCACATTTAGTTGTACTCAACATCTGAAGAAAAGTGTTTAAAAAAAAACCTTCTCGTACATGGTTTGTTATACAAGATTTTTTTTAAATACAGTTTAATAGTTTTGAGTTATCTGTATTCACTGTATAACCTCCCCATGATCTGACATTTTCACCACACATGTTGGGACAATGTACAGTTGCTATTGGAAAAAAAAAATGTGAGAATGAATCACTCGTGAGTATATGGCTCATTGAACATTGAACAGATCCCTGGCAATTTAAAAAAAAAAGAAAACGGTCTGCGTCCTTTGCGTGTTTGCTGACTTTGATGAATTTCTGCTACGTCAAGCAGCTCAAATCCAGACTGATGGTTTATTGATATATGTTATCACTCGCTATGCGTCTTAAGGATGAAGTATTAACCAAGATCGCAGGCAGTATGTGAGATGTCAAGTGTTGGTGTCCACGCTGACATTAACATGATGAGATAATCGTGTGACTGTTGAGTTAAGTCAATTGGAGTATCATTCAGTTGGACTTTGTGTTTGCACAGATTTACAGACGTGTTGACCAAGTAATGGGGTTATTCAGTCATGTGTAAGTATACATGAAACACAAGGCATCGTACCATAGCAAATGTAGTGTCTCAAATGTTGTGTTTAATTAGCCCTTTCCATTGTGATGTCCATATAAATGTTTATTTATTCATGGTTCATATATTCAGTTGAAGCATAACATGGGAGAAATGACCCATGTCTGTG
>NC_137225.1:22345323-22357823 GCF_949987685.1 Ammodytes marinus
TGGACGGATGGACAGATGGATGGACGGACGGATAGGCGGACAGACGGATGGATGGACGGATAGGCGGACAGACGGATGGATAGATGGATGGATAGAGACATGCAAATATATACAGTTTTCACACATGTAGTTGAGCATGTTATTACACAATCAGTCTATAAAGCATCTAACCACATAGTCTTTGAAAGGTAGTTATTACAAATGTTCTCAATCCCAAGGATAATTCTTCATAATGAAAATGTAATCAGCCAATCTCTTTTTTTTTTTTTTTCACTTTACTGATTGATAACTTCTCCAGGAAACACAATTACACACTTACTGCCGACTTCAAGTCACTGATTCATTCCGCCAGACCGACAGGCAGGCCACTGGCTCGCCAAATTAAAATCCAAGTGATATCTCCCCCGCCGGTCTCAACCTCTTATACTTCATGGTTTCAAGGTTTCATTTAATATGCTCCGTCCACAAATTAGCAGGATGTAATTTGAAATCTAATATGTGGAAAAAAAAAGGGGGCGGATAATAAAGGGTTCACGTTTCGGTGTGTTAATCCATTTTAGGGGACCTTGCCATGTGGTCTCATAATGCCATGGTCAAGTGGACTGCAGTACTAATCTAATCTACGTGAATGGATGGGTGTACTGTATGCATGTATTCATCCTTCTGTCTCTATGTCTTTATGTTAAGAAGTTGCTTCTTTTCACAGACAAACCAAGATTTGATTGACATTATGTCTTAAATAGCTTCAAGAATATACAAGTGGTTTACATATGTGACAGTTTTTAAATACTTGCATGCAAGTGAAAAATGCTGTTTTTCATCTATCTATCTATCCATCTATCCATCCATCCATCCATCCATCCATCCATCCATCCATCCGTCCGTCTATCTTTATAGCTATAGTGTTTGCTTAGTCTCATTAAGCAGATCCTTTTCACACAGAAACAAGACAGTTGTATTGTTAATGTTATATAACATGTGTCAATTAAAATACACACCAAATGATGCTATTTTAACTGGGATATGTTCTTGTTATAGCACTATATAACTATATCGTATTTAATACCACATAACCTCGTCATGTTCAACCACACACAATGGATGGATCTCATTAAAACCAAGCGATGTTCTCATTAAAACAATGTGAAATGCATCTTGGTTAAAAGTGTATTTCTTGTCAGGACATGGCGTTCCTCATAACTTCTGTGTGTTGTTTGAAAATTAAATTTGAAAAAGTACCCGCTGTACCTGAGGCGAGGCAATCCCAGAATCACCTGAACAACATAAATAGTACATAAATAAATAAACAAGTATATATGAAGATATATTTGACTGTTAAAGATTTGTGTCTAGATTTGATTGCCTATACATTTAGGGGATGTCACATTGTTGGGCTTTGGTGACATGAGGGGGACTATTGCTCAGTGGGTAGGGCGGTCGACCCTCAACTGCATGGTCGGTGGTTCGATCCCTCGTCTCCCTGACACATGTCCAAGTGTCCCTGGCCAAGACACTGAACCTTACATTTTTCCCGATAGTTAGCCAGCACCCTGCGTAGTAGCTGCTGCTATCGGTGTATGAATGTTGTAAGTTGCTTTGGATAAAAGTGTCTGCTAAAATGAAATGTAATGTAAAACATGAATGTTTAGTATGTATGCCTTTAAAAACAATGCGTAATGCAAGTAGTGTTACATGAAAAGGCAAGGCAAATCTATCCACAAAGCCCAATTCAGACACAAGGAAATTCCAAGTGCTTCAGAGTGGCATGAAAAACCTCAAGATTAGACATTCAAATTTGCATTTAAGAGATAATATACAAAAGGACACGTTTGTTTCTGAACTACCATATTTGACTTCATATCTCTCTTCTTGTTACAAAACCTCAAAAAAGCTCCTTGTATATTTGCTTTAAAGTGTCTGACTCATTTTTCACCACCATCCATTTGTTAACTATTGATAAATGTGGAAAAAGTTAAGTCTAACCTGCGGCGACAGCCCCATTTGCTGTAAGAGTCTGTCTTGCCAGGAGGGCCTACAAGACGACTATTTTTCCCCCTCTATAGCATATTACCATTCCCCTTTTCAAAAGTGTCTTGCCATCGGCTCTACACGCCTGTAGCTATTTTGCCCTGTGGGAGAAATGTTTTCCCTCAGTGACTGTTGCCAATCTCTCACCTACTTTCCGAAAAGGTTACTGCCAATTCCTTTTCCTCGAAGTCGAAACGTGTGTCTGTGTGTGTGTGTGTGTGTGTATGTGTGTGTGTGTGCGCACGAGGAACTTTCTGCTTGCATCCAGCTTCACCTAATTATCCCAGTGCTATGAGGCATGTCAGAATGTATTCATCCCGCCACTGCCAAGCACTAGTTCCCCAAGCATGTACTCTTTAATTGGTCTTCATTATAAAGAAAGGTAGCCTATATGGATAGCAAACAACCGCGCAGGTAAATAGCTTTATTGTCTGTCTTGTTTGTATGTTCTTGCTGTATGCTGGAATAGTTGATATTGTGTGTTTACAGTAATGAGGCTGGTGCAATTATACAGTAGAGGTTGTTCGTACAGATTATTATTTGTTTTTGTGTGGCACTCGACTCTGGAACACACACACACACACACACACTAAGGAGTGTACGGCTATACTTGTGAGGACACTCATTGACATAATGCATTCCCTAGCCCCTATACCCTAACCCTAACCATAAAAACTAAATGCCTAACCCCAACCCTCACACTAACCCTATATAAACCTTAACCCTCAAACAGCCCTTTAAAGGTCTGTTCCAAAGTGAGAACCAGCCAAAATGTTCTCACTTTCCAAAAATGACCTAATTTTTAAGGTCTTATACTCAAATTGGTTCTCACATAAATAGTTGTACAAGTATGCACAAACACACACACACACACACACACACACACACACACACACACACACACACACACACACACGTACACACACTCATACATATACGCTCAATATAGAATATTAAGATGACGTGTTTTTAGGAGAAAAAGGGGGATTACTGGAAGCTATTACATTTTACAAACCTAGCAACAGCAGACTTTTCAAAGATAACTCAGTGACTCGTATATTTTCTGCTCTTTTGAATCGCAAAAAAAAATGCTCATCCCTCTATTTATTTATTATTTATTTATCTATTTTTGAAAATGATGCTTTGGCCAGAATATGATGCCTCTGCATTTTCCAGCAGCAGTTTGTCAGCGAGAAAGACAAGAAGATTAAGTAGTTTTTGCAGTAACATGACCAGTGTGGCTCGCTGATTTGATTATGAAAGAAATGTCTTGTTTGTTGGGCATGAAATCAGCCGTGTGAGACGAAACACCTCTGTATTTTTTTTCTGGCAGTGTCCCAATGCCACTTTAGTTTAACAGTTAGGGACATGTATTAGAGGACTGGAGCTGCAACTAACCATTCCTATTAACCTTAATCAATATACCGATTATTGTATTGATTAATCGATAGGTCGCAATGGCAGATGATGGTGAAAAATTACCAACAGTTAACCACCCCAAAATACTCAATCACATGCGTCAAATAATATCAGAGAAGCATTTTTTTTTTTTTTTAGCAGCTGCTACCAGCAAATGCCAATATTATAGATTATATATTTAAATATGCCAATATTATAGATTATATAATTGATGTAAATATAATTAATATGGATACCAACACAATAGATATGATTTTACATCTGTTTTAATTGGCTGTTAAGTTAGGTAGGCATTGTATTAATGTACAATGACGTACATTGAAAATCCAGGCATATCCTGAGCAATTTACTTTACTTGACAAGAACGCCCCCCAATTATTCAATAAAGTATGACAGAGAACAGCAAAACATGCCCTTTTCTTTGAGCAGATAACACTAGCATATGCCAATAGTATGGATTCTAGATTTAGTGTTGCCTCATTTGATAATATACTAATTAATTAATATCTCCTTGGTGCCATACCCTCACGCTTTGTGTGTTTTAAACATGTATTAATTTGTCTGTTTAGTTATTTAGGCAAGTATTAATGTATATAATACAATGACTAGACATATTATGCAAATGTAGGAGTCACATTAAAGTACCAGGCATATCTGGAGCAACATACTGAACTTGACAAGATTTATATTTATTAATTTTTTTGATTTTTTTTTCAGCTTTCTTAAGCAGCATGGTGAAATAGTTGGAGTGAATTATCTGTGTCAGCGCTGTGTGTGTGTGTGTGTGTGTGTGTGTGTGTGTGTGTGTGTGTGTGTGTGTGTGTGTGTGTGTGTGTGTGGTGGCGGGGGCTGATAAAGAGGTTAACACAGATGGCATGTTTTGACAGAAGGTGGACATGTGTTAACAGCATTATGCTAAACAGGAACATGTATTTAATCAGGGGGTTGATGGTGATGTCGTGCCCAAAAGTGTTGATAATTACAACATCGGGTTTACTAGAATATAACCAACATCAAAATATTATGGCCCATTGACATGATTTATGTGATTATGACAATGTTCATGTGTCATTGAATATAATAATGCCAGAATAGTATTAATATATACTTGCTTTGGTTAATAAAACAAAACAAAAAGTGGCTGTCTGTATTGATTGATATGTACTGTTTGTCCAACAATACAGACGGAACAAATGTACATGTGGTCCTTTAGAAATGAAACTCCACAGCAATTATGTGGTACAATACAATATTCCTGTATCGACCTATTCATTGTCTATATTCAAATCAAAAAAGCAATTTAATTACTCAGCCCAATATCACAAATAGCCATTTGCCTAAGTAGGGCATCACAGTCCATACACAATACGACAACCTCTCCCCTTGAACCTTAAACTCGACTGAGGAAAAACTCCTAGCAAAAAAAATATTTAACAGGAAAAAAAAAAGTTAAAAGATTCATAACAAATTTTGAACATGGCTTTCACAGTCGTTTTCATAGCACTTTGCTGCTGCTATTGTACAATGTGTTTTGAGATTTTTTTGAGAGCAGGTGGCCATTGTGGGGAATGGTCTGTCCATCCATTATATCAAGGTTGTTAGTTATTTCTAAGCAGCAGAGCAAAGAGAGAACTCCATCTGATGATTGTGTCTCCTTGGCTGGCTTTGATCAGAAAGGTAACTATACTGTTAGTGGTGAAAAATATGGAATTGAGATAACCATCAAAGTATTCCATTTTACCTTTGGTCACCAATCTTAGAAAAAAAGAGCTCTTTGAGAAGAACGATTAGCAAGTTCCAAACGTAATTTTCCCTCATTTTCATTATTTTCTTTACTTTAATTAATGCTAATTAGCACACGGTTTACAGTGTAATTGCCTGTGGATCACAGGAGCTGAAACATCAAAAGGTAAATTGAACAATCTTCACACCTACATTGAGAAGAGGGATTAGCCACAGTGACTTACATGAAATAAATCCATTGAAAATTGGTTCAATTGGACTGATCTTTTGGGACAGCACAGCAGACACTATACTGTATATATATATATATATATATATATATATATATATATATATATATATATACAGCCCCAGAAAAAAAATAAGAGACTAGTCTGGATCTCTACATTACTTATTGAAAATGCTCTAAATGACAATATTTTAATTGTGAATTTGGTAGAAATGTTGCCAGTAGTTTATATTATAAAATCCAAATGTTAATTGTACTCAAACATAGGCCTCTAAAGAGTAAAACCAGAGACATTGAACATTTGGAATGGTCTCTTATTCTTTTCCGGAGCTGTATATATATATATATTAATATATATCTGCAGAGGGCTCCCTTATGAATCAACTCATTTTAGGCTCACTACATGTCTATCTGTGAAGTGTTAAAATAACGATGTAACATTCACCCTGTTTGCCAATCTTCCTCATAAAACTGTAAATAGCCAATATAGTTCAGTCATTCAGCTATTGTATTTAAATGTCAGCAATGATCAGGGAAATACACAATTAATATGTTTAGAATATATTAATTGTGAAATTGCGTGGACTAACATTTCATGGTTTTAGAATGTGACTTATGGTGCAGGTGGTACTGTGTGTGTGTCTGTCTGTATGTCTGTTTGTCTGTCTGTCTGTCTGTCTGTCTGTCTGTCTGTCTGTCTGTCTGTCTGTCTGTGTGCATGCATGTTCAGTATACATATAGTTAATGTACATGATGAATGTAAAACACATATTAAAATAAATCCTTAATTGTAGCATTTTTTAATATGCATTGTGTCTCTGCTTTCAACATAATGAGCACTTCTTTTGTTCTTTGCCCCATTTATTTCTCTCTTGTCTCAGAGGAATAAGCTTCTGTGCTTCATCTGAAGATTATTCAAGGGAACATAAAATCCTTGACCAATCCAGGCCGAGCCATCTTTTGTTTGTACAGCCCCAAACAACGTCTCAACGGACTCAATACATTTTCCAGACCAGCAATCCAGAAATGAGTGTTATTCACATCACTAATGCTGCATACTCAGAATTAAGATGCTCACTTATATAAGGTCAGTCCAAAGAAATGGTCCAAGTGTAAGTGACCGGAAAAAAATAAGTGCATGGATTTTCACATATTAATTTTGCATTATTTAATTCACTGGTACGACCTTTCTTATCAACAATGTTGCATGGTGCTTAACAATAAAAAATAAACCTATTTCCAGTAAGGAGACAGGCATACCTACCTAAGCACAGACACATACGACTACCATAAGAAATAAATAAATAAAATGGGTATACAACAGAATAAATACAATACGAGTCACTGTATTTTTCACATCCATTTAAATCAAGATACTGTTGACAAGTGATTGTCTGTAATATATTATACTTTGGATGAATGATTTTTATTTAACTAAAACTTGTTGGGAACCAAACTTGTGGTGCAAGACAATGGATATCACTACAGTGTGTGGCATACACCAATATCTACCTCATGTCATTTTCAGGCCTGACAAATAAGGAATAACAAAATAACAATAATACATGACATTACCTTACAAAAACAGTGTATTTTATGCCTGCAAACCTGATACAAAACTTATTTTTTTTTTGCTCTCCCAATCTTATTAATATAAAATTCAACCTGACATTTATTTAAAATCCAATTTAGCCCAGGTGCTAGGGGGATATGAAGTGGTGATGGAGTCTTGTGTCACCTCTCTAATGAAGGAAGCAATGCACAGGACTTAGAGGCTGATGAATATAAGCAGATGTCAGAGAGTGATATGACACATATTCCATCAAATTTCGCCCATGTTACCTGCAAGGAAAATAAAATGCACAAATTACTTATTCGGTAAACAGAGCCGCTCATATTACACCACAGAATTGCATTAAACTAGGAGCTAAATCATTTTGTATATGTGTTTTTGTGGCATTTTCACATTGTTTGTGTGTGTGTGTGTGTGTGTGTGTGTTTTGGTACTACACCATATCCAATTCTAAATATTTCTCATAGGGTTTTGCCTACTCTAACCTTAGGAAGTTCAACAGATACAGTGAAATGTAGTTAATGCTCATATAACACCACATAATATTGTATTAAATCATGAGGTAAATCATTTATTTTTCTTTTTTTTTTGTGTAATTTGCGCGCGTGCATGTATGCATCTACATACAGTATGTTGAGTGTGTGTGTGTGTGTGTGTGTGTGTGTGTGTGTGTGTGTGTGTGCATGTGTGGGTGTGCATGTGGGTGTTGGCGGGGGAAAAACACAAAAGAACCAGCCAACATTTATTCTACATATAATATTTCTCATACGGCTTTGCCTACTCTAACCTTTTAGGAAGTTCAAAAGTTATTGTGAAATTTAGTTAGTGACACCCATTTATAAAAAAAAAAACAGTGGCTCTGCTGGACACATACAATGGCTCTTTTATATAATTAAACGCTGCAGTTGAAATGCACTCCAGACACATTTGAATATGAGGTGTGTGTCGAACGGCGAAGTGTCTCGCCCTTAAAAATGAAATGAGCCTAGTGGTGTGAATATACCCTTGTTGGAAAATGCCAGAATTTGACAGCAAGGCAAAATAGTATAAAGGTCTTATCTTGATGACCTGCTTTAGACTGATGTAGCAAAGTATTGGCATTTTAATAAAAATGTCTCCTGACATTTCTGTCATTTTTATAATTCTTCTCTGTCAAGGTGACCTTTCGTTAGCCTCTGCGCTGAGCATTTCCTCACGCTCACGTTACTAAGGAGCTTTGTGTCTCTCTCTTGCATCTTCCAGTGGGTAGTATATGCTATGGTTATGGTACCATAGAGGTTTCTTCAAATATTCAAATAGGATATATACTATATATTTATTTTTAAGTAGGTGGATTAATGGTGGAGTCTTTGCTTCTGGAGAATGCTTGTTGACCAAATCACTTTTGTCTAAATCAGTGAATATATCCTCATCATTCCCTACATGTATGTACTGTGTAGTGAAAAAGAAATGCACAGCCTAGTAGTAGTAACACCTTGTGAATGGGGATGTCACAAGCTCACCAATCTGTTAGCATACCCTTTGTTTAAATACCTGTTTACAGAGCCTAAGCTGTGTATTAGCACTATATTTGTTCACTGCACACACAGGCTGTATCTCGATTCAGGGGTTGCGAAGGCTGCATTTGAAGACCGATTGTGTCATAGCGGCGCACAAAGATTGTTCCATTTGCAAGGCTCCTTGCAAGGCTCCTCATATGCGGCTGAGAAATGCAGCCTTCGTTTCACGGTTTTGAAGGCTGCATCAGATGTATCCTTCGCAGCCCAACATATCCCATGATTCATTGCGTTTTTTTTCAGAGATGGCATACAATAAAATAAAAAATAACAAAACAGCAACGTGTTGCTCCATCTTCTTAACTTTTATCTTCCTTTCTTTTTTTCTTGTACTTTTTTTTCTTTTGGTCTGGTAGGCAACTTCTTTTTCTTTTTTCCTCTGCTGACAAGGCTGTTTCCGTTGGCAGCTATCAGGGTTGCTAGGCAGCACAGGAGCGTTGTGTCGTCACGCAAGGTAACGGCTTGTTACGCAAACCGGAAATGCTCGTAAACGGAGACCTGCGGAGACCGTCCCGTTTAACAACACTCGTTCGGCCCTGGTTCGGCCTTCGAATCGGCCTTCATAGGCTATAGCCTTCATAGACCGCGAGACCGCGTCCTACCAAGGAGGCGGTCTCTGTAACGGGATACAGCCACAGTATGGACAGGTAGCGGATTGTGACGAGACACATACTGATTTTGCATTCTCCAGAATTGCTGTCTCCACCTTAAGGCCAGGACACACCAGTACGACTACCCGAAAATGGTGACTGCCGATTCAGGGAGCTCCAGTCTTCCCGTTGCGGCCGAAAAAGTGCAAAGAACACACCAAACCGACTGTTGCCTTTCCGTACGCTCTGCGCTTGCGCGGGACGTAATGTCTCCATAACAGCAGGCGGCACTAATCTGTATTGTGGCCCGAAAAAATACGGAAGCCGGAAATGATGGGACGGCTCTCTAGACCGTAAACATAGATAGACATACGTATTTATATTTATGGACCATAAAGAGCACCATTTTTAGCAAAGAGTGTCGAGCATGGTGTCGAGCAGTCAACAAGGGTTGATGCATGTGAGTACTCGCTGAACGAAACAAACAAACACATTAAAACGATGGCTAACTGTTGTTAGCTGTTTGTGCTACCCACCTCACTTCCGGGCTTCACTGATTCGCTAGCCCTCCACAAATCAAATTGCTCAAACTGAAAGACTGCCGGCCGCCCGACGACATCAACTACGACCGATTTCACGGCACACACCAAACAGATTATTGTCTCCGTCCCCTCGAAACTCTACGACGGCGATTATCGGGCCGGTGTGTCCTGGCCTTTAAACACACCGTAGTCGTTAATTCTTTAAAGGTCCCAGTCACTTACGTTACTGTTTGCCACAGACTAGTGTTGACTAAATCACATGTAAAAGGATTCGTGTTCATATGTCAATTGCTGCCTGTCACTCAAACCAATCGACTTGACCTTTTTACAGCCTACTGTTGCCATGTCATTTCGCTGTTCAAAAGATGCACAAGTGATATTTTCCGCCTGTGCATACCCTGCAATTGTCGATGCGTAATTTTTTTATTGTTCACCACATTCATATTGTAAATCACAAAACCAAGCAGAATAGAGAATGCTTAGCCATAGCTTTACAAAAAAAAAACACACACTTTCTTTCATTATTGAGACATTCAGCCATTGAGTATTGTGTCAGCTTGCTCCCAGACACATCAATGCACAATACACAGCCGTCACACACGCCGCTTGAAAGCCCGATTTAATTAGCCAAGCCTCTCTCACAGCATTCTTAAACAAGACATCTTAAGAACCTTAATAAGACGTCAAACAATTCCGCCATTTTATTGTCCCAGTGAAATCAGCCACATTGTGTCTTTGAATGAATGTTTGTTGGCAACCTTTTAAGCAAAAAATGCACTGGGCGCCCGCCATTCCTTTTAAGCTTAAAGCGCTATCAGTTTGGCACAGTAACTCCTGTCTCGAGCTTGCTCTTTTATATGTGACTGAATGAACAGCAAGTCAATTGTCACTGGAATTAAGTGAAGTCATTTGTTTGACACATTAGCAGTTTCCACGCCAATATTAGTGGAAACAGTAGGAATGCTGTTGGAGCCACTTTGGTCACAATGGACATTTTTCACAACGGATGCCATGCAATGTGTCACACACACACACCTATGTCCACCTCAGGGTAACTGGTATCAATTTGGTATGGGTATACTATTTCTTATTTCTATGAGGTCAACATTTGCATTCTCAAAGGCTTGTTTTATCACTGTGATATGGCAACAAGTATGGATTGAAATTATTGTTAAGTAGAATACATGTGTTTTTTACACTATGTTGACCATATACTTTTAAAATGTAAGTGTAACATTACAGACACTGCCAGTGTCGCAAAAACTAATAATCTGACGTCTCTCAATGTTCCAAGATAAAGTTAGAAAGATGACCTCATAGCTGTCAATTGTTACATGTCTTCCATTTTGTTTTGCTGGGATTTGTATTTATGTTTGTCCAATGTTAAAGGTGCTACGAGGAACTTTTAAGTATTTCTGAAACAGTCCCATTGTTATTCTGATGATTATAAATTACATGTAACAGCAAACAAGACCATAAGTGCAAAAAACTGAAAATAAATAATGATTTACAGCCAATTGTTACTAGAGGGAGGCATAGACAACCTCCCACTCAATAAGTCATGCTTAACTCGATACATAATACATTATAATTCCATTATTGGATCCATCCAATCGCATTAACCAATAACAATGTGAGGATATGGGGGAACAGGTGAGTGGGAGGCAGCTCAATTTCATCCCATAAATAAGGGCTAGCCGACCAGCTGGGGCCTTTGGGTGAGTGGCTACATCAAGAGTGACAGCTGCCAGACGGGCTTACACACTTGTCGGAGCCACGCGTGACCTTGCAATGTCTAGCGAGTATTTTCAGGAATGTGAAACGGGGGCGGTGGTGACAAGGTCAGATGTAGCATTCAGTTATTTCTTTTTATTTGCAGGTTGTTTTTGCAAGTTGCACGGTATTTTTAAAGTGAACTTTTGCCCGTATACTATTTGCTTGAGTCAATCAGAGACAGTGTGTAAGTTCTATCCCTCAGGTGTTCCCCCTAAAGATTTATTCCCTCAGTAGAGAAACACTAATTGGAAAAGTATGGAGACTTTCTCACTTTTTTTTTTCAAAAATGATGTTGTTTTAATTGTATTCTTATTTTCTTTTTTATGGTATTTCATCCCTGTTTGTATGTCCAGTCTACCTCTATTTGCAATGTAAATATTGTTAGGCCTGCATATCATTTATCTATTGTAAAGCCTGTCTGAGCTGTATGTAATGTATGGAAAAGTAATGTTCAGTGTTAGTATTATTATTATTATTATTATTATTATTATTATTATTATAAGCATTGCACTATCTACAGTTTACACCTACAGACAACTTGTTTTGCATCTTGAAAACATATATTTTCCATTTTTTAAGAAACATCAAAATTATGTGGATTCTGGTTGAAGTATATATCGCTGTCATGCAGAATATACTTGATAGCCCAATTGTCCTTTGTCAATGCCTCCCCCACCCCACCCACACACAAACGAAAAACACACACACACACACACACACACACCCTCGCTTGAGATAAAACATTTCCCTGAACTGGCAATCGTGAGTGATCATGTCCCGAGGCAAATCACCGTCATTTGTCACGTTTCGAAACTGTGGACATATCGGCCAAAAACACATTTTCTTGCCTATTTCCACAGTGCCCCGGATCACAGCACTAGAATATGTTAACTCAAAATGATGATATGTCTCGGTTGTGTTAAGACATTGTCAAGGCATTTAATGGGAGGTGATTGGAAACGTCTTTAGTGGTGAAAGATTGTGAATTAGGCAATGTGTGTTGTGTGCTGCTGTTGGTCAATTTAAAAACCTAAACACGTAGTA
>NC_137225.1:22362823-22502823 GCF_949987685.1 Ammodytes marinus
GGCTGTGACTAACTTTCATAAAGCCTTTGGTATGAGCGCAGAATTACAAGTTATCTTACACCTCGTAGTCCGACATGCTGCTAGAGAGAGACACGCAGCAGGGCTAGGAGGCCCTAAATTCTGCTTCAAAATAAAAGTAATCTCACGTTACGCCACTTAGATGCTTTTAATGTGAAACTGAAGCTGTAGGAAATGGTCAGTTTCCATTAGCAGTAACTTAACTGCGGACTAATAATGTGATTTTTAATGCACCAATAGGTAAAATGATATTTTAACCCAGTGCCATGACTGGGCCGGCCCTCGCAGCCCAAAAACCAGAGCGGCCCACCGGGAATGCTCCCGGTTCTCCCGATTAGCCACTCCGGGCCTGCCTTCTACCTTGCTTTACATTGGGAAATGTATGCAGAAAATTGTTGTGCTATTGTACTACCCTTATATCCGCCTACACATGTGCAAAAAAACAATGGGCTACGTTGTCTAAGGAATTACGGGCAATTGTATTCAAATCCAGTGAATGCTCATCCATGCTGCACTTTTAGATAAGGACTAAGACATAGCCTATGCGTTATTCCGTCAATCTTTCTGCACATTTTGCAGTACCAGCAAAAAAATATTGGGGGCAGTGTAGTCAATATTTCAAACTCAAAACCCAAAGAATACTAATAAATTGTGGAACTTTTTGAGTAGATATCTTAATCTGAGCAGCGAACCCTATTGGATGATTTGCTTCATGTCCATTCCAATGTAAAGGACACATGGAAGTTTGAGGGCAGTGACCATTGTAACGTTTGAAATGTACTGTATGCATTTCCGTACCTAATGGTATAGCATAGATGAGCCTTTACCATACAATCATGCAATACATTCAACATCACATATATTTAACTTCATAAGTGCAAACAGGTGTATGTGGAATAGTATAGAACCACATTGGTGTCAGTATGCTTACCAAGGTGGGGCTGTTTTTTGGGAGCAGCCATGCACATTAGCACTGTATATTTGGCTCACATGCCTTAAGCCCCTAACCTGAAGTGGCAGAAGCCCTATGCTTGAAATATTGATCTAGATTTAACCTCCAATGCATTCAAAGTGCAACGGATGAGTAATTCAAAGTGGCCCCAGGGGTGACACAATCGGAAGCCTTTAAAAGAGGACATGACCCTTTAGAAACTCCTAACTGACGAAATCCAACATATTTCTAACCCTGAGCACCACTTAATCACATCAGCATCTCTATAGACTAGAGAATTAAACACTCCACTTGCACTACAGTGCGCCATGGCTGTGCTTCTAAAATACAAGGAAGGGGGCAGACAATCTGACTGTGTAGATTACTCTTCACGTGTCCTTTGAGCATCACAAATGCTAATTCACTATTTGTCGCACCATTGAGCACTTCCCAGAAGAAAATCACATAATTGACGTGATTTCAAACTCGAAACACAATGGAAACAATCCCAAATTTAAAAAAAACACAAGGCGGCATGCAGCTCAATGGGTGCTTTATGCTGTAGCTCTGATAGTTAATAGATTCATATGAACACGCGCGCGCACACACACACACACACAATCAAACACACACACACACACACACACACACACACACACACACACACACACACACACACACACACACACTTCCTGCCAGGAATTATAATGCAGACTCAATATGGCAAATGTCTAGACGATAACATATTACGCAACTGAATATGTGGTGCGCTCGTTTGACATTTTCTCCAAAGCACACACAGAGCAATTCATTTTCCCTGAGTTGTGTAAGCCTGCTTTGTCGTTTGTCGTTTCCTGCATTATAATGGGACTATACATTCACATTTGTATATTTATTTTTTAACATCCTGTGTTCATGTCTCTGCACTGCTAGAAATCATTTTCTTCATACAAACACATATGCTGCATACACACACTCTCTAACATACTAGTCATGGCCCCACTATCATCTGTCACATCCCCCTTTGCATACTCCCCTTATATTTCCAACACATAATTGTAGGCTTTACGACTACATGTGATTTCATTGTATATGCTGTACCCAATAACTAGCGCCCACAACACCACAGTAATTGTATATTGTTTCGTGTGGGAGTTCATAAATCCCTTTTTGAATGTGGCAAAATAATGCAGTTTTAAATGACAACTTCAGCTTGTGTTTTTTTGGGGGGGGGAATTTGAATACAACAAAAGCAAAAATGTAGCCTATAACTCCCACTGTTTGATAGCATGCAAATTGACCATTTAAATATAAAAAGCCCTTGTTGAAGGTAACAGAGAAAAACAGTGTGACCTCGTAGTTAAGAGTTTCACATCACTGAAAGGTCAAAGACACACTAGCCACAGCGTGTGTCCATCAACAGTGCAATGTCCTTGAGAGAGACACATAATAAAATAAAACATGCTTGATTAGATGACTTAGATACTAGGACTGCCATCTACATTTTTCAGATGAAAGCAGGGGAGGCGGAGGGGGGGGTTCAAATTGAATTTATTTTTTATTTTCCCTTTTGCATCGGATCAAAGAGCTACATGGAGTATTTCTTTTGGGTTCTTAATCAAAATGTGTTTACTGCTGCTGTACTTGTAAAATGTTTATAGGCTACATCTTCAAGCAAGGACATGAACTCAGCTATGTGTGTATACAAAACCCACAGTATGTTAGAGGTTATGTTGGAGGTACAACACTGCGGGTGAATAGGGATTAACATTTTTAACTCATAGATTTCGTCATGACTTGATTAAGTTAAAATAATCATGTTTTGTATTTAAAAAAACGTCTTTTTTAATCATATTTTTATTGATGTTAACATAGATACAAACAACAACAACAACAACAACAACAAATACATTAGACAGACCAACAAAATGTAACGTTATGGAAGCTAAATGACCAGTGCTTGAAAAAACCACGGTTTGTGTCTCGCTTTAATGCTGATGTATTCATTACTGTATATACATATTAACAATGGGTTAAATGACCACGAGTAATTGTAAAAAGGGGTTCACTTATTAGGGATGAGTTATTATGTGGCTTCTGGTGCTCCCCTATATCTCTACAGAGCATTTTGGCATCTTCCAGCCGGATGTTTTGAACCTACAGCCCGTGAATTATCTGTTTCGGTTCAGTCTTTCACCACTCTCATCAAAGCAGCAGCAGCAGTTTCTACGCTGCCTTGCCCAGCACCAAATGGCAAATGGGCACATTTAAAAAGACTCGCTGTTGAACATAGTGGAACATTTTGTAGTTAGAAAGCTTGTAGAGACATAAAAGTGACTGTGAGTTTCAATGATAACGCTTTATTAATACACTATATTATTCTTATCCATTATAAAGACAGCAACTATTGGACTGGGATCAGATGCACACAAACACGACCCTAATGAATTACACTTATCTCAGTAATTGCTGTAGAACATCTAAATAAGCAATTGTTCAATGTTCATATGTAAACTATGGCTAAGGTTATGGTGACACAAAACAATAATGCATTTTATTTATATGTACATACTATGGCATAGTCTTAGTTTTTTATGTATCGGTGTGAATGTTGGTTGAGTTCTGTGTGTGGATGTCTAAAGGAGAAGCTAATTTAAATCCTGTTGTACATTGTAAAGAGCATAAAGGTACAACATACTATCATATTGTCTATGCACATTTCTAAGTAACACATTGCTGTAAGCGGGAGATGAAATGCAATAGATTTGGTAAGGATTCCCATGTAGGCCTTTACTGTTAATACTGTTAGTTGTTGAACGCCCATTGTTGCTTTGCAGTGCTGTCAAACGGTCTTGCCTTTTTCTTTTCTGTTTTTTTCTCAAAAGGGAAAAGAAATACAAACTTAGAAATGTAAACATAGAATTACCCCTTAGGCAGAACTGTACATGCAGTATTGTGTGGAGCATAGATCAGTCTTCCTACACCTCCTGCCATTGTTGTCCATGTAAGCTATTTTAGATAACTGTTTGATCATTGGCACACTTCCCACTTAATATAAGTGACAGCCAATATTTCACCTGAGGGCAATTCATCAAATCAAAACACAGTGACAAAAAAAAGTCTTACAAATTGTTTTTTTAAAGAAAATATGCTTGGCAGATTAAATCAACTATAGTTCAAGCATTGGACTTGAGGCTGGTGGTGAAAAACAATGGTTTTCAAAATCCATAAAACTATTTGTAGACATGAAGATATCTTACATTGCTGGTCTCTGTCTCTTTGTCTCCACACCCTTCAGGGTCAATTATTATTTAAATGATCTCAAATAAATAACAAAGATGAGGTGCAATTATAATATGATTTTGCATTTTTTTCCCCAGTTTCCCTTAATCTATCTATGACCAAAACTAGCCTAGTTAAAGTATGATGTAAAATATGTGAACAAAACATAACACATTTGAATGCAACATAGCACACACACACACAATGGCTTGGCTTTGTAAGACCTAAGTGTTATCACACTGCATCTCTTAACACAATGTTCTGACATGTAGCCCATCTGCTTCTGTGACAAAGGAACTTTTTGGAGAATGAACCAAAAGCCTCCTAATAGATGGGCTGTTTGCCCAGAGAGCTTGAACTAAATCCCACGACCCAACTGTAGAACCGATCAATTACATATTGATGAAGTGTTTGTAAGTTTGCATCTCAACTTAGCCACCTTTTTTGGCAGCGTTACAAAGGGGAGTAAAGGTGCCAGCAACAGCTAAAATTAAGCAGTGTCTCAACAACTCTGACTCCCCGCTCCCATGCATTGTGCCAAAAGCCTCTCTTCTCTGCTTGGCAGGCGTTTCCTTTCCGTTGCCTCTGGTAAGATACTGCCAGCCAAGTTAAAAGAATCAACACACACAACACAGCAAAAAAAAAAAAAAAAAACTGGATAGGACTTGAGGCACTGCTCATATCGGGGAATAGAAATGCCTGGCTGACTTTGACACAAACTGATTAGCGAGCACAAGATTAATGTGTGTAATTATCATCAACAAGGCCTTTATCTTCCCAGGGAGATTGTTTGGTCACAATAGGATGTCCTTAATGTATATCCTATGCCAGGAGTTTGTCTAATGCCAAAATATACAGTTTAGTCTTTTTTTTTTATTTGCAGCACCCCACAGGAAAAGGGATACAACAAAATCATATCAATTTTTCCTCAAAATAATTTGTGCCTGATATTTTTGTTTCATAAAAGACGGTAGTTCCAGGCAATTTAAACCTTACTTTAAGACAGGCTATGTTGCCTTTAGGAAGGTAAATTAAACTATGTTTTATATGTCTGCATTAAATCAATGACGTCTGCCTTTATATGTACAGTATAATAAAACAGATAAATAATATAACTGCTAAATGTATTATGGATGCCCAGGGAGAGGCAGAGAGGTGAGCTTTGGCCAATATATCATGCCTGATTGTCTCAAATCAAACCAAATATTCAAATGTATTCCGACCAAATAACATGTTTATGCCAGTGGGATTGTGGGAACTCCCCCTAGCCCTCAGCCCCAAACAACTGCTGCTAATTAAACACAACCGCCCATTCCATAAAACACGCCATATCCACGGCGTCCACATGATGAATCCTGATTACTTTGGGTGGGCTTTGCAATGTTTCATTTAGTGCGACCAGCAAATCAACATCTTCTATTATTCTGTCAAATATTCCTGCATATACACAATTGATTGGAACAATATTTTGTGTTCTCCATTAGGTAGACTTTAGTGGAATTGTGGTAGCCTAATAGCTAGAATGCCATGTGTTTTGATATATGTAATCAACCCACTGGATGAATTGCAGTAAAGTTGATTATCCCTTAGCTTTTGACATAGACACAGAAGCATAGTAATGTAAGGATGTGGTTCTCTACCCTATGAAAGAGCAAACCAGTGTCTGTAAGGCCCCCCACGTTGAACCAACAGTGAAATAACACTAGCACCAACACAGAACTAAAACAAGGTTCAACATTAGTATGTCTGCATGGTCATTGTGAGCACTAAAGCAGTGTGGTGTTAGCATTTAGCTCTCATGATCTATACTACTCTGATCAGCTAGCTCAGTAATAGAAATGGTCTCCTTCGCGTTAACATTCACCAATACACACATGATTCATAGTTGATTTGGGCAAAGCAATGGGACGCACTCCATCAAACTCAAGCTGTTATGTGGGTGATTTGGATAAATATTGAGACATTTTGTGTTGTTCTTAATTTGAATACAAGTTGGTTAAACACTAGGTGAGTCACCACCAGTGTGTGTGGTGTGTGTGTGTGTGTGTGTGTGTGTGTGTGTGTGTGTGTGTGTGTGTGTGTGGCTGGTGGTGATAGTCATAACTCCCGCTGTCTGCCTTCCTTTCCGCTGCGCCTTTCAGCCCAACAGAGAGGCAGCAGCTTGATGGAGACAACCTGGGACACCACAACGTTGTCAAGCTTCCGCCACCCACGGGACAGAGGTGTTATTAATGCAATATAACACATAAACCTATGGGGGAGTGAGGGGGGTGGGGGGGGGTCTTTTAGCCTTTTGAACATTTCTCAGTAAACGGCCTGCAGTGTGAATGCCTCTAAATCAGCCATACTGAGAACTCACTAGCACATACAGTAAAAAATGATCAGTACATTTACGGCATTGCTGGCTGTTGTCTGTGTGTGTGTTTGTTTTTTTTTCTCTAGATGTGGCTGCATGAAAATGAATGATTGATAGCTGGGGTGTTGCACAGGTTCAATGTCTTTCAACAATACCTTCTTCTATCCTGCCTCATGTGCTGCTGACTCCACTGACTCAAGTCTTTGAAAAGTGTATCTATATTTATTCATACATTTTTTTTGAGTGGCTATTTCCACACTCTCTTCTGTTGTCAGCATCATATCTAGTTATCCCTTTTATCACTAGAAGAAGTGACAGCTTTTTTTTTGTCGGCGCGATTGCAGATGGAACGTCTCATTTTAGCTCAGAGAGACTGTTGTTGGACATAAATAAGTATTTGATGTCACACAACTACTATTTGTACTTTGTTAAGATGACAATTGTTGTTTCTTACTCTGCAATACCCTATTTAGCCATAATTGTATGATTTCAGCATACTTGAATTTCAAGTTGCACACATACCTAATTAATGCGTATAAGGTATAAGCTGAAATAATGTCATGTAAGTGTCTACATAACACAACATACATGTAGAGTAAGTGTAAAGGTGTGAATAGTAGAAGTACATTGATATGGGTTTTTGAACAGCACAGTTGCAATCCCTGTTGGATAATTTACACTAGCCAATTAGCTATCACTTGTATGCAAGGTTACCTGGGGACCCACTGTTTATCCTACTGTCCATTCACCCCCAAATAACCGCAGAGTATCACACATAATTGCATACATCCGCGGTAAATTCAGCGAGAGTGAGTAACCTTAGAATACTTGGGCAAAATCTTCAATATGCCTGAGGGCCCATTTTTAGTCTATTACGGGGAGATGGCAAGAATTTGACTCAACTCCAAATCCACCTACAATGCCCTGTCCTCTAAAATGCAATGGGTAGCTTTTAGTTTAAGACCAACACGGGGCGTATATAGTCATTGTGAAAGCTAATAGTCTCCAGTTTGCTGAGTTGGGAGAAAAATCCGTATTGCAGAGGATAGCACACATAGGGACAGAACATAGCCATTGCTAAGTGCAGCCAAGTTCCCTGGTCCCATTAGTATGAGATTAGGTTTAATTGGGGTTATTTTTTCCCTGACTGTTTCTTGGCCGAATGTGGAGACTTCCTGGAGTTTTGTCGTCATGGGGGGGGGGGGGGGGGGTTGTCGGGAAACCAGCGGTGACCGTAGTAGGTAACCTAGGAAAAGACTAGTGATTAATGCAATTGAAACTTGAGAATTTTGCAAATAAGCATAAAATAGGTTGAGGCTAGGCATATTTTTTGACTGTCTGGTGGAGTGAGCTTAAGTATGAATGATAATATAAACTAACACTCTCTTGGCACTAGCATCATTGTGAATGTGCAGATTTGACAGTGGTGTAAAAGTTATCATCTAATCATCTGCTAGAAGGTAAATAATGATGTATCCTGAAATATTCAAAAGTGTGGCTTAATATTATTGTATTTAGCATTTTAAACACTATAGTCTAAATAGGTGACACTTTTTTTTGTTTTGTAAAGGAGGTGCGGAAGAAGATCATTGCATAATGTGTTGATTTGTATTTGTGCAGCTGCAATGTATTAGTGCTTGCTGACAAAAGGTCTCTGAAAAAGCGTAAAACGGTAGAAATGTTATATGCTGCAACTTCATATGTAATGTTGGATTTTGGCAACACACGCAAACATGTGCAATGTTTTCATCCAATGTGAATGTAACTTCCTTGCACTCCTGTAATCCCAGTCAAAGAGGATTGCAGAAAAGAATCGGGGAAAAAAATCCCTTATGATAAACACTTGAATTTGGCTCTTGTATTTTGTTTTTAGGTGAAAGTAAAATATTCCAAAACCTCTGATTTTCAATCGAAGTCATTAATCAATCATTCTTAATATTATAAAGTAGAAATGTTGAGTATCAAATGAATATACAACATTGTAAATAATATATTTATGAAGATGGATAGAAGTTTGCTCTTAAACAATGATTGTCCAAGGCTGAAATACATCTAATAAAACAACAAAAGTGAACACATTTTGACACGCCAGACAAACACAAACATGTTCACTATGCGGAAGGGCTGAGATGCTCCTCCAAACAAGATTGGATAAAGTCGCCGCGGGTTGTCCAGACACATCAGCTCACTTCAGTGGCAAGCGGCAGAGTGGTGTGAGGCTAGAGAGACCAAGAGTTAACTGGCCAACACTTCGATCGATCTGGGGTCAACGCCCAGGCAACCAGCTGGTGTACAGGGGTCAACTGACTCCAATGTGCTTCTCCTTAACTCACTGATTTCAGCTCTAAACCTTTGACTTTTACCACTTCCACTGTAGTCTGTTCTAAAATCCATACACAGTGCAGTTTGCGGTTCCACCAATGTAGTTTGAATTGGCCTTTTCAGTAAATAAATGGTGCTGCACAGTTAGTAACCTCTTTGTGGCCATCATAGTAGCTTTGCATATTTACTCTTAAAGGAATAGTTCAACAATTTATTTTTTTAAGTGTTTTGCCTCACTCTCAAGCTCAAGAACATGTGACATAAATTGTTCCTGTAACAGTGTGTGCATTTTTTAATAAAGAAATGGGCAAAGGGTCGCTTATCCAGGTTAGCTTAGCTCAAACACTGGTAGTCAATGGGAGCGCTAGCCTGCCTCTGCTTGCAGTCAACATAACAACTTTACATCACTAAAACGCTCATTTGTGCTTGTTGGGACTTTTCTATTTACCACGTTATGGTGTGCCCTATAGTATGCCATTTTAGAATCAAATACATACTGGAAGGAACCACCCAATATGTACTTGTCAAATCAGCTATTCAGTATGTGTATTCTCTTGTGTAGGGGCGCTGCACTAGATGTTCTCTTTCATGTATACAGCAACGTGGTGAAAGAGTTCATTGCATTTGAATGGCTTTGTGGAATCAGTGGACACTTCATTTGCACTGCATCACTCTCTGGAGGGGTTGACTCGATTCCTCATGGCAATTTCTTATTTTTTTTTCTGAGACTGCAGCTGTATTACAACTGTAGCCCTAGAAACCAGATTATGCAAATGAAGAGCATTTCTCCTGTGAGAAGAAGTTACATCCAAGTGCAAAATTAGCCAAGCGCAGAGAGACACAAACAAGATCACAGAGAGAGAGAGAGAGAAAGAGAAAGAGAGATAGAGAGCAATGAAAAGAGAGAGAGAGGGGTGGAAATGGGGACGTTATGTAGATGCTGGGGCTAAATATACCAATGCTTTATTGACCATAATGATCACTCGCTATCCTCCACTCTGAAATCACTGATTCTGATTTGATTAGTGGAGTGACTCGGTGGCAAAAACACATTTCCCCTCCCGGACGGAGTTGACTGAGCGAGTCCATCAAAGGAATTGCCTTCTCTTCAGTCTGATGTGCTCCCTATTGGATTCCACTGATACCCTGCGAGGGAGCTGCCAATATTTTTCTGTCAATATTTAATATATTTAACTGTTATGTAGGCCCTGAGGTTACAAGTTTATACTGTGATTTTTTTTTACTATTGGTAGTTTCCTAAACTGCGATCTGGTCAATGTTTATACTCAAATGTCAAACCCTATTTATGCTCAAGCAGACACTGATGGGATGTGTACGCTCATCCTTAAAGGAGAAGTTCAACATTTTCAAAAAATATGCTTTTTTGATGAGATAAAGTTGTGAAATTGATACCACTTTCACTGATTACACAGCTACATCCAGCCGTACTCTTAGCTAAGTTTAGTTTCTGGAATTAAACAGATAATGCTAGCTTTCACAATCTGATGTCATTGTCATGTCATTTAACCTGTACAAACAATGCTTACCTCATAAGGTGCTGGTAGGAATATGTTGTTAGTTGCAAACAGAGGCAGGCTTTTTTCCGATGTTGGCTCATTTGCAATGTGTTTGCTTTGCTATGCTAATTGGCTCCTTTATTTGTCAAAAAAAAGCAAACACGCATATTTCCCAAAAATGTTGCCTTCAAACTATTTTCTTTTTAAGGCGAGGCCTGACATTTCTTTTCCCATTCATTGGTGCAGGAGACTCCTTCAAATGAATAATACATAAAAAAAAAAAAAACCTTGTTAAACAATGTAGTGAGACATGAAATTGTAAATGAACTGGAGACATATTCAATATTTTATCACAGATTGCTGTTGTCAGGCGTCATATTGTTGGGTCAGCATCCGTTGTAAAACATGGAACAAAGAAAATGTTCATTATGGTGGAGTTGGTGCAAAAGGAAATGCTGCGCAAACTAAAAATAGGGGAGCGGGGGGGGTGGGGGCTCGACAAGAATATCAACAACTCAGCATTTACATACTTGCCCCCTATGGACAAGTTACATAAACAAGCCCAAAGTATGTTTTGAAGTTTGTGGAACAGCTGTGGATGTGACATCTACAATAGAATTAATGAATACACAATGTAATCAAGCAAGCTTTCAGAAATCAATTCCGTATTCAAATTATGTTTAGAGGTGTCAATAGCAGGCACTTTTTTAAACATAACTGTTCACCGTTCAGGCTACTTTGATTGTTCTTTTTTAAGATGTTCTGACATTTGTATTAATATTATATTTTTGCAGTCCCTTGGCAAATCCCGAATAGGGCAAAATGAAAGAAATGAAACAGTGTAATGACGGCTTGTGATCAAAGTAAATGAGTCATTAATAAGATGTAAGCCTTGTGCACTGTCTTCCATTTAGTTCTCCCCAGGCAGAGTATGAAAGGAACTCCGAATATGTAAAAGACTGTGTGTTAATTGATGTCACTACGAGGAAAAGTAACTGGGATAATACCAGTTGAAAGGTGACACAGATCTCAACAATGCAAATGTCTAAAACCAGTGTTCTGTCATTGCTTCTTTGTCATGGCAAGATATTTATATAATTGAAAACAAAAAAATAAATAAAGACACTTTTCTCTCGAAAAAGGCTTTAAAATCTGTGCAGCATTCTACAACATACTTCTCAATGTTTGATATATCCACATAGTATACAATGTGAAATTATAACAACACCCAAGACCTTCTGCTATGCTTTATACAGTGACCTTGCATTTGTAAAGAATCCAATACGTTAGAGGGATGAAATGATTGGCCAATCGCTTTTTCTTCCACATTGAAATACCTCTTACTACTATTGACTCGCATTATTATGAATTTTTCATTGTCAATGCATTACATTGACATTTGCTGACCCCCTTCCCTCTTCCTCTAGCGCCAACATGAAGTCAGAGGTCATGGTTCTGAATAAAACATCTTGAACATTCTTGAATGGACGGATTTTGAGGATAAATTGAAATGTCTTAATCCCTTATTTTTCTTTTTAAATCCTGGTCCACCATCAAGTCAAATTAAGATTTTCTTTTATTTTTTATTTTTTTTTGCGAAAACAACCAAAGTCCAATTAGCCTTAGCTGCACTTTGTGTTTTGTGTTAATTAACAAAATGTGAGCAGGCTTACAAGCTAAATTAAGATGTCGAACATGGCAAAGAATGGAGCTGCGGGCATTGCTGTTAACCATATGTCGTGTTACCACATCAACAGAAAAGAACCAATAGAGCCATCATATTTAAATGTATTTTCACAGGTTATAGACTACAGGTGAATGGTGACCATGTTTAACTTATAGATTTCATTATCAAACTTTGCCAGTGGATATACAATAACTGTTTGAATAAAATTATGCAAATTTGGTTAAATCTGACTAAATATGTGGAAACACTAATGTTGAGATAATGTCCGATAAATATGTTTTTCCTGTCCTTTCTCGCCATAATGTATCCTATACGCCATCCCCTCTATTGGTCTGCATATAAATATATATTGGATGTTGTAATGGGTGTGTGTGTGTGTAGCTCCGATGCAAATGCAGCAACTTACACACAACAGCAACACATTTGCACAATGATTGAATTCAAAGAGGTACACCATATGTTCCCAGCATAAAACAACAATATGTAGCGCCCTCGATAATTATTAATTCCGAATGTGTGTGTGTGTGTCTCTCTCTCTTTCTCTCTCTCTCTTTCTCTCTCTCTCTCTCTCTCTCTCTCTCTCTCTCTCTCTCTTTGTATACAAAAAGGCACTGTATAAAAGGGCTTATACAATATGCTCACGACTTCACACAAGTGGACTATCATTTACTTCCACCAGGCTTCACATTATTCCGAGACTGCTGTTTTGCCCATTAGGGAGATGAATCCATTCGCTGATGATTTGCATAAACACCTGTCAGTGCTTTGTCTCCCGCTGATACCTAATGAATTTCAACTGACTGTTCTTTGCCCGTTTGTTTTTGTTCACTTCCTCCCAGCCCGTCACAATATGTCCTTTTGAGTGAAGATTTTTGTCTCAACTTTCTTCTTGAAATAAAAATCTCATCTGGCAAGTTCAGGGCTTATTCATCATCTATCTGTTATCATTTGATTTTTTTAATAATTGTTTTTCACTAATGTGAACTGTGTCTTTTGTTAGCACTTTTTACAACAAATAGGTCTGAACAGTCTATTGATATAACTCTTTCTAAAGCGTGACACCCGCTGTCTCCTTCAATCAGGTTTTTCTTGAAAGGCAAAAAATCCATCTTATAACTAGTGAGATTCACTTCAGATCTACAGACTTGAGAGTTCAATAAACGTTTCATTTTCAAAAATATATCATCTGAATTGCTTCTTTTTTTTAGTTGGCAGGATTAATTATCTGTACAATCCAAAAAAACCCATTCTAGTTTCCCTTGACATCCCATTTGCATTTACATAACCCCAAGTTCATACTATCTCTTCAAGGCATCTGACAAAACCTCTATGGGGTGCAAAGAGGAGAGACCACGGATTGTGTGTGAGGGTTTGACGGCCAAGTGATGGGTCGCTCGCTGCCGCACACACTTTGTTATGAATACTGCCTTTAGACTGACTGGCTATAGGGGCCATGCATCACCTGGGCAGATAGGCTAGTAAAGCGATGATGCCTGTGTCCTTGGTTGCGGGGGTGGGAGTGTGTGTGTGGGGGGGTTAGAAGGCCTCATAGCTTTTATCTCTGACAAGCATCAGCAGAGAATAGCCATCGCAAGGTCAGCCTTGAAGGTGAAACATCAGGGGAATGCTGCTTTTGCTATCATAATTCTTTTAAGCAAGACATTCTGTATTGTAACTGGAAATGCAGCTAAGGCATTTGTAGAATTACATTTTTTTCTAAATTAAATTTCATTCTTTATCACATTAGCTACGAGGTAATTGAAAGGTTTCATTCAAGATTTTTTTCGAATGATGCAACTGTTTCAGACGGTAAACTATAGGTATGGGCTTCTTGACAACAGTATTACAGAGAAGCTATGCTCATATATGCATAGCAGTGTCGCAGGATATGGCTGGCTTTTCCTGTGTTGACCTCGCGCACATTTTGGAATATGTATTTTCCCAAGTATGATTGAGTGAGGGGAAAACGAACATGTTTTCTGTCCCCTGTTTCAGCCTCCATTGCTCACAGAGCCGATCCACTTTCCAAGGTCTCTCTGTCTTCAAAGAATGCAAATCTTTGAACTATTTTTTTTTTTAGTGGATGGCTTGCATTTGAATATGTTTAAAGTGGAGTTTTTTGTTGTAAATTATACAGCTTGTTTCATGTTGCACCAAGTTCGGTGGATAATGTCGATAGCAACAATTTTGTCGGCTATTTTATAATGCATATTTATCTTAATTGATGTCATTGTCTATGCATGTTAGCAACTTAAAACAATTTGTTAAGCATTCTGAGTCTTACTTTAATTGATGTTCAGCTTAAAATGTATTGTCTATTAATTTTAACATAGTCCAAAAACTGTAACTATTTGTTTAGTGGATGGTATGCATGCTAATACATTTGAAGATGAGATATTGTTTGTATTAATTATATACATTTTTTTGTTAGAATGTGATTAAAGGAATACTTCACCCATACGGAACCAGCGTTCTATCATTATAAAATAACTATTATAATGTAATGAATGATGTTTTTCTTCCCTCAGTCTTCCCTTAGTCTTCCCTTGGCCCAGCTGTCCTGTTAATCCTAACCCTTACTGTGATGTCACAGTAAGGAAACTGTAGGGTTAGACAGTGAGACCATAAAACACTCTTTCTGCCTTTTCTCAGGCTAAGATGATCCTATTTAAATTTTTTTTGCACATTTATACTAAATAGGATCTCCGAGTTCAAGACACCTTCATATTCCAACCGGTGAAGTAGGCCTTTAAGTGCTCATACAGGGGTTTCATGTTGTCACATGCTTTGTCAACAGTACCTGAGTGTTTCTTTAGCTGAAATACCTTTTGAAGAGATAACATCTTTATCGGAATAATACAAATGAATCTATTCAAGATTAATACAACTTAACTATGGATGATACATATAAAATGTCACATCTGTGAATTATTAAGCGTGTTTGTTTATTCCTATTAATTAGATTCATACAGCATTGAGAAATGTATATTAACACTGGCATCGGGGTCACAGTAACAAGACTATGCAAATAAAACATCAAGGGAAGATTGTGTGCATGGATAAACATTGAAAAGTTTAACTTCAAACATCAAAAGTTATTGCTGTTGCTAGATCTGTGAACAAAGCTTTCGTATGTATACTAATATGATATTTGTTGTGGCAGCAAGAACACTAGTTTACAGGGTTAAAACAGATTGAACTGAAATAAAAAAAAATGTCAGTTTACTTTCTTATTCTATGTATTTACTTTGTACATTTAGCAATTCTGAGTACCTGGGTAACGTATTACAAAATACACTTTTGCATTAGCCTGGCACCGCCCGCCTACCTACTTCCTCTCACTTTTCATTTCCCTTCAGTAGTCAGTCTGGGTCCGCGGTATATTCGCGGGTTTTCTCCTACAGATTTTTACCTGTCCAATTAGCGAACAGAGGGAGTTGCTGAGAACAATGACGTGCGCCAGTTTCAGTTGCAGAAGCCGGTTCATGCCATACGTCACGACCAAACGTTATGCGATTCAGTTGGCAGATCCAGAGTGGCACTGGGCAGATCGTTTTAAATTTCAACAGACACCCGCCTTCAAGTAAGTGGGCTTTTTGGAAGGTGGGGCTTAAAGAGACAGGCTCCAAAATGGAGCGTTTCAGAATGGAGCGTTTCAGACAGAGGCTGAAAAGAGGAGATTCGATAATTGCACTGTGAGAATTTTATTTTTTTATTTTTTTTGGGACACTATACCATTATAAACAGTTTCTAGTAGAAATCATAATAACAATTTTGAACCTTCAAATTAGCATAATATGTGACCTTTAATTTGAAAAAAAAAATCACAACAGGTGAATTTCCTGTGGATAAATGAACACCTGCCATGTGTGTGTGTGTGTGTCTCTCAAATGGATTAGCGCTTGATCTAACTGCAGAACCACAGTGGGGATGAATTAGCGGGGGCAAGAGGAAGGTGATGTTTCTTGGCACGGACTCCGGCGATGGCTTAGCCGGCTTCTAGTCAAAGAGGAGCTCCCAAACCCACCAGATGGCCAAACAATAACCAGAAGCAAAATGTGCATTCCTAGGAGGCACGGGATGGAAGTTGTCAGAAGGAGGAGTTGGCATTCGGTATACAGTGCCGTCGTTTTTGATGTTGTTCTTGCCTGTGGCGGTTGTGGTCAATCTAAAGCGATAAATCACGGGTGACAATAAAATGCTGTGACATCTGCCACACAGCATCTGATGGCTGACAAAAGTCATCTGGACGTCTTGATCTGTGAGGGGAGAAGACTGAAAATGATGTGTGTTCGAGAGCCAATGAATGTGTGTGTGTGTGTGTGTGTGTGTGTGTGTGTGTGTGTGTGTGTGTGTGTGTGTGTGTGTGTGTGTGTGTGTGTGTGTGTGTGTGGCATAGTCCATATTGGCAGCGATATCAGCTGGTTAATTCGAGGCAAATTGAATCTGGATTTTTTTTTCTAATTCTGAATTAGTCACGTCACTACTGCTCAGGGCTGACCTTGACGGTTTGCCTGGAGATAGTGGAGGCACTTGACATGTTAACCTCCTGAATGATAATTGCAGAAATGAAAGATGAATAGATAGATAGATAGATAGATAGATAGATAGATAGATAGATAGATAGATAGATAGATAGATAGATAGATAGATAGATAGATAGATAGATAGATAGATAGATAGATAGATAGATAGATAGATAGATAGATAGATAGATTCCTGTATCCATATTTTATTTTTAATTTCTTGAATTTATTACATTTTTGTACATGTTTGTCATGGCGTTGCCTTAACAATAGTATGCTGTGTATCAACGAAGGGCTCCCATGCACAGATAGGAACAGATGGGGTTGAGGAAACACCTGGGCATAGATAGGGGTTTCTCATTGTAAAGCCGCCAGACTGTCGCACAGAAACACAGAGACTACAAGGGATATAAGAGGGCCCTGCCATGATCTGTGTTCACATGCCTGGATTAATCTAAATTCAGCCAGCTTAATAGTAGAACGTGCTTTGGGTTCTAAATTGGCTAGAATGTACTTGATTAAGCTCATAAAGCAGTAAAAGGAAGTTGAGATGACATGTGTAACTTCAATATTAAGCACTCAGAGGCCTATTAAGAAGATAAGAATTATTGGTTTGTTTTCCCTTTTTGGTTTCTCCATTTCTAAATAATCTTTTTGGGAATTGAACAGTTCTACGAATACAACAATCTATTGGTAGCCGAGTTCACAAAGCCAGATAATTTATTTTTATGTATTTGTGTTGACTTTATATAAAACTGAATATAACATCTTGTGATGTTAATGCAGTTGTATGACCCAAATATTACTTCAATTAATCTTGTCAATAGATAAAAGTGTTTCACACAAGTTATGCCTATAGTGTATTGGCTTTCAGTAGGCCTAGCTTTCCTGTTCACAAATACATTCTGGCAATAGCTATGTTTGATATAGCGAACTCATTTCGTCACAACTGGCAAATATATGGCAAAAGTAATTGTATCCAACACCATGACGCGAATAAGTAAATGTTGACACACTATTCAAATATGTTTGTGAACTACCCATGTATAATTCAACCATATTCTGTCTTCATTGCAGTTTTAATCATGATAAACATTCATATTTTGCTGACTTATAAAAAAAATAGGCAAACAAAACCAGAAGCAAATGAATATACGCATACTTTCATAAAGTAGTAGTTCCATATCATTACATTCACCTCGGTGCCATCCATCAATAATGTCAGGCATTACTGGACCAATTTATTAAAAGGATCTGTATTCAAAATGCCTTGAAAACCCAAGATAAAAACTGTCACTTTCATTGAGCACAGTGATACATCATGAAAGCCGTCTAAGTACAGTATGCGTTTGGAAAAAGTTGTTGCTGTACAACGGTTTGGTTTCATTATACTTGGGGAACTATTCATTAATGTTTTCGTCAATTATCCAACATGTACCTATATATCTCACTGGTGTTCAATTCTATCGTTCCAATTTTTCGTGATTTTGTCAATCAATATGTTCCTTATGACTAAATATTATTGTTTTCTGACGTATCTTCTAATTCTCTTACTCTTCTGCTTTTTGAAAAAAATGTATGGGGTGAACACATCCCATTGTTAAGGGTTTAGTAAATATAACTATTGAGATTATTTTTGCTTACATTTTTTTAATTTAAAGTAGCACACACAAACACACACCATCGGGGAGATTAGGGGAGCTCTCTCAGTCATGTTGAAGTTGACAGCGCAGAGTAACATCTGCAACACTGACAATTTATTTTTTCTCAATTAAGCAAAATCTACTTTAACTCTCCTAAAATCATAATAATCTGTTGTTTTTTCTCTCTCAGATAGCATTATATTAAAACAAATATTGTTTAATTAATTAATTAATTTATTTAACTTGTATTTATCCTCGAGAGACCAATTGAGGGGTGACCCTCATTTACAATGACGTCGAGATCAAACAAATTCAAAGGAAAAACAACAATACATAAACAATATTCAATGCAAATACATCAAATACACAACAACAGGTGAAGAGAAAAACAATTGAAACATTTACACAGTGGTGAAGAGTGGCAGCAATTAAAATGAAATGGGTGAAAGTACAATATGTGAAATGAAAATGAAAACAACATGAAAACAAAATGAAAACAACACATGTTTAATGTTTCTTTGATGGTGGTTTATTCCAGTATGTTTGGGGTATCCAAGCACCCCATCGGTGGTCCATGTATGTAAAATATGTCGGTAGGATGAGGGTTAACTAACTAACTGAATTATCTGCAAATGTCTACACACCCCTAACCCCTGAAACTGCATAGTTCACCTTTAAACCCCTACTAAATATCTATTTTAATTTTTGCAGAACATTTTAGATTACTTGGATGGTTTATTTTTTCCTTGCTGCCATATTCCTTTTTTAAGAGGATGCACTGAATAGAAAAAAAAAAAATCTGTGAAAAAATGTGAGATTCCCACGGGGGCGAATGTGGGACAGAAGTGGGATAGGTCTGCTCATGCCAAGGGACCACCACTGGCAGTTGATATTTCTGTCTTGTGTCTTGAGAGTTTAAAATTAAACAGACTGTGTCCCACGACTTGGAAAGAGTATCTCTCAACTGAAATAGACAAAGCATTCAAAGCATTCATTTACATGTATTAATATTAAGTTTAAAAAACACTGTCGGTTTTCCTAACAAGGCCACTGCAGCTGTTTGAGCTATAGGTGTTTTTATCACAGAGATGATGATACAAAAAAAGTTCATTGTTAAGAGGTTACTTCTTGATCTTGCCACATTGCCTTTCTGATTGTATATGTATGAGAACTCCTGGCACTTGAAAGGCAAGCCAACGCAAGCCCCGAGCACGTAATCCCCTCCCCCCCCCCCCTTAATTAATGTATTTATTCAAAAGCATGTTCGAGCCCTCTATTTCAAAACTGCCCTTTTTGAAGATGTTGTTATGCACTTAATAGCTATAAGATGTGCATTGTTTTTCTGTTTCTATTTGGGAGATAACAACAGTGCCTATTTTACATGTTCGCAAGGACAGAGGAGAATTTTTTTTTTTTTAAGATATGCATAAATAAGAGACTTTGATTAAGTGCCGTAAATACATATTTGCAAAAAAAGAGCAAACAGCTTTCTGGTGGGAATCAGAAATGGAGCATGACGCCTATGAAACAAGCATATGCCACTGGCTCACACAATTATCTTTCAATTCCCATAGCACGGAGGGTTGTGTTATTGTTCCCACAATATATTTTCTGCAGAAAATGTCTTTGTGAAATTGTTACCGATTTGCTAAGGGATCTATTGCAGTGTGGTGGAGCGTGTTTTTAGTTAAATAGCAAAGACTATTGTGGTAGGGTACGAACCTTGAGTTGACAAAAAGGTTGGCCCCGCTGAGATATTTTGAATAAACCATGCAGTTCACCTGTCGGATATTTAGAGAGACAGAAATCGGGTCCCACTGTGTTTCCAATTTGGAGCTGTCACAAAACAGTATGATGTTCTGTGAAAGACGGCTAAGAGCTAAAAAGCATTACTTTAGAGTGTAAATCAGGGGTCGCACACTTATATTTTCTTGTTTGTTTAATGAACCAACAAAGCCTGGCCGGATGAACTTAAGTAGTCACCCACTCATGTACTAGTAATATTCATAACTGATAATTTAATACACATATTACTTGTTATCTTACATTTGATGTTATTTAAAACTCATAATTATATCGAAGTGGATAATGTTGGTGTTCATACTAATACCTAATTAGCTAACCATGACTGAACTTTGCCATTTATTTTACACATTTTAAGAGAAGATAAGATAAGATAGCCTTTATTGTCACCTATACAACAACATTGGGAGTGCCAACTGCCAACTGAAGGTGCATTACACATACAAAAAAAGAAACAAGCAATTTAAGTTAAACAAGACATAGACCATTCATCCATTACTTTAAGCTGACATCGTTGACTTTCTATCCATTACTTATAGCTTTTTCTAAACACTTTCACAATTCATCAAACCCTTTGCAAACTATTTCAACTGTTGATTCATTACTTTTACTTGGATATACATTCCAAATTTGTACTTGCATGCAAACTTTTCTCACTTTAAAAACAGCATAACAGCATATGTATCATTTCAAAGTAGTTGAGCTGATGTCACCCCTTGAAAAAAATGCAAGAGTTGGCGGCCACTCAGCTAAACCATGGTCTGTGTGAGTGATATTTGTATTTTTCTAACGTCATCAAGTTGCGTGTGTTGACAAAAATCAGACAACAGACTGAATTATCTACCGACAGCTTAGAGGAGACAGCAATTTGTCTGAAAGCAGAAATTGCAGGCCCTTAGCTTTTGAGTAGCTGTGACTTTGAATGGCTGTGTTCAGACTTCTCAATGTAAAGCACGATTGGCACAGCATAAGTGATGCAATAAATGCATTTTCCAGTCTTTTTTTTGACAAGATGTCTGATTTTTGGGATTATGTTGGTTGTTAGGGACACAATAGGGACATTATTTGAAAATTATCAAACCAGTGCTCCTTACAAACCAAGGTGAACAGTATACCTTCCAAAACGTGTTTGTATACTTAACACTTTTTGATGGTAGGATCAACTGTTGTTGCAAGTGAATCTGTCTTCTGCTACTCTTTCCAACCAAAACTACTGCTTTACCCTTTTAAGTATAACATTATTTTGATTAAACTACAATAGGTGGATTGTTGTGTCGCCTACATGGGCTTTCATTTGTGTTCATACACCGTAAAATCAGCTGTGGTTGAAAGGCACATTTTTCTTAGCAAAATACTTTCATATTTGAAGAAGAGCATTTTCTTATTATTTTGATTCAAAATACAAAGTCAGCCATTACTGTTTGTTCCTGATCAGTGAAGTAGCTGTGTGTGTGTTGTTGCTCACATTGGGTCTGTCTTTGATACGTTTTTCTCAGTGCATTAACACCTATGTTCTGTGGCACAGCCGGACAATTTTCACATCTGACTTGCTTTGACTCCCAAGGTCCCTGAATGTTCCAGGGTTTGTACGTCTGTGTCCTTCCCCTTCCCCTCACACAAAGCCCCCAGGGAGCCAGGTATATATCCGCGGGGGCGTTCTTTTTTTTCTGTTGTTAGGCGAGAGATTGTCTCCGGTCAGTGAGTAGGAAGAGAGCCCATTTACAGAATGACCCTAAAAGGTCATTGAGAGGGGGCAATCAATCTCTGGATGAATATATGTGTCTTCTGCTACATTTCATGGAGGAGAGTAAGAGATATTGTCAAAGTGCTGAGACAAAGGGGAAAGGAAAAAAAATACATATTTTTTTCTCCATTTCCCTGCAGTTTTTACATAGGAATAAAGCTTATTAACAAGCCAATATTTTAAAGTAAAGTGTTAAAGTTGAAGGTACAGTGTTGAATTGATGGGCGTTTTTCAGAACAGACTTAGTATAATTTAAATACATATTATTGATAAGTATGTTTTTATTAGTGTATAATTGCTTGAAAACAAATTAATTTAAGTTAATTGAATGGAAGGGGGGTTGCCAGGGGAGTGTTTCAATCTAGAACTTTCACCTAAAAAATACACAAATACACATTAGTACACACCTGTACCTTTAAATTGCAAAACAAATAATTTCTAAAATGAGTATTGGCAGTGATCGATGTCACAACAAGCACATGGCTTAAATACAGATCAGTGTATCTGAACAAAAAACAACTAGACAGAAGAGTTATTGTATCCTGTTGAGCTTAGCTGCTACATCTGTTGTGAACATGGGATACATTTTTAGACAATACATCCCTTAGATAATCCTGTCTGAACCATGATCATCCGTTCCAAATCAACCCATCCGATAATATGGATTTTTCAATCGGTAACAACAGGTTGACCGACCAATACCTCCATCCCCTGGAGTGACTCCATTACTGGTGCTTAAAACTTTCCCATGATCCAGGAGAGCAAGAAAAAGTGCCTGCTGATAACTTGACACAATTGCCTCTGTGTGTATAGTTGTGTGTGATTGCCTTTGTGTGTGTGTGTGTGTGTGTGTGTGTGTGTGTGTGTGTGTGTGTGTGTGTGTGTGGGCCAATACTGTAAGCAGAGGGCTGTCCCTTGGCGAGAGAGAAGGTAGATTGATTAGCGATGAGGTCATAATTGCTGACTGAATCACGTCTTGACCGTGGGTTAATCAATCTCTTGGCCGAAGGATGAATGCGTTGGGTAAGAGAGGACAATACTTCACGGAGGTGATGCACGGTAGATAAAGGACATTTTCATTCATCACGGGCTGGCTTTACTTGATTGATATGCAGGCATCAATGGTGAGGCCTATCCATCAATCAGTACAGAGAGAGAGAGAGGAGGGGGAGGTCAGCTTTGAAGATCAAAGTCAAACACCCAACTAGCCCGCTATACCAGCGATCTACAGAGGTATCTACAGTATAGACCTAATGGGTTTTCAAAGGGGATGTTAAGGGATATAATTACCTGCTGTATTCCACCTTGAGGTAGCCACTTTGTCTCATGATCTTTAGGTTAACTAGACGTGGGAATAGATTAGGCGCTTGCTTCCCTGTGTTGGACAAGTTAACTTCTCAAGTACCCTAAAGCATTCACCACGACAATCTACTATGTATGTTGAGGCAAGATACTGCAGGTGAATAGGGTAACCTTGTTTGATGTATGGATATCAGGATAGTGCTCATAATGATTGTGGAAAGTTTAGTTGATGGGAGTGCTTTAGAAGTTGAGATTTTTGAGATAATGGCCGTCAAAGATGGTTGTATAGGAGAAATGTACAGTTGCAAACGGGCAAGGTTTAGTCAAATAAAAACCTATATGTAAATGTTGGACCTTTGATTTATAATACTAGTATGAAAGAAGACATGTTATGGAAGCAAAGTGACCAACATCTTAGAATTGGCCACAATGAAAAACAATGCTTTTGCCTGCTGTATCTCGCCTTAAGTATATGTTAAGCTGTCAAATAATGTGTGAATGATATACCGTATGAATGCAACATTAATTTGCATTCTACACATTTCCGTAACCTTATTTTGCCCTTTAAACTCTTGATAAAATACCCTTAATCTAAAAAAGTGACACGGATCTACAGCGAGAGACACCTGCCTTTCACATGAGGGGAAAAAAAATGTCCTTTTCATGCTTAGGTTGTTTCTTGACATTCCTTTTTTCTGGGAGGGGTTCACAATGGAGAACAGTGAACCTCTCGAATTATGAATCTCTGAGCAGCCCTTTGATGTCAGCTCCTTTTGAACCAAATTCAATAACCATAATAGTAAAGATGAAGGGAACAGGAGAGCTATTTTTTTATTTCTTTTTTTTCCAGTGTGCTTCTTGTTATCCAAAGCCCTGTACTGCCTACCACACACCGCAGCTGCACACACACACACACACACACACACACACACACACGCACACACACACACACACACACACACACACACACACACACACACACACACACACACACACACACACACACACACACACACACACACAAAACACACACACACACACACTCACACACAATCACTTCCCCCACGGAGACTTGCTGAAAGGCCCAAAAGCAAATATTATTTCCCACAGATGGCAAGCTGTTTCCACACCCGCCATAATGGCACTAAGCTCAGAAAAGGTATACATTAGGCCCTGACGTCAACATCTCAAAGTGGCCTATTTGTCCACTCCTTTTACACATCTTGACAACCCTGTGCCCTGTCTTTTTTTGAATGTGTGTAGTCAGTGCTTGTGGAAAAAGCTTTTTTTTTTTTTTTTTCAAAACTCACAATCCACTACCTGTCCATACAATGTGTGCGGTGAAAAAAAAAATCCAATGTTAATACACAACCTATGCTCTGTAACCGGGTATGTTGCTGGCTACTGTGTGCCCTCTTTGTTAACATACCCTTTATTTTCACAGAGCCTAGGCTGTGTATGAACACCAGATTGGTTTTCAGTGCATTCACAGTACGGACAGGTAGCGGATCCTGAGGAGATATTCACTGATTTTGAACAAAAAAGTGATTTTGACAACAAGCAATCTCCAGTATTGTTGACTCCCGCTACTTTGTTCTTCCCGTTGTGATTTTGATTGGGATTTGAACACCACACAAGCATATGCCAGTCACATTGGTAAGTCCCTTAATACATTAAAAACTCCATTCGAGCGGTATGTGCGCGCAATCGGGTGCATGAATCCCGCTCGTCTGACTGAAAGACTTTTCCCTATTTACAATTTAGCCCAAAGCCACTTCATCTCGACAAGGGGTGTTCAACTTTGATGTCTCAGCGCTTTTTTTTTTCAATTATATCAAAGTCACATGAGATCATTTAATTGCGCAATTATTAACAAAATTATCTTTAATGTAGCCGAGCATTGGGTGTAATGAATGAATTTCCGTGGGACCCTAAGTGCTTAACCCCTAAGATTGAGAACAGATACGGTCCCCTGCTCTCCCCCCTCAATACCCATATAATCAAATTACTTCACACAACCTGAGAATAAAAATTAATTAAAGTCGTATGCGGTTGAATATGTGCACGGGCTTAATAAAGTTAATGGGAACTTTCTGTTCATATAGCCACGGGCAACGCAAGGTATCTTTTTCTTTTCAAGTAAAGTGGGTGCGTCGAGGATTGGAGGGGGAGTGAATTCAACCAATCAGTGTGTCTATAATTTAGGGATTTTCCAGAAATGTCAGTCCTTTCTAGGAAGAATAGACTTATGTAGATGAAATAACGTGTGCAATATAATCATTTTCCTCTCAGATCCTGCTCTACAGTAAGTCAATGTGTGCCTTTTCAGATAGTGAGCAGTGTATGAAGGACTGAGTCAAGTTTGCATTAGATAATGTGATATGAACAATGCAGATATTGCAGTAGAGAGTTAATTCATTACCATCATACAATCCCCTCATCCATCATAATGTTATGCACAACCCAATCTTATCACCCACTAATATAAAGTCAACTACTCGTTTTCTGTATTAACAAGGGGAGCACAAACAACTTACCGAATGATTGCTCGTGATAATGCATGAATTAATAACTCCAAGTCTACTCCAACTGCTCATTGAGACCAATTGAACATCACTCTTGTATTGTCGACTCATATTAATGTAGGGTCTCAGTGTCTGAGCACTCATACATTTTACCTCACTAAACAAAGGAGAAAAAAGACAACTTGTTTTAAATGAATCAGGTGTACTTGGAAGATTAGCTTGTGAAATGTGACGTTAGATAAAAAATGGTGGCTGTACTCTAACTATTGTTAGGGCATATTCTACGTTCGCCAAAAGAGAAAAAAAAAATAGTTTGAGTACAATAGACATGGTTCAAGAAACACCATAGAAATAAACTTAAAAACCTGCTCTAATACTAATATATTCAATAACTCAACCAGGTACTATTTCCCTTTAACTTCCAATTGATTACAGATATTAAACATTCTGTGCTTCACTTGTCTGCAACCTTATGGGGGATGTCATCTTCAGCTGCACCCCATTTACCCTGCCATAGATGTTTAGTATTCTGCCCATGGTAATGTATATATCGATTTAAATTTGTTCAGGTCCTAGCCAAAAATGTAGTGTGCATGGTTGATGACAATATTTCTGCAGGCAATAAGGTGAAGAGATTAAAAAATGGACCCCAGAGTGTTTGGATGAGCATGGGAGGGAGGTAAAAAATAAACCCAGCACAGCAGTGAGTCACACTATTTAGTTTTCATGGTCTAATGGAAATCTGGTCAAAATAAATATTATAAGACGATAATATAAATTTTTTAAAACTCATAAATCCTAATTTACATGGATTGTTTCAAATAGTTTTATAGTATATAGTTTTCTATAGTCAGGCCTATTCTCAACACAATTGTTCTTTTTCAACCACTGGCCATAATTGTCAGTGATACCCAATGTAAGTCGAACAGTCCAAGGTCAGACAGTAATACTATAATGGTATGTAAATTTGGTTTCATGGCGGATTTTCTCAACTTTTTAATATTATGCGTTTGAATGCAGGTTGGATCAACTCTGGCCACTGTAAGCTCCACAAAAAGCAATAGCTTTATTTAAATAATGTAGATGTATTGAATGTCATTTTTAATGTATGATATGAATATATTTGACAATACGAGTTGAGTGAAAATGGCAATAGTTTTTTGATTGGCCTCCTCATTTCACCTCACTGCTGAACCTTGGCTAAAATGAATGCACATGTCCTTTTCAACACTTATTTGCCCTATTACTTCAAATTGCTTCCTGATACCTAGATTCACAGCCCTTGTTATCACTGCTGCCAGATTAAATTAAAGTCCATCTGTATTGCTATATTGAGAGCAAAGACATTGTAAATCTTGTCTCGGGCTACATCCGAAATATGTTCACAATCTGTGCTACCTGGATTTGACGAAACATTGCCATAAATTGCTGTTAATGTCATAAAAATAGAGTATTTTTCGTAATTTCTTTCTTCAGTATTTTTGGCAGCGTTTTTTGCCCGTGTGCGATTAGGTTTTCAAAGCGGCTCGGAGTACATGTTACAAAGTCTATATTTAATGTGCAAGGCAAAGCGTCATAAATCTCCGAGGCCCTCATCAGTTTTCTCCGATGGCAGTCTAAATCACTCAGTGGATGAAAAAAAGCTTGACACTTCTCCCCGTTCTGGTCGGGGCGCACAGAATGGGAGCTATCTGGCTTTAGATTCTTCTGACTTTGGGCTCATTTATCAAGCTGTGGAGTTTCTGGCGCCGAGACAGTGTGGGCAAAGGAGATATTCAACTGTTCTCACCCACTGTACAATGTGGGCCATTTCTCACAGTCCCCTATGTTTAGCTACGTGTTCAGTCTACACTATATTATGTATGTCTAGGTAAATGCATAGTGTTGGTCCAATAATACATCTAAATATTAGAGTGTGCCATTCAAATAAGGTAAAATAATCACATTGTTTACTATATTCCAATTATCGGCATTATTGATGTTTTTAAACCTGTCCATATTACTTTTTTGTAATAATCTGTGAATATCTCCTCCAGATCCCTCTGCCTAAATACTGTGTGCACTAAGAACAACTCTGGTGTTGATGCACTGCCTATGCTCTGTAAATGGGTATGTAAACAAAGGGGCGTTGAATGACCCGGCCTGGCTATAGCAAGATAGCTATTGATATAGGCTGAGCTACTGAACAGCTTATGCTTTGGCTTTAATACATTTGGCTTCAACATTGACAGGCTTATTTTCACATGTGTTACAGGACTACCAATAACACAAGCTACCTCCATTTGTATAGCGATAAGCCCATATCGATAGCATTGTAGCTACATTTGGTGGGTCATCCCAAACCCTTTTGTTTACATACCCCTTTTACAGAGCCTAAGCTGTGTATTAACACTGGATTTTTTTCTTTCGGCGTGCACACACAATGTGGACAGATTGCGGATCATGGAGATAGTCACTGATTTGGACAAAAAGTGATTCTGACAACAATATTTATCCAGATTCTCTGACTCCACTTTGTATGGCTGATTGTGCCTACTTTGATGATACATTCAAGTGCAACTTGCGTCATGCAAAATGATATGGATGTTATAGTATGTATGTGGAAGCAATATATATAAAGGAATATATTGCTTAATGCATATCCGTTCCCTTGCTCAAGTAAGTGTAGCTTAAATATCCATCCTTAATCCATATTCAAAACTGCTCTCTATTGATTGGGAGTGTTCCAGATAAGAGGAGGATGCTGAATTGCCCCGAGATAATGCATTCTATGGATCACAGGAATGCAAATCCAAATCAGATACTCATGCAAATGTGCACCAAAGTCAAAGTAATATATACATCCAAATTCAAAATGTATCCTTTAAAGTCTGTGTATATGTGATTAAAGGAAGTTATTAGAGGATTTGAAGGCTGCTGGCATTGGTTTTTCCTGTTCAAATAATTTCTTAAGAAGCCATACATTTTAAATTGTTACATTTTCAGTTAATTTTGCCTGTCATACACAGAGCTTATGAGCATTTTGAAAATTATGTTTGTGAGCGTCCACTTACTTGCTTTTCCCCTCAAACTACATGATCATAAAGTGTGACTCAAAGTAGCAAACTCCTTCCTCACCACTGTTCTCTGTCAGCAGTTCAGTTCTGAATCAATAAAGTAATTGTCTGTACTTCTTTCATCGTTTGTCTGTGTATCCTAAAAATACATTCCAAAACTATTTTAACTGCCTCTCGAGACACCCCCAAAAAAAATGGTTGATCTAACATTAGTTATCCTTTGTTTGTTTCACAGGATTGTTTGACCAGACAAGGCAAACAGTCACTCTGCCTGATAGATTAGAGTAGATTAGAATATTGAACAAGATAACACCATCACTCAGAGCTAGAGAGAAGGAACCGGTGCTGTTATGAACAATAAATTAAGAACCACCTTCATGAGTGACTGAATATAATATCTGAGCACACGTGGGAATCTACAAGACAGTTTATTTCAGCATTCCTTTTGGAACCTAATTTTGATGTCTGTTGATAAAAAATCAAATTAATTTAGGTTGCACAATTATATTGCTCAACACATAGTAATGACATATCAGTTCCTTTTGTCATGTGTTTTAAAATCTGTTTTTTTAGGCATGAAGGGGACACCAGCAGTCGCCATCTTTAAAATAGTTCAGTTACAAGTGAGTAGATTAGAATGTTAAACAAGATAACACCATCACTCAGAGCTAGAGAGAAGGAACTATGGTGCTGTTACAAACACTAAATTAAGAACCACCTTCATGTGTGAGTGAATACAATATCCGAGCACAAGTGGGAATCTACAAGACAGTTTACCTGATTAGCTAAATTTCGACACCTGTTGCTTAAGTCCTTTTGATCCAAATGCATATTAATTCACAGTGCGTGTTGATATATTTCTCAACACATAGTAAATACATTGCATTACTCGTTTGATGTGTCTCCTAAATTTCTCTATTTTGTAAGCATCTGTGGACTCCAGTTTTCAACGTCTTTGAAAATGATGCTTATAAGTGTTTTTTGTCCATTACAACGTTACCATGTTCGAGTAAGTTCATCATACTTCATAAAATGAAATTCCTTCATATTTGTATCTTTATGTATCTAAATGAATGCCATCACAGATATTTGCTCATTGCATTTGCAAAACCCTGCTGCATCCACTGAAGAGTATTCCTACTAAAACACCCCCTTACCATCAGATATTTATCAAAGAACAACGTGTAACCTTGACATATGTTTTTCATACTGTTGTTGATATGAATGTGTCAAGGGCTTTCATTACTAAATATAACATGATTCCTGGAGGATTTTGCTTCCCAGAAAATATATTGAAGCCCCATGCACTCACTCACCCTGCCTCTGTTTTTTAAATGAAAGTCATTCAATTAATTCATAATGTGTATGTTCCAACCTGGGTAATATAAAATAGGCGGACAAACAAGCAGAACCCCCCACTAAGGCAAACCCACTCATCACTCAAATCACCCACTGGGCCTGTGCCGAACTGTCAATTACCTTAACTCCTGCAAGCGTGCTTTGCATACCCAAGCCAAGACTGGACCAAGCTAGTTCATTAATTGATCTTTTGGTATTCCCCCATGAACACAGGGGCTCAATAGGACGTCTTCTAGTGTGTGTCCTCCGTCGAGAATTTTCTTATATATCCGATAATCTGTTGTGCGGAAAGGCCCAACGTTCCCCCCCGTTCATCTGTTGTTTTGCAGCTAAGAAAATAGCTGGTTTGCTCTATGTGTGGCCTCTAATGAGAAGGAAATTGGTGTGTGTGTGTGTGTGTGAGTGTGTGTGTGTGTGTGTGTATCTGAAATCAAATTGGTACCGTCTGCTGTGCCAATTGATCTTGACATTGCATTAACATACCGCAGGCCAAATACTTGTTTGCCTGTTCAGTGCCAAATCAAACCTTCCATAATTATAGTTTACCTCCGAGTTTAGAATATCACAGAATATCCTTGATGTCACGATGGACTCCTGGTAACCGCGGGACTTAAAAGCATTCAAAATCATTTAATCTAATATTATCAAAATAAATCCGTAATAATATTGAATTTTGCTGAAAAGAATTGAACTTCCTTGACAAAGGTCTTGTATTTCATGATTGCCCTTGTACATACTTGGAGAGGGGTCTTTATTTGACAAATACATGTGTTGTCAAGAGTACATATACTTCACAGAGCTATTGCTACAGTATAAAAATGTGAGAAATGTGAGTTTAAAATAATTTTTTTAATTAAAAGTACCTTAAAATGTTTATGGAGTTTCCATTAACGTATGTCCTTCCTGGTTTTGCCAGTGTGGCCTTGACGTTGGCATTCAATTTCAGATTAAGTGGCATTAAAAAGGTATTAAAAAGCCTTCAATTTAACTTGTAGATCCCTTGCAGGTACCCTGGGGTTGCAAGTTTTAGTTATTTGGTGAGAAACTCATGTGAAGGCAAGTTTACTTATATAGCACAATTCAGACACAAGGCCATTCAAAGTGATTTACAGGGGCATAACCAACATCAAGATGAGACATTAGAAATTGCTTTTAAGAAATAGAAAAAACAAAGAAAATGCATGGTCTCTTTTTGCCGAATTCGATCGAAGACCCCTCCTGGACTTCTTAAGATGCCTTGGGAGGGTTGTATCTGTCCCCTTTCCACTGTTTCTGCATGTGCACAAGACATCTTGAACCCTGCAGGCCTATAGTTGGGTGTCAAAACACCACAGATTTTTTTTTTGTCTTTTTCTAAATTGTCCACTGCTTGCTATGCTCCGAGAACCAGCTCCTTGTCATTAGTCTGCCCCCACTCAAATCTCTAGATACCGGCCCCATGGTACAATGAGGGAGATCTGACTCTGTTGAGCAACAGTCCGGCGCACTGCAAAGGGCTCTGCTGCTAGTTTGAGTTGAGTTCCCTGGAGAGACAGACAGTGGAGGATAGATGGATGGGCTACATACACTGATGAGCACTTGTCCAACATGTCAGAAAAGTTAGAACTTGAGCAATTCTCTCCACATGGCAGAATGATAGAATTTTGATAGATTGTTTTATTTTTTATGATACATTTTTGGTTTAAGGTGTGTGTTGTTATACATAGTTATACTGTTTAAAAGTGTTTGATGAAGAGGTTCACATGTCCCATTTGGGTTTTACATGGCAGTGAGTTAAAACTTGAGCGATTCTCTCCACATGTGGGTATTTTGATAGATCCATTTCTGTATTGTTTTGTATGATACATTTTTGGTTTGAAGCTGGGGTGGAGAATTTGGGGAGAAAATAGCAGTTGGGATAGAGATTATAATTCAAATACCTCAACCGATCAACTTGTTCTCTTTGGTCCCTCCCTGACACGCTCTACACCAACAAAGTCGTGCCAAAGTGAATGGACAGTCCCAACAGCCAATAAGAACAGAGCATCGGAGCCTCGCTCTGATTGGTCAACCTGTACAGCTCATGTTAACTTTGACCAATCAGAAATCATATACCCCAGCCTTAATGTGTGTATTGCTATATTTAATCATAACGTTTTAAAGTGTTTGATGTCAAAGTGCATTATGTCACATCTGTGCTCTTTGCTCATGTACAGCACAGTTATCCATCTTAACTTTCATATCTGTGTCCCAGATTTTGTAATGTATTTTAATTGAATGCTACATATTGATGTTTGAGAAGTGTATGTGACTATTGGTTGCATTTATATATTACATCATAGTGCTGCTTTCTTGGCCAGGTCAATCGTGGAATAGATTTGAATGGGTTTCTAACGTGGTTCGATAAAGGATATGGATCGATTGATAAACTGTGCAAAAAATGGAAATACAAAACGAAGACATTAAAATGTAGAGGATGTGCACGTGGGATATGCTTGTGATCTGATTCTGAGAGGTATGGATTTTGATGGGGATCTCACCATGGGAACGATGGAAGTAGACATTGTTTTTTGATCCGTAAACTGTCTAAGCTGGTTCCAGCCCTGTGATTGGTTGCCCACAGTTCGGGTTTGTTCTGAGATCCAAATGGGATTGGGCAATGGACACTTTGATGACTGTTTCATCTGATACACAAATAAACAACCACAGCTGAACTATCAGATTCAAGTAGGTGGGATGAAAAGAAACACAGCTAACACAGAAACATCAATGAAAGAATAGCCGCTGAAAAAATAAATAAAAAATGTTTGCTTGGGTCTACATAATTAGTGACTATTGAATCAGCATTGTCATTTGTTGATTTGAAAACAAATAAAACATTAATTAACTAAAACAATCTCTAAAGTTACCAGTATGGCTATGTGCAATGGTGTATTAGGGCCCCTGTAGACAGAGGAAGACAGTGGCCTGGGTGTACTATTTCAAGAAAAAAACTTGAAAGTTTGACTGATATTCTTAGAGAAAAAACCCCAAAAAACTAGTGTGGAGGAACATATCTGTTTATTTTTGAAAGGTTGGATCAACTTCACCAATAGAGTATGATTGCCTTGGACGACTTCTTCAGAAAATATCCGACTTTAATATCCAAACCGTTGATTCCTTTTTTTTTTTAAATATAATATCCCTGCACCTTCAATATATCTCCTCTGTTGTTTTGTACGTTTGTTCCACATTGGCCTTAAGACTCTGCCCTAGATAGAACTCCATGGTTATGGCTAAAACACAAACAAATAGCCCCCATCCTGACAATAAATCAGTTAACTTCAGCAAAGTGCCAGCTTGAATAAATTAAGTGGAAATAAATGGCAATTTAGTTTGTTTTTAAGCAAGCGTGTGTCTGCAACAAGCTGTGGCAAGCTGGACTTTTTACAATATGCACACAATAACCCAGTGTGTTGTTTACACATTCCTTTCTCTTCTCTTAAATCAAAATTATTTCAACCAAAAAAATCACATGCTGACTGGTGGTTTTGGGTTATGGAACACTTTCATTCATATTTTGTTCTGTACTCACTGGCAATTTTGGAAAATATGTTTGTTTGTTCCATTCAATCTCAAGAAATCAAACGATCAATGGCATGCTTAATTCCTTGGTACAATCACAAAACAAAACAACCCGAAGATGAGTTTCTCTCTCTCTCTCTCTGAAAAGATTTCATCTCTGCTGCTGTAATTCTGCTTTTCTTTTCCCATTTTGAGCCGGACACCATCGCTGCAATTTTCTACCTTACAAACCCTGTTCAAAACAAGTACAAGTGTCCAAAAAAAAAGCCATAGATGAGATTGTGTTCAATAGAATTACGGCTTTTGAGAACTAGTTAAAAAATAAAATGAAAAAGAAAAAAGAAAAAAAAGTCAAGCTCAAAACTGGGAGTGATGTGTCTGTGTGGCGAAAAACAAATCGATAGACAAGAGCAGATGAATCCAATCCCCGCTCATCAGATGAATCTCTTGGGGGATAGCTCCATACAGCCCACCCATTACCACTCAATCCCTACCAAATCCCAACACAAAGCCGCCATATCCTATGAAACCAACCAAGGCCCACACACACACACACACACACACACTTGGCTAGGAAAGAAGAAGCAACACTTCAGAACATCCCGCATCACATACTGTATGATGGAAATGTACGATTGTGTGACAAGTATTGTGATGTCAAGGCTTGAAACAGTCAAATAGTGTTTCTCTTAATATCATACATGACCTGTAATAGCAATCGAGACCATCAGCCAAAAAGAAAGCTATTTCTATACGTTATAGTTGTTATCAATACCTTTTGTACCAGTCGGATTTTCCCCGCAAATTTAGACAAAACGATTAACAGGCCGGCAGACCCTAACATCATGTGTTTAAAACAAAGTTGGCTTACTTTCCCCATTGTCATAGTATTAATCTTACATAGTCACATATAAATGCATAACCTCATTGCCATGCATCCTGCCATCTCTATTTCACTGGCTTCCTAAACATAAGCACACACTCCAGTCACGCCATAGCAAATATACTTAGGAAATCTGGCGTTGTAAAAACACTACCACTTTTGTCCAAAGGGGGGGCTACAATAAAAAAAAAATGGACAGCTCCTCGTAGCTACTTTAAGTGATGATAAAAAGTGATGTATTGTTCCCTGCTTTTAATAATAATATAATAATAATACATTTTATTTATATAGCGCTCTTCTCTCACTCAGAGCGCTTAAAATATATAGCCTGTTGATCAGTGTTAATCGCCTCCATGTATACTGTATATCCTCACGCTGTTTAACGCTGTTAACTTATTTAAATACAAAATGCATATTTCCTCAGGGCTTCACCAAAGATTACGTTGGAATTGAATGTGTGTGCTCTTGGCTGTCAAAAAAGCCATGAGTGCTATTGCTTTGTGATGACTAACAATGCGGTGACGCGTGTGATCAGCTGAGTGGCCCCTCTCCATAGATGTAAAGAGTGGTTGGCCCCTCCACTAGACCTGCAATATAGAAATGTATTCATAGCATCCCAGCATATAATGATGACCAATGTGGAGTAATGAACAAACGCAGTGATTAAGCTCTGGCGAAAATCCTCTGTGGGTCTAAAGGTTAATTGCTGGTTTCATGTTGGGGATAAAGAGAACTAAACGCACACAGTGGTGGTGCTCTGTCATGTGGAGAACAAACATATGTACCGTTCATTTAAAATGTATCCTCTGTATGACCATATATTGACTATTAGCCGTGACTATTTGAAAACCAAAGTGTGGTAACTTTTACTTTGAAAGGACAGAATACTCAATAACTTAATGTTTGCAGATTAACTTGAGTGGAATTGAATTATACCGAAGCCCAGGGGGCCTTAAATACGTACTTACTTATTTTTATAATGCTCATATAAATGTTCACATTACAATAGAAGGCATAAGTCCTAATCTAGAACCATATGTATACTCATATACTCATATACTTTCTAGGATAAATAAAGGAAATATCTATTTATTTAATGTTTCAAGAGTAACACACATTTACTCAAACTATTTTTTCATTCAGGATTTAGTCAAACCACAGTTTGACTTCTAAGGGGGTCAACTGTCAACACTTAGGATATGAAAAGTTTACTAAAGCATAGGAAAAAAAATCAGTATCCACAAACTGTATAGTGAACTTTCCTTATTAAAGATAATGGGAAAACAACTCTAATGTGAGTATGTTGATTGCCATAACAACATGCAATACGTTGGGTTACAACCCATAAGGTGTGATTGCTCATTTCACTAATAAGGACTGGCCTATTAATATGTTTACTGACATCAAGAAGGTAGATCAATCGGTTTGTGTTCAAGCATCACTTAAACAGTGGGAGGAACGACACTGGTACAGGGTTAAGATGTTATAATACGCTTAATGAGACAATAACACTAATGATACTGTTGTTCTACGGATGCCTGTGTCTGGTTACGTACACAAAGACACTCATTACGACCTCTAATTTATATCTATCAAACCCATACCATAATAAAACAACTTCATCACGTGAACCTATGCCGACCTCACAGTGAGCGTGAATGGTTGGAAATGAATATGTGGTAGCAGTACTCACTGCAAACAGCCTTTGTACTAATAGCCTAATAATAATCAACATGAACTAATATGCCGCAGATGAATTGAATGTGAACCGACTGAAATAACCGAGCATTCACACGGCGTGACTGAATTGGGGCAAAAATGACATAAAAATTATGAGATAAATTAGCTATTTGTAATATAATCATTCCAGAAAAATGTCCTGACAGCAGAGCACAGATTATTAGCTTCGTCAATTTTGATTTGCTTTCAGTGCAATGCCAAAATGCATTTCCCTTCATAAAAAAAAAAAATGCGAGTACCTCAGATATTTGCAACAAGCATTTATGGTCCCCAATGCACAGGAACTCACTTTTTCGCAGCGTTTCCCTTATATTCAAATGTGCCCTATAATCACCTAGTCTTTTCAATGGCTAGACAGGGATATAGGGGCTTATATGGGCAAACACAGTGTGTCACAGTAGCTCAGACGGAAGGTAAATGTTAAACTATTCAGATCATTTAGGAAGAGTGGGAGTTTTATATGCCATCAGCGCGTCATGTTGAACAAATCCAGCTATTTATAGGGGCTTTATTTCCCCCTCCATGTTTAAAATGACTCAGTTAGTTTTAAGACCCTAATACTGACAAACTGTATTAGTCAATAGCAATATTTCAGGGAAAATTTGGATACTCATGTTTCATTTGCTTGAAGTAATATGATACATTCATTTAATTAAACACTGTTGGGTAGCACATTAAGCTGTGTGAAACAAAGTATATAGCTAGAGAGTGCAGCGTAGACACAGCCACTGACTGTTTCAAGGCATTTCCCATAACGGGGACAAGCCAGGGAATAACTTTTAGCTGCCATGGCAGTAACTGCAGCCATTATGGGCGGCTCTATGAGATACAGGGGCATTGATTCAAATTGTTTTTTTTAGCTCAGCGCTAACAAATGGGCTGTCAAACGTAATGGCGCGGAATAAAACATGCTCGCATTGACACTACTAAAGCCAGGGACATACAGGCCCATGGAGTGGATGTATCTAGCGGCAGCCCCCCCAAAAAACGAAAGGCCAAGCCACCCCCCTCCCTCCATCCCAACCTGCTGTACTGTTGAACTAACACCTTGCTCTATTCATCTGACACTCCTTAACTAGATTCAACCACCACAGCAGTGCAGGCAGGTAAGGGATATGGGCTATTTCCTAAAAAGGTCGCCATGACATTGCGAGTTGTTGGCTGTTTAGAAAGATGGAACCTGTGACCATCTGCTTCCAGGACAATCTGAGGGAAATACAAGGCCAACACACCTGCTGTTTGGTAATGAGAGTGTCCGCAAAAGGGTCAGTGTGAACTTTGCATTATTTTAATATGGGCAGTGCAACTCTATGAACAACAAATACAGCCATCTTAAGGCGACACACTTGGTTATTGGGTACATTTTCAGTTATAACTTAAACAAAGGTAGGTACACCTCTTAAAAAAAAATGCATTCTACAGTTTTGTTTAAAACAAAATGTATCATACGTCAGACTATCAACAACATATGAACAAATCCTTCAGTAAAAACATGCAGAATGATGCTTAGAATACTTGTATACAGTTTAAATGATGTTTAGAAGTAGAGATCTTTGGTTCAGAGAGTATTGGAGAAAAAGATGGTTGACTAGGTTTAGTCAAATTAACACCTACATGTTGATTTGGGACCTTTGTTTTTACAATTGTATGAAATAATATTTGTTCTACGAGCAATATAGTCAAGTCTCAAACTTTTCCAATGCTTGACAAAACAATGTTTTTGCCTGCTGTTGTCTCGCCTTAATCTACAGGGTTTAGTCAAAACACCGGAAGGACTTTGCAGTTTTATGAAATGCAAAAGCAATGTAAGTACAAGCCTCAGAAATGATCACAAAGCTGATTCAAAACTTCAGAAACAAGAATCCAAAATCCCAACATTATAATTTTCACAAAGGTAGGATATCTCTCTTTAGATGGTTGGATTTGTTTCCAATATATCGTAAGCCATTACTGTTATTGCACACCGCCGGTTGAAAGAATAAATTTTTTGGAAGGAGCATTTATTGTTATGAAAACTTCTGATATACAATATGACACACAGCATGTTATGAAAGACTACTTCAACAAAACGCTATTAGGAATCATGCAATCTGGAGTCATGCTATTTATTCCCAGACCTGAAAAGACTTTTAAGTGAATTCCATTATACCTAAAATGTTTGAGAATGTATGTCCAAATCCTGGTATTATTTCATTTTTTTCGCCATTTTTAGTTACATATGAATTGTGAAAAAAGTGGTTGTCTAGACTTCATCGTAAGTATCAAACCACATAAAAAAAAAATCAAATTTGAAAGTTAATGTACGCTATAAAAGATGATCCATTGCACATGTACACTTGTTACATAGTAGGCATTGGGTAAACACTACCACATACTTTGCTTTTGATGGACATTTATTGAGATTGAATAATTTAAATTATAATAAGGCTTTTAATACATTAAAATAGCTACTTTAATATGGCATATTGATTGAACTGATGCTATGCAATCAATTAGCTTTATTGAACAGACCCAAGGTTGATTTAAAAGACAATGGACATACATATTAAAAAAGGCAAATTTACCACTGTTTCTACATAGGTGACTGGTATCGTACAATACTGAGATAATTGCTGTATACTCAAGTCTAAATAATATAGTTCAAGCTGCATTTTGAGCTTATACAAGGGGGAACCTTTGGGTGATAACTATATAACAATTCAGTGGCTAAATAGGATAATCCACACCACATGACTTAAAGTATAGCTTTATCACATAGCGGATATGCTTACCTGGGCCTCTCTTTTTTATTTTTATTTTGGATAAGATTAGCACTCCTACTCGGAAGCATCACTAGACCAAAACGTGTGTGTGTGTGTGAAGTAATGGGACACACACACACACAGCTACATCCTGTGTGTGTGTGTGTGTCCCCTCGAGGATGGCAATTGTAGTTATTGTAGTCTGTTGCAGAACGCAATTTAAAAATTGCACAGATGGAGATGAAATGCCTTATTGCTCAGATCATGTTTGTTTTCGTTATTCTGGTTCATTGATCGAGAACAGTGGTGTGCACAGTGGAGCATCCAGCAAAACACTATTGATTTCAGCAGATTTTCTAGTCTGGGGCGGCAGGTTGTTCATATCCTTTTAGCAGTACAGAAACGGGATGCATTGCTTTGGTTAGATGTATGTCACGTTGATAACAGTATGGCAGGTATGGACTCACATGAATAATCCATGAAAGCAAAGATGTATATTCGGCTGCTTGAGGTGGAGCAGCCATTATTCAACTTCACTTATTTTGTCACAGTAGCTGATTTTTTTTTTTTTTTTTTAAGGAATACAGTGGATGTATGTATTTTCAGAAATGCCTATTTTCTTAAGTCATAATTCAGTGTGCGACGTACTTATCTACATGCCAGGTGAGTAACCATAAATCAAAAATGCACTATTCCTTCCTTTCGACAAAGCTTATTCAAATGGTAAGACTGCATTATAGTGTATAGAAAAGGGCCATGCCATGAGGAACACTGCAGTCAGTACAGTAATGAAACGTGTCGGGGTGTCCTTTCTAAATGCTGAGTTATGATTAAGGCGAGGCAAAAAAAAAAATGTTTTCAAGCACTTGTCAATTGTGTCTTCTTTCATATTCGTACAAAAGGTCTGCCATTTACATACAGGTGTTTATTTTACTAAACCTTGTCCGTTTGCATCTGTATACATCTCATTTACAAGCATGCATACATATTAAACTCATTAACACCTCACAAATAAAGCTGCCAAATCACTGTGATGGCCCCAATCACACCATTGTTCATTTCGTTGCTTTCTTAAGATCACACACACACACACACACACACACACACACACACACGCACACACACGCACACACACACACACACACACACACACACACACTTATATATATATTTTTTTACTATACCAATGGACTAGCACAGATGACTTTGTTTTGTACAGCAGTGAGCCAAATGTACAGTCATCATTTGTTGTCATATTGCTTTGTCAGAGAAACAACCAAACGGTTTCTCTCCCCCAGTGCCTTTGCTTGGCGTCAATTAAATCAGAAAGAACTAAAAAATACATTTAAAGGATCCCAGCTCTGTCTAGCGCTGTGCTATTTCAGTCTCTCAGACATATTTCTTTGGCAAGGGGCAAAAACACTGGCACATCTAGTCTACTCATAAATCTCCACTTTATCTTATATTCACCAGAGAAAAAATGCAGTGCAGTCCACGGCACACATACTACAACAAACACAAATTGATTGAATTATAAAAAAATAAAAAAATAAAACATTTAAAAAGGACACCATAATGACAAATATTGATATACTGTATATAATTGTATGACATTATATGGTAATGATAGATTAAATACCCAAGCATACAGTGGAAGTGGATAAAACAATAACCTATTGTGGTCTAAGGTGAGACACTGCAGATGAATGTGAGGTATGCGGTCAGCTCTAGGCTTGACTCAGGGAAGAGGACCCCCCTGCCTTGCATATTCCCGTGGGCTGCTTCAACAACCAGGCAGGTATCATGATTGGGCTTGGGACACAAGCACAGGCTTGATCACCCTGTAGCTGGCCACCTTTGATGAGGGTGTCTAGTGATGAAAGGCCGAAACACCCACTGATTCAAAGGTACACTACTGAGGATGTGTCCCGACATTTACATCTGTCCCATCCCATGTCAGTTCCCACGTCACTCAACATCAAGGCAAACCTCCTGTGTGAGCATCAATACCATCTATTGGCACAACGGACAGTTAATATGTCGCCCCGTGTTTTATGATTCAGGGTTCATTGTTTACTTATATATCATCATGAAACGTTGCCAATTGTTGAGAATACGGCCGTTAAAGATGGTTGTCTCGGAGAAATATACAGACGCAAACAGGACAGGTTTTAGTCAAATAAAAAACCCTGACCGTTTATTCACACTAGTATATAAAATAAGACATGTTATTGAAGCAAAATATCCAAGAGCCTCAAAATTGACCATGGCTTGAAAAAAACGTTTTGTTTTGCCCGCCTTGTTTCGCTTTATAACCATCTGATGGAGTCGATTCTCAATACACCTTGAAGTTCAGCCTTGGGCCCGACACTGTGGAACACTGGATCACACTGACTGAAATGCTTGAATTGTATCATATTGGGTCAAACTCCCATCAATCATGCATTGTCTGGCTATGGACAGACAAGAGTGAATGGACATCACATTGACCTTCACACTCTGAAATCTTTAACTACGTATAGTTCAACCGAGGGAATTTTCTTAAAGCCAATCTGAATTCTTCTCACTTTTGTACAATGCAATGTCTGACAAAAAACATCATTGCTACTGTTTGTTGATATATTAGTAAATGCAGTGTTAAGATTGAGTTTGAACATGTCTAATGTTTGTGGTTTGGGGGGGGGCTGTGACATTTCACACATTTGCGTATTTTTTTTCTTTTCTCGTATGTCCCTTTTTAGTAGCAAAGCTAGCATTAGCTGTCTATTTTTAATATAACTTGCTATTAATCTGACCTCATAGAACTAGTAGCTCCTAACCCTAACCCTCTCTCAATGTCACCCCATGATGTCAACCACAACACTGAACAACATACAAGAATGGTGGAATTTAGATGATGCTAAAATTACAGATGGGACTGAGTAACGGCTTACATTGGCCCCCATATGTGTTTGTTGCACCTGAGGTGATATTGCAAACTATTTTTAGTGCCCACCCACACATATATTGAATCAATGAAATTACAGCAGCATCACACATCACAGTCAGTCAGAGTCTGTGTTTGCACAACCCCTAAGAGAACATATTGTTATCACTGCAGAAAAAAAAAATTGGTGACTTACACTTTCTAACACAAGGTAGACACCAATTTCAAGCAAACTGTATGTATATGTTAGTGTTGCTTTATGATATACTGAAGCCTACAGGCCAGACTTAAAACCATATCGTATTGTTCTGAATCCCTGCAAACCATATCTAATTAAAAACAAATACTAAAAAAACCCTGTATATCCCCTCACACTGCAGGTAACCTTATTACTTGTGGGGCCTCCAGTGGTGGATTTTCCCTGTAGATGTTTAAAGATGAACAGATGCGGTTGAAAAACTTGATTATTCACACAACTGTGTCCCAAACTGAATCTGGCTTTACACATTCAGTCGGCAACTCTGAAGTTCTCTGACTTTTTTAAAAAACACTCCTCCTCAAGTCTTCATATTTCAAACACCTTTCCTGTATCACCTGTGCATTTCGATCAGCCAGGAGTCGAGACTTGTTTTACTCTGCTTAGTTAATTTTTGTAGACAATTATATTATTCTATTTCATTGTTTTACTAACATACCTTCCTTTTATGTATTGTATGCATATCACATATAGTCTTAACGCCATGTATAATGTATGTATTTATACAGTTCTTCTAAATGTAAGCTCCTTGGTGTATCTGATTTTCTTGTGTGATGTGTTATACTGTATATATAAGGCAACCTGCTACTCATAAACAATTGCCCCTAACAGGATGAATACAGTGAATTGAATTGAATTGAATTGAATTGAATTGAATTGAATTGAATTGAATTGAATTGGTAACTTCTACATAATGGCTTTGTCTTTCTCTACTAAATGTGTCCTTGCATAATACCATTGAGAAAAAAAAATAATAATAATTGAACTGTAATTTCCTTTGCAAGTCTGTTGAAAGAGTGATGCAGTGTTCCTTGTGCCAAAGCTGTCAGTAGTATCCGTCACTGGCAAGACTATTTAAGGAAGAATATTTATCAAATGCATTCTAGAACACAGGGGGGGTAGAGAATGCAGATAACACAGTTTCAGGTGACAACGTTTAAGGTGCAATGCCTTGGTACTTTGTTGACTAATACTCTGTAAAATTGGAATATCGGTAGATACATAATTTTATTACGTATATTTATGGATATTGTCTTCCCTTTTTTATTTTTTTAGACATATCTTTAAAAATATTAGCAACATTGATATTACTTCAAACTTTTTTTCAAAATTACAAGAAAGGAGAAAGGCAATGATATTTTTTTCCAAACATGTTTTTAATAATCACATTTTTAAAATGTACTTATTAATCTTGAATAGACAGTGTAGCACAATTTTCTATATAATAACTATATTCCTGCCATTCTGTCAAGCTGTTGTCTGTAGCTTTGTAAAAATCATGTCATTGCCCTTTCACAAGAATGTAAGATCAGTGGGAGATGCCCTTGATAGTTGGAGTTCACATTGTTCTACACTATGCTATATGAACGTTGTTTTATAGCGTTCTTGTGTGGATAAGTTGCTTATCTGTAGAATAGTCCCAACCTGACATATCCAGCATGGAAGTAAACCAACATACAGTACCACTACCTGCTGTGGCATAAAATGAACAACTCCACACACAATTATCTCTCCAAGAAAAAATGTGTTTTGATGTCTGATATCATGAATGGAGCTCTCCAGTCTTTTATTGGTTTACCTCCGACTAACACACACACACACACACACACACACACACACACACACACACACACACACACACACACACACACACACACACACACACACACACACACACACACACACACACACACACACACACACACACACACACACACAAGGTTTTTCTTGTACAATAGATACTGGTACTAGAGAAAACACAAGCTACTGTATGCTATCTCACAAAGGGAAATACATAATTTAGAAAGACTGCGGGGAGGAACTTCATCATAGGTATGTGGTCATGGGCATTCCAGGTGATGTTATACAACCTCTGTTGAACGGCGGATTGCAAATCTAAAATAAACCGCCCCGGCGGGTCAGACGAAATAGTGATATTCTCTTTTGTTTTATTGCTTTTGGCTTGGAATAGAAGTTTTCCAATTTGTAAAAGTCATGCTCTTTTAGAAAAAAGTAACAGTGTATTTGTGAGCACAAGCAGAGTGGTCAGTAGTGAATACCATTATGATATCCAATGCAGTTACTTCACATTAACATACATAGAAGCTGAACATTATCCTTTTTCGAGTCGACCAAAACAATGTGGAAGAAATAGGTTGGATATCAATTTTGTAATTCAAATCAATAAAAATATTTTAGATATTTGAAACAACGTATTGTCGATCTGCCTTGGAGCGTAATCAATTCATCAACCAATCTACACTTTGATTTGCTCACTTAGAAATCATGTTAACAGATATCAGGAGGGTGGTTGTTAAACTAGCAGTGGCTGGTATTACGTCTGTGCCCACCATCTCTACCATTGTGTCCTTGAGCAATACACTTAACCCCAAACTGCTCCAGGGGTGCTGAACTACAGCTGACCCTGCGCTCTGACCCCCTCCGAAGTGTTCTAACTTGAGAGGGGATATGTGAAAAGAAGAATTTCAACGTAACCAACCATTGACTAATAAAGTAACTTAACTTATATAATTTAGTAGAAGACAGAGGTTGCCTCAAGTCAGAGAGTGCACTCTTTGATTGTGTGATAGAGTTGCATAAGCAGACATTCAGTTGTTGCTGAGCTATCGCAGATCCAATGTAATATATTTGACTATTTGTGATTTACTTTCTCTAGACCCCATTTTCAGATATTGTCATTTTAATTTGCATGTCATACATTTATTTCGCGACTCCATTTTTCTGACCATTGTACCATTATTCATGGTAATGCACGGCTATAGCTATACAACAGGCCCGTTTCCCTGGTGACCTTCTTCAGCGTCGGTTGAGTCTAGAGTCCATCTCATTCCCTTTGACTCTGTTTGCCATTCAGCCTGCAATTGTCACTTGCTCAAGGCTTTTTAAAAACCATCAAAAGCTTTTCTCAGTGCAATAGTGCAGTGTGTTGCTGGGGTGCATGACAGTCAGTCAGTGTGTGTGTGTGTGTGTGTGTGTGTGTGTGTGTGTGTGTGTATCTCAGCTCTGCATCAGAACATTGTGGAGGCTGCCAGAGAGAGAAAACTGCCCTCCAAGAGCTAATCCAAACCCCCCTGAGGTGCTTGTTTCCAACCAAACTAATTATTCTGTGTTACCACAACCAGCTGCAATACAAGCCACTGCTGCTTCTAGATAGAAGACATTACAACACGGATCGCTATATCTGAACCATAGGTGTTGTGACGATATTTTTCTCTTCCGTTTTCGTCGTAATAACCTTGTCAGCCATTGTTTTTTTTAGACCAAATTGAGTTTTTTTTTTTTGGTGTGTGTTTTAAGTTGAAATTGGGAGACCGGAAACATACAGGTTTTGGAGTGAAATATCACAACTCGATCCCCTATCTCTGACCCTCATACCTCCTATTCCCAATGACGTTTAGGTGTCCTGACAATATTGTTTCTCTTCCATTTTTCGATAATAACCTTTTTCAGACATTGTTTTTCTTTATACCAAATTGAAGTGTTTTTCGGTGTGTATTTTAGGTTGAAATCTGGAGACCGACCTCACAATTGCAAGGTGATGGGGTGGTGTCACGGAAAAACATCTTTCAGCAAAGCCCCCTGAAGTCTTGGACCAATTCCTTGGGCCCAAGCAATATCTATCAGGGAAGCTTCTGCAGTTTGTGTTCTGCGCTCTCTCCGAGGAAATAGGTTCCCCGGGGGGCTCAGAGGTCCTTCTCTTGATCCTGTGGTGATACCAAGGATTTATGGGGGGCGGGAAGGTGTGTGTGTGTGTGTGTGTGTGTGGGGGGGGGGGGGGGGGGGCGGGGGGACGCTAGTGATTAAGCCAGAGGGGAAATGGGGTAGAAAAAAAAAACAGGCTCAATCGCTGCCAGCAGTCTGACTTCTTCTTCAGAAGGATATGGACAAACACACATGCAGACACACACACGCACACACACACACACACACACACACACACACACACACACACACACACACACACACACACACACACTCATACAGTATGTCGGTGTGTGTGCGCTCATTGAAAAATATAATAACAGGGGGCGCTTGTGGTTTAGTGGCCCCCCATAGAGGCTCAAGAAATAAGATGGTCAAATCATATTTCAGTCAGTTTCTTGTGAGTTTATAATCATGTTACAGATTGTGTTAAATGATATCGACTCATATCGATCGCAGGCACCGGAAACAAATTGCAGACCTATCACGGCAGACTTTGTGATATTGGCGGCAGTGGCGAAGTGAGCAGGGAGGTCGCCTCTGGAGTGCAGGGTCAGAGGTTTGATTCCCCCGCCTACCCGCCACATGTCGAAGTGTCCTTGGGAAAGACATTGAACCCCCAATTGCTCCTGATAGTTAGCTTGCGCCCTGCGTGGTATAGCTGCTGCTATCGGTGTATGAATGTGTGTGTGTTTGGGTGAATGTGAACAAAACAATGTAAAGCGCTTTGAGTCTGTGAAAAACCAGGGAAAAGTGCTATATAAGTTGAGTCCATTTACCAGTTTACCATCCAATGAGTCCATCTTATATTGTTTCTTGATGAAACCTGCAAGTCTCACCCCTAACACACACACATCAAACCGTGCAGACAGAAATGTACAAAAACACACCTTATTGTAATGCAAAATGTGTTTTTCCGCCACTGTTAATGAGAAATGTTCTAAAGGTTATATAAACCGCTGCACTGCCACTTTGTTTCTGTAAACTCAGCTATATGAATATGCATCCCCCCCTTTTTCTAACCTTGGAAAAAATCAGCATATCTCCCACAAAAAAAAAAAAAAAAAAAAACTACCTCCTTGATATTGAAAAACGAAAATCCCACAAGTGTTGTCTATAGCCTTGGAGATGAAACGCTTATGGATACATGATTCCAAAACATAATCTCCCCTTCACGAGCATATTTTTTTGCAGTTTAGTATTATGTGAAGGTTTTTTTTTTAACTGTAGTCGTGTAGGGAGCCGGCGCTATTTTCTTGATCTTATCTCCCTTGGTACCAGATAAAGGGGTTAGGCCCAGGATCAAGATTTACTTGCTCCACTCGTGCTACAAAGCAAAGTGGAGTTGTTATAGCTTCAGTAGACATGGGCAGAGAACACAAAGCTGAAAGAGATTTGAGGAGACTTGCATCATTCTTAACAGGAAAGTTTGACATGCCCTTCATAACAAGGAATATCTGTTATTGGGCTACACATGATCAAAGAAAAGAACAAAACATATGAATTATATATATTTAATCATATATAAAAAATGGGGATCATTGACCAAGGAGAGACACGTAAGGCAATGCAATGTTTTTTTTTTTTTTTCGAGCACTGGTCAATTTTGATAATCTTGCTTCCATATTTTTTCATTTAATTTTTTATTTTAATTCAGACATATCAAAAATAATACAAAACTAAATGAAAAGCACAAAAATACAACAAACAAAATGTATGTTTAAAAGACTTCACAAAAAGAAAAAAAAAAGAAAACAAATGATCTGTATTGATGTGACATGCCCGAAAAGGAGCAGGAAGAAGTATACACTTATTTAATCCTACCCCTTTTCCATAGTAAAAAAACTAAAATAAAAATATAATATCTTTTTGCATACAAGTGTCAATAAAAGTTCCAACATGTGCATTTAGGTGTTTAATTTACTAAACCTTTTCTGTTTATGTCTGTATATCTTCTATTCTCCTATACAATCATCATTAATAACGACTATTGTCTCGACAAAAGCTTTGTTTCAATACTTTTTTTCAATCTCAATGTGTAGCACTAACATCAGCAAAACTTTCCATTATCATTCTTAACACTATTCTGACGGTTATATGGAAGGATGTGTCCATATGTTGTTAATAGTCTGATTTATAATACATTTTCTTCATGAAAATGCATTTTTAAGACTTGTGCAAAGTATTTTTCGATGTATAAAATGAACACAAGGCTATATCCAAAATCTGCAAAAAAAACCTGTGGACACTAATGTTTTGTCAAAATGAAAACACAGATTTTAGCTATGGTCCTCTTGAGTGAAACAGATTGTCTCAGTGAGTATGTCTGCAGTGGTGCTCGGCGGAGTTTCCCCAAAACACACATTATTGGAAAATTAAGCGACTCGCACAGCTGCTGCAATGGCATCGTAAAAAAAATGACTGCGAAAACAGCTCATACATTTCTGTTGTCACGTCTGAAATTTATAGAAGTCATTAGCAACAACAATGAATGGATGAATGCGATAGAGTGGTTATACAGTCTTATTTTCAAAAGTAGCAAAGCATGTGTCATGTTGAAGTTGATTATGAGTGTCAGAGGCCAGACTCCAATACTCACATAAAGGGGGAGGGGGGCCTACATATAACTAAAGCAACAAATTGCTCAAGGCATGTCTTTGTACACGTTTTTCTTATTATTTTAAAAAAAGGGAATATGATTTATTTGACTAATTTTTTGGCTGCAGAATTATTATTTTCTTCACTAAAAACCAATTACAAAGATATTGGTGGATGTCTGGCTCTCCCGGGGGACCTCCGACAGCTCTGCCCCGTCTCATGCTATGCTTCTGGGGTTGCAAAAAAGCAATTAAAGGCGCCACCTGTTTCAGCATTCCTTCTGCCTCCACTGTTGGGTAATTGGAAACCTCTGTCTATTGGTGCTGGTGTTGGACCTCATCTGCAGCTGATAGTTCACACAGCTGCCCCCCCCCCCACACACACACACACACACACCTTAAAGCTCTGGAAATAAGACAAAATACTGAACTGTGAAAACCGTCCTTAAGTCGATAAATTGTAGGCGAAAACAGTTTTTTTCAAGCACCAATGGTCAAGTTGGTTATTTTTTTTGGCAAATGTTGCTTCCATAACATGGGTTCTTTCCCAGTAGTTTACATAAATGGCCCAAAAATGTGTTCATTTTACTGAACTTTGTCTGTGTGCGTCCTATAAAAACATGATGGCCATATCTCGTAATTATTATTTTTCAATACTCAAAAATCTTAACTTTTCAAGCATTTACATCACCTAAAAATAATGATACATTTTGTTCTTGAAAACAAGACACACAAGCATTGTTAAGACATGGTATTTTTATTTTATTTTTTTAAAGCTGTCTCCAAAATCTGTAAAAACGTTGGACTGTGATATGTTGTTAAAATGTTTCATTTTATCATTTCTAAATTTAAAATATTTCACCTTCAGTGTCAATTTGAAAAAAAAAGTACACTTTCTACTGATATATAGTAGCCTACATACAGGCTTACATACTTACATATATTTTCATACATATTTCTTCTTTATCTCAGTTGTCCACTGTTCAAACACTGCAGCTCTATCACTTGTACAAGCTCCATGAACTATTTTATACTGGCTGTTCAAAACACTCAGGCCGGTATTATAAAGTATATCATCTCATAGGAGTCCTCCAGAGTGACACTTAAAGTTAAAGGTGTCCTCTCCAGACCTGTTCACTTAGCCGGCGAGAGCAACATTTACAAAGGAACAGAGAGTACTCTAAAGCCAAGGGAAATGGCAGGGCTGACCTCGTTGCTGCAAATAATGATTTTTTTTTTTGCACAGAATGGTCTTACTGTACAGACTAGTGCGGGAGCCTGATATGGAAAGAATCTGTGTCCGTGAATGTATTTACAATCAGTGTTTTTATCAGTTTGAAGGACATTTTTTTTCGAGGCCAATCGATAAACAGTATCTGTCCTGAATGTTCACTGGGCCAAGTGACATCTACACTGGACATGAATAAGTAATAAGACCAACTTCAAACGACAGATAAAAAATGTGTTGGCAATATTCCATGTAAGCCTATGCTTGTTTACATGCACTGGGTAAAGGGATGTTATAGTTCCTCTACACTACAGTTCCCAATGGGGCTGCATTTAAAGGTCACATACCATGCAAATTCACTTTGCATTATTATTTTCCCTCCAGCTCCACCTTTCGGAAAACATTTGTTAAAAACCCCAGGTCAGATGAATTTCCCCTTATGAGGTCACAACGAGAAGCCACTCCCCCTGATTGCCAACCTAAACTATCCCTACCTCCACCTGTGATAAGCACACCCCATATAGTATGGCAGTTAGATTCAGGGCCAATCAGAGAAAACTGGGCTTTTTTGAAGGTTGGGCTTAAAAAGACAGGCTTTAAAACAGAGCGTTTCAGACAGAGGCTGAAAAGAGGAGATTCAATAATGGCACCATGGGAAATAAAAATTGTTTGTTGGACACTACACCATGGAAACAGTTTCTAGTACAAAACCAAATTACAATTTGTTTATTTCAAATGTGCATAATTTGTGACCTTGATAGGTATTGTACAGTCAAATTTAGTTTCACTTTAACTTTTCCATGTGAATAATAGCATGATTTCTTAATATAAATAATTCTACATCCTAACAAGGGACACCTTTACAACCGGAACACTCAGAATGACCACGGTATGTGTTTTTTAAGTTATTATGGGAGTAAGATTAATTGCGTAGCTTGATATTACAGCTGGCTTGAGAAATTATTATGGGCATGTTCATTTTTATTTATTTTTTCTGTGGGCTAAGAAGTCTGAAGCCTTTGCTTGAACAAAATAAGGACAGCTCCATTTGGACTGTTATGATGTACTGTAAAAAGTGAACCGCATAATCTTCCAAATCATCCAATTGTGTCTTAGATCTTAATGGAAAAAAAATCTTTTCATAGCAAATAAGGTATCACTAGAATGTCACCCCTGAAGAGTTCACATTACCAGTAACCTTTTTCAGTGGACACAATTAAGGCCGCATCAACATTTCCAAGTCTCCACTCAAAAGAAACTAGCAAAGATTCTCTGCTTTCAAAACTCACCAGCATTGGATTTAAACAAGTACAATACCCGATCAAGCGTGAAATTGAGCACTTACTAGGTCTCACTGGTGACAGAGTTAAATCAGGGTGGAATGTGTGTGGCTGTAAGTGCATCCTGAGAATAGTATTGTCTGGACGTTTTGGAAATGGAATGAAATATTCATTGGCCAAACATATTGGTTTTCTGCATGGAGGCTGCTAAGAGACACAGGATCGGAGTATGATTGGTTTGTGTGTGTGTGTGTGTGTGTGTGTGTGTGTGTGTGTGTGTGTGTGTGTGTGTGTGTGCGTGTGTGTGTGTGTGCGTGTGTGTCTTACTGTTATGTATCTTGTAAAACAATCCGTTATTTTGTATTTGTATGGCAACCAGAATACTCTTTCAAATCTCCATTCCCTTAGAAGTGGTTCAATAATTGCTCCACTTTGAAGCAACCAAATCATCAATGAACCATGCATGCCATTATTCTAAAAACTATGTGATATTGTTTTTTTGAGATCACACCATAATTGATAATAATAATAATAATAATAGGATCCCTTACTGGGCAGCTATTACGTCCAACACTATCAATCCAACCCCTTTCCTATTCTAATCAATTTTGACCTATCTGAAATTGACCCTTTTGGTGCACTTTCAAAAATGAAAATGACTCTCTCAGTGGGGAGTTAGCTCTTTGGCTCTGGCACCATTTTATTTCTCTTTCAACTCTTCTCAGCAGGACCCCAATATAAATCTAATAAAGAGATGGAACCGTTGAGTATATAGCGCTCAGGCCGGTGTTGGGGTTGTTCTCTCCCTCATAAAATGCAATACTGCTTGTTTTTTTTCTAGTGCTGCACTGTTACCTCGTACAGGTTCATGAAATACAACCAAGTGTGTGCAAACCATACAGAGAATAACACTTACACTACATTACCTCATTCCTTGGCATACACACATGTCACTTTGTTTAAAAGATATTTGAAAACATTTTACCCCAATGGTTTGCACTGAAATGCAGTGTGTGTGCTTCTCCTGAAGAAACATACAGAGCTTATGGACATATCAAGTAAAGAGGTGAAAATGAAACACCCAAGTACGGTTTACATTTTGTACTGCCTTGTCATTTCCAAGTGCCTTCATCATTTCAAGGGTTAAAAAAACAAATATAATCTGTGAATGTGAAACAATTATTTATGTTATTTTTGTATTACTTATATATTGGTTTATTTCATTGTTTTGTACGTTGTGGTGGTGGGTAGATTTAACTGATATAACTATAGGATAGGCATCAATAAACTTTTTGGTACAGCCTAAGCCTTTCCAGTCACTTTTTGTGTACATTGTGATGTACTGTAATTAAAAGTATTCTTTATGAAATCACTTCCACTACCTGCTCTCAGTACAGGAGAGGCATCAGCCTGGACTATTGTGTTGTACCCACTGACTTGCCCCAGATCAGTGAATGCCTGGTTGTTCCACGCATTAGTCTGTTTTATTGAAAAAGGGTGGAGGGCTGCCCTGTTGTTTTGTCCTCTGGGGCTCCGAGGAAGTTTAGTGAAAGCTTTCTATCTCTCTCTCTACCTCTCTACCTCTCTATCTCTATATCTCTCTATCTCTCTCTCTCTTTACCTCCGGTCTCTTTAGTGCTGCCTGTCTGCTCCACCGGCTTCTAAAACTGTGCTGATGCAACCTCCGCACAGCCTTGATGTCCACATGTGTCTGTGATGGATAGAGAAAGGTCTGCTTGTTCTAAAAGACTAAAATCCCTAAGTATTGTGGATGACACAATGGTGCTAGTGCAGACATGGTTTAAGGTATAGTGCATAAGGCACATCCAACAAACTACTCAAAACATCAGCATTTCATATTTGTCAAGCTTGCAAACTTGAACAAATGAGATGTGGTCTATCATGCCATGTCTATATTTAGGCCTATCCCTTTAAGGCATATACAATAGCAAATACCTTGTTGTACTATTTGTGTTGAGACCGATTGTCCGCCACCCATGGCTTTTCTATGACCTAGAAGATTGCCTATCCTCAACCATGCTGGAGCTTTACTAGTTGAACAGTTATATTCACCAATGATGTGTGCACTATATGATTGATCAACTGGGACTGCACTTCAGTCTGCAGTCAACCAAGCCCCTACAACTATATGTTGTGGTGTGTTGTGTTTGTTGGTGATGACCCCAATATCCTTGCATCCCCCTGAAGGTGTTCAAAGGTTCAACTTTATGGAGAAGTGATTTGATAGGAGGGAGACACGCTGTTGGACTTTGACTTTGGTGTGCACTATACCAGGCTCTTTCAAAGGCAACGTCTATTTTCAAATACACATCAGTCATATGTTACATTTTTTTTTATTCCAAGGAAACATCCCGATACCTAAAAGTCACTATACCCATTTTTCACCAGGAGTTAATCGGACATGGCTAGTTGGTGCACCTTTTATATACAGTAGCTGTGGATAGCTGTGGATTGCCTTGGTATGCATTATTCCATATTATTTTACATCAGCTACTCACTTGATTTATTCCGCAGTCACCATTAGATCACAGTTGCTACACATATATCCCATGCTGTTTGAAGTGCTGTGTTCCAGCTATAGGCACTGAGGTGGAGGTTGTTATCTTTGAACCATAATGTTCACCCTCACATTGGGGCAGCTGACCCGGGCGTGACACACACACCACACATCAGCCCAGGTGTGGGGCTTCAGAGTCAGGCTTGTGTGGTCATGATGACTCCACCAACCAACACTGTATCAGCATCGTCACCATGGCAACAGCAACCCCCCCTTTGATAGATTGCCATCATCAGTGTTACTCATTAGCACATTGTAAAGGTGTCACTGCCGTTTGGTTCACCATAATCATTAAGCATTGTCTGTACAAACAGGGATTGTGTAAAAATACATTAGTGTGTGTGAGTGTGTGTCTGGGTGTGTGTGTTTGTGTGTGTGTGTGTGTGTGTGTGTGTGTGTGTGTGTTTGTGTGTGGTTGCGTGTGTTGTCTGTGTGTGTGTGTGTGTGTGTGTGTGTGTGTGTGTGTGTGTGTGTGTGTGCATGTGTGTACACCTGCCAGTCGTGTACCACCGCACACTGAAATAGGCATTAGTCAGTAAGGAACTGTGGGCTACTCTTTCATCCACACTGCAGTCACAACACGGCTGAGCTTTCATTATAGATATCAGAAGAGTGCAAAACATATTGCCGGGCTAAAACAAAGGGTCAGCCAGTGCATTGCCATGCCATTATTTAATAATTGTCTGAGGTTGACAGCGAATGTGAGCGTGTGAAGGTCTTGGAATGTATATGAGAGGATTCAGACTAAAGTACAAGTGTTCAAAGTGCAGTGTGTTTTTAGGCATATCTGGACTTGTTTTTAATAATCTATCTTGTGGGAGAGCATTATTATATTTTTGTATATGGTCAGTATTTTCCCCGTCTCATAAAGAGAGGCGAGGTATTTATTTAAGCTACTGAGCAAAACTCGCTGGCGATATACTAAATGTTGTATTTGTTCAGCATAATGTCATGTCTGCTAGAAAACAAAGCAAACTGTGCAATTGTTATAAATAAATGGGACCAACTGAAATAAAGTGAAACAAGGGAGTCACATACAGTATACTCATATTGCAGAGTCTCCTTTAATATCTGACATCATGATTCATTTTAATTTTGGAGATATGTTGTGTTGTTTAGGTTACCCAAAGGACCTTACACAATGATATGTATGGAAATTCATAACTCTAGCGAATAATCTACTTAGTGCTGCTAATAAAGGTGTATTAATTTGTTCTTCCTGGCAGTGATCTCTGCTAATACACTGCTGTACTGCAGAAAAACCCATTGTACTCGGCTGTGAATACATGGATGTTGAAAAGGAGCAATTTACTGTATGTATGTGGATACGCCATGTCTCTGTGTATGGTTAGTCTGCCTATCTCTTTCTCTCACTCTTTCTCACTCACTCTCTCTCTCTCCCACTCCCTGTCTCTCTCTCTACCTCTCTCTGTCTATCTCTCTCTTTCTGTGTGTGTGTGTGTGTTTGCACTGCGCACCGCTCCTCCTCACACTGCTGCATCTATCTAATTATGCGCGGGAGAGCAAAGAGACTATGAAGACAATTCAATCTTTTGTAGTAATTGATCCTTCCACCTGAGGGCAGTACTTTCTAATCTAATATCAGATAAATCTGCTTTACATCTTCAATTAAAATGAATTGGCTTTTCAGGGTTGAGCGCGGTTGTTTTTTAGTCAGTTCACCTCCTACTACTGTTTGAAGAAAAAGAAGAAGAAGAATGAAAAACATCTATATACTAACGTGTAGTTCCATATTTGCCCTGCAGGATGGAAACAATGTGCACTGTAGCCTTGGAACAAATGTAGCTCTTGATAACAACAGAGGCAGCTTTTGAGTAGGGACACAGTTTATTCGATGCAGCGATGGTAAAAAGAAAAAAACTAACAATGGCTGTGAACTTTTGAATATATTTTTTTTCACAGGGAGGTCTACTTAAAGTTCAATGTCTCCATTATTATGTGCCAGGTTAAGGTAGGACACCGTTTTAGTATTTCATACAGCCTAGCCCTATTCAGAGTATTTACAATGCAATACAATATTCCTAGATCGCTGAATCTTTATCTGTTGAATCCTAGATGGCAGTTTGCTTTCACTATATTAATTTTTTTTTCATATTTTAAAGTTGGCTGACAGTTGTTGTATAACTATTATTTATTTTATTTGTTTGTGTCATAAAGGCTATGAATCATACCGCAGAGCTTTACCGTTCCCTTTTAATTCTCCCCGGTGACAATTACATTCCACTTTACACAATTCAATTATTTTCACTGTGTTGAAACACGTGCCCGTGGCCTTCGCCTGTCTCCTCCTCCTCCTCATCCTGACATAATATTAAAGCCCCTGACACACACACACACACACACTCCCACACAGCCACCGATCACCACCCAACCGGGATAAGATTTTTTTTTTCTTTATAAATGAGAAACTATCATTTGAACGGCTTATGTTGGAGTGACAATTTAATTTAGTCTGTGGCGTGTAATATATATATATATATATATATATATATATATATATATATATATATATATATATATGTGTATGTATACCCAACAGTGATATAGAGTTAAGTTCCTTTGGCTTGGCAAGGAGAGATACAAAGAAGAATGTATGCAATTATTTAAATTGATGTGAAAGTGTTTGTTTCTGTGGACGGATCAGCCATTGCTCCTTGAAGCAGTGGTTAAAACAAAGCTTTTAACAGAAAAAAACAATAAATGCAATAATGCTTTTAGTTATGAATTTGGGTCCTCCAAACACCAAAAACATGCCTCCAACTTGCATTCCTTTCTGTTGTCAAACCAACAGATAACAAAATTGATTTATATTTGTAAAATCATTCTTTCCCACAATATTCGTATAGGACCATCGAATAAATCAAACAATTCATTGATTAACTAAGAAAATGATCTACATATTAATTGATGAGATGCATACCTATAAAGAGCACATCTTAAACTGTAACGAGTGTGTGGTATTGCATGAGCTAAGGCAGTGGTTCTCAACCGGTGGGGCGCGCCCCCCCAGGGGGGCGCGGACACTCTACCGGGGGGGCGCGAGGGGGATGAAAAAAAAAAAAAAAAAAAAAAATCTTAATTTTTTTTTTTTTTTATTTCAATTTTTTTCCTGATATGTAGCCTAGTTCAGAGGTGATATGTATTTTTTTTCTTTCTTAACTTTTTTTGATAGGTAGTTGCCAAGTTCATCACACAAACACTCCAATCCACTGATATGAGATCAGTTTGCAATTTTCAAGTACTAAATTAATGGTAGGACTGTGGCCACTAGAACTGGTCTCTGGTCAGCAAAGGTCTTGAAAACAGCATAAGTGTGCTTGTGACATGCGTGCCACCCATGCATGTGTATGGGCATGTGTCCCAGCAGATTTTTGAAATCTGAATAAAAAAATTTAAGTTTGTAGTTAGCAAGTGTAACATGTTCTTAGCAAGGGCAGAATTTCATAAATAAAGGTTTATTTTTTTAGCAAGATATTTGGTCAAAAGCTAGTTGTCATCCGTCCCTCTGTCCAGTTGTTAGGCATCTGGCTGCTAGCAAGTTATGATGTCTTGCTAATTTTACTATTCATCTGAACTGAAATAAATATTGACTTTTTCCTTTATTATCTTCGCCAGAATGCACCAGAATGCTTAGATTACATGTTAAAAACACAAAAAAATCTTCTGGGGGGGATGCCCCCAGACCCCCCTTCAGGGGTTTAGTTTTCTGACAAACATTACAATGGATACTAACATGATTTGGGCATTTGGGATTATAAATCATCTTTGAATTGGTTGTACAGCATATCACATGCTATTCATTCAGGGGTGCGATGGCCACCCCACTCTAGCTCTGTGGCCCACCTTGGCCACCCCCAGTCAAAATTTCCTGGAATCGCCACTGAGACACACAACTCCGCTCTATTTAGGCTACTATTTTCTTCTCTTCTAAGGAGATTTAAAAAAAACAAACATTTCCTCAGTGTCTCATTGATACAATCTCATAATTAGCTTTTAAAGTGCACCAGAATTTAGCGTTAAAATATAAGAAATTTCCGGACCCCAACCCTAAACCCAATGTTCAACTCAAAGGTGCGCCACTGGCCTAGCCCTTGTGATAATAACAATAATAGATTATCTATCTATCTATCTATCTATCTATCTATCTATCTATCTAGCTATCTATCTATCTATCTGTGTAGGGTGGTGTGTGTGTGTGTGTGGGGGGGGGGGGGGGGGGGTGTCAGGGTCGGTGGGGGGGCCCAACTGCAATGACCCAGCTTTGGGGGGGCCCAGCTTGCAGAAGGTTGAGAACCCCTGAGCTAAGGAATCACCAACCAATACATAAATTAACTTAGCATAAAATAAATACCATCATCATCCTCACTTGTTTCCCTATGTACTTCCTATCCACAAGTCAGCCCTGCTAATTCTACTGAAGAAGTGCACATGGACAAATACAACTATCCACAAGCCTGGCCCTTATGCAATTCCTCCCAAACATGAAATAATCACAGTGATTTCAGGAGAAAATTGCCAGAATGTGGATTGAAATTGGCTCAATGATTAAGTGCTTTCCTCAAAATCATGCTATTTGAAAGTCAATCTGCTTCCCAAAGACCATGATTTTCTTTTTTAACAGAAATATTTCAAAGATATGTTTTTTTTTTTGGCATATTCTGAAACGTAACTTCTGCATTTAATCTTTTGGGTTCTCCACTTGAGTATTATTTTTCTGGTCTGCTGCGTATGCCATTTGATCTGGTTTTCTTCTAAGAACATTAATGAGGCAAAAGGCAATATGGCTTTGTTTGATCAGCCACTAACAGGATTAGTGTTCTAACAGAACAGACCTATTTTAATAGGTTTGATGATAACGGCGGCAGCAGATTGAAACCAGATATTCTTCTTAGGGGAAGACATAATCAAACTGTTAATTCCCATATTGGGGAGCGATCGAGTGGATCGGCTCGTTATCAGAAAGCACAGTATGCTTGTGACCGTGTCTTTTAAAAAGTTTAAAGGTGTGTGTGTGTGTGTGTGTGTGTGTGTGTGTGCGTGCGTGCGTGCGTGTGTCAGGGCTTTAATATTATGTCAGGATGAGGAGGAGGAGGAGACAGGCGAAGGCCACGGGCACGTGTTTCAACACAGTGAAAATAATTGAATTGTGTAAAGTGGAATGTAATTGAAAGGGAACGGTAAAGCTCTACAGTATGATACATAGCCTTTATGACACAAAAACATAAAATAAATAAATAGTTATACAACAACTGTCGGCCAACTTTAAAATATGAACAACATTAATGTAGTGAAAGAAAACTGTCATCTAGGATTCAACAGATAAAGATTCAGCCATCTAGGAATATTGTATTGCATTGTAAAACTCTACTCTGAATAGGGCTAGGCTGTATGAAATACTAAAACGGTGCCCTACCTTACCCTGGCACATAATAATGGAGACATTGAACTTTAAGTAGACCTCCCTGTGAAAAAAAATATATTCAAAAGTTCACAGCCATTGTTAGTTTTCTTTTTACCATCGCTGCATCGAATAAACTGTGTCCCTACTCAAAAGCTGCCTCTGTTGTTATCAAGAGCTACATTTGTTCCAAGGCTACAGTGCACATTGTTTCCATCCTGCAGGGCAAATATGGAACTACACGTTAGTATATAGATTTGTTTGTGTGTGTGTGTGTGTGTGTGTGTGTGTGTGTGTGTGTGTGTGTGTGTGTGTGTGTGTGTGTGTGTGTGTGTGTGTGTGTGTGGCAAGTCCAAGCCAAGGGCAGAGGATTGTAGCCTGGCACCGCCCGTCTACATACTTCTGCTCAATTCTCATTTCCCTTCAGTAGTCAGTCTTGGTCTGCGGTATATTCTTAGGCTTTCTCCCTGGCAGATTGTTGACTGTCTAATCAGCGAACAGAGGGAGTGGCTGAGAATATTGACTTGAGCCAGTTTCAGTTGAAGTCAGAAGCTGGCGCATGCCATACGCCACGACCAACCACTATGCGATTGGTTGGCAGATCCAGAGTGGCACTGGGCAGATCTAATAGTTTTAAACTTCAACAGACACCCGCCTTCAAGTGAGTTAACGTTTGTCAATTGAGAGATTCCAGACCTTCTGCACAAATGAAATGAAGTACAATGGTCTGGTAGGACCAGGCTAAGATGATTGGAGACTGGAAATAGAAAACTGAATGTATTGAGTTTTACCTACATGGATGTAGCATATTAACACAATGTTCTGTCATATCTTTATAGCATGTTGGTGTTACAAAATAAACACCATCATATATTGTAGGGTTTATTTATGTTTCTCTCTGTGGTGATTTGTAATTGGAGCTTGTGTATGATTTTATTGTGTGTGAAATATTCATCAGCACTGTCATACAAAATAGAAAAAAAAGAAGACTTCCTTGACATACTTTTTCAAAGGCACATAAATAGAGAGACATGTCCAGATGCTATGCAGTCCCACGGTGCCCAGCAAGGTGCGAGCTGTCAACTGTCGCTGTAGCTGAATCTACTACTTTACGGTCCTCACATTACAGTATCTCTATTTTACCATCAGACAGAAAAGGTCTACATATGTCCTGGTAGAAATGGAATATAATATGCATGTGTACGTTTTAGGAAGAAGGCTATTCTGTTACAATTGTCAGTACGTTTGCATTCAAGAATTTAAAATGATACTTTGCGAGGATGTGGATAAGGTTCATGAAATTTAAATCAGGATTCAGTACTGCTAGCTTCACTGTCAAAAAAGGCTAAATTCCAGTGGATTTTTGAAAATGTATTGTCCTTATACATTCATTACATGATCTATTGATTTGACTTGTCGTCTACATTATGTCCATCCATAACGTAGTCCGACTACACCACAGCTTTTTGAACATGGCCCTCGGATGAGCAACCTAATTTCTATTCAGTGTACTTGCTCTCATAAAAGTCTAATTGAAAATTGTCACGTCTAATTGATACCACAATTAAGAGCCGGGCAAGAGAAGAGAAGAGAGAAGAGAGAATGAGCTAGAGATAGGAATAATAATCTTGAATGCGGTACCATTAGTTCCATTGTCAACTTAATAATAATTTGAGAGATGCTGCTTATGATTTACTGAATGGGCTAAAGTCCCATTACCGCAAGACGGGTTTGTTAAAAGATATTTGGAGGACATCCATGATACACGCATATACACAATTGTACCATTTAGTTAAAAGCCCCGTTCGATAAGCAATTTCGGGTGCTAGGGCCTCCCGTTTTTTTTCTGACATCAACTAATGGAGCCAATGAGTGCAAAGACAAGATGGAGCGATCTCAATTGGAGCAGGTGCATTGCCGCTGCTGCTTTTATGTGTGATTAAGGAGACACACAGACTCAATTACAAACATCCCTTTTAGTGCTGTTCTAAGCAAGGAGCCCTGGAGGATTCAACTGTTTTTAACTACAGCAAAGGCAAAAGTCCATTCAATCATACCAGCCTAGACCCCATTTTATAATACTTTTTTGTCCCTTTTCTTGTATTAACCTTCATCCTACCGCCGTGGTAAGGTTTATGTTATATCTTGAAGGTGCCAACTGCTATCATTACAATCATTCACTATCATTAAAATATCTCACAACTCTGTCAACCAATTTGTTCCTTATGACTTCACGCCATTGCTTTGTCTACTTTTAATTTGTGCTTTTTCAAAATGCCAATGTATTGGCTTCTATTCGACCCCAGTCAAAATTCTGCCTATGCAGTTTACATTATTGGAACTATATTGAAATCTAAATTTGAAAGTATTGATTGATTGATTTATTAGGATCCCCATTAGCAACAGCAATAACTAATTCCATTGTTACATCTACACTTTGGCAGGGTATCATACTGAGACCCAATCTACTTGTTCCTAAAGACAAACACAATTAAGAAGTGTTTGAAGTTTGAACAACTGCAGGTTTATTTCAATTGTTGTATATATTGGGCTCAAAATGACCATACCGTTTAACTATAACAAAGAAACATGTTTACTAAAATCAGTCAGAACTTTATGATGCCACAGTCAAATGATGGCTTTTGAGATTGCAGTATAGGGTAGAATGCATTTCTCCAAATCAATGTTTTTTTTTTCAATTTCAAAAGAGCAGTTGTATATCATCTGAATATACAGTATGTGTATGCAAAATAGCTACTTGATAATGCAACATCAATTACCCCTAAGAACAATATAAAAGTGTAAAACACTCATGTGGGCCAGATGTTAACTTATGAAAACCAAGAGTATTTGTCAGAGGAATAATTTCAGCAGATGGGTTGGAAAAATATTCCATTATCAAGGGAGTGCTCCACACAGCTCCAGTGGTTTGGCGATGTGCTGTGAATTATTATTATCATAACAAATATGCCTTTCCCATCCACAGAGACCACAGTTATCCCCCCCCCCCCCCCAACACACACACACACACACACACACACACACACACACACACACACACACACACACACACACACACACACACACACACGCACACGCACACGCACACGCACAGACACGCACACACCTCATTCACACATAGACAAACACTTCTCTGTAGCATCGATACGTGGGGTTAAGTGATATGTGCTCCATGATCGGCCAAAGTACAAATTAAATTTTGTCTCAAAGAAAGAGATATGGCTTAGGAGTTTTCTATAATAGAATTTGAATTTGTTAAACATTGCAGCGGTGGTGGGATTTTTGACTTCTTCGAAGGCCCGGTTAATATGTGATCAATTAGGAGGCTGTTTAATTAGCACATGGCAGATTGGAAAAAAAAAAACATTATGTTAAAGAAATAATAGTAAAAAGGAGGATCATCCGAGGTAGAAGCATTTAATTAGAAATCCAAATGTCAAATGATAACACGTTCTTCTTAAGGGCTGCAACGCTAAGAACACGACTTTGCTAATTCCATGCCAGGAGCTGCAACACTGTTCAGGCTTAATTTACTAACTTGGAAATTACAGACGTCTTACAAATTGCATTACATACTGGGTTTAGTATCATTGCAAGAGCAATCAAATGTAACCAGGTTTTTTTCTTAAAGCCCTTGTTAACCCAAATCCACTAAATCTGTCTTACTATGTAGGCTAGTTTTGGGAGCTAGTTGCATGATAGTAAAGCATCTGAAAAGAGTTATAGGCATATGTATCAATCCAAATTAAAGGTATCGTCATTTAAGCTTGATACACTTTACAGAAATGTGTCTATGCTCTGGTTCTTATTACACAATGAGTATTTTTAACCAATCACGGCAGTTTCTCTGTCCGAACAGTCTGTAAAAACAATGACTGTTGGCATGGAGACCGTTCGATACGGCCACTTCCACACAGTCCTGTCAAACGGCCTAGAATAAAAGAGTATTTTTTTACTAAGTTTTATAATATGTGTGAACATTTATTTTCAATCAGATTTGTGTATACGCTCATTGAGACACCCAACTTTGATATCATATGCATTTGTACTGTATTTCAGACCAGGCTTTAAGTTTTACAGAAAGATGTTGATTGCACCAATTGTTATCAGCAATCAGCAGTTGTACAGTTTACAGTAGAGGGCTGTATTTAACGCTCACTGGTGCAGATGAAACTGGAAGGCTATATATGCGAGCAGATGGACACAGTTTAGTTCCACTTAACCCCATTGTGATTATAGGCTAGCACACACACACACACACACACACACACAAAGCTAACCCACACAAATTAAAGCTATTTACAACAATGGCTTTCATTCTAAGCTGAAGCTGTTGTAGCCCCATAGGGAGCGGTCCCCTTCCTAGGATTACCACTGTTTACCGCCCTCCCCAGGGTGCTAAGTGATTCAGGGCTTGGCTGAGCATAAAAAAATGTGTGTAAATACCGTGGACACCTTGGACTGACTCTAGCGCTATATTCTTCTGGGAGTTGGAAGTGGCACTTGTGACAGCTTATTCCCTCTCTTTACACCAAATGGTTGAAATCTATCATAGGGAAAGTGGTGTCACCTTCAATGCTGCCGAGAGTTAACTTGTATTTATTTATTTATCTAATGCAGTGAGCCTTGTTTGAGGGCATGGAGCAGACTTAACAGGAGCAATCTTGTTTTGTGTATCCGTCTTGCTCTCTTGTAGCTATACATACATACTAATAATAGATATATGCATAGTTTTAGAGGTAAGGGGGTTAGCCAAACATCTTGAATAGTGTTCAATGAATGATACTAAATGGACCAATGTGTCTCTTATACTATTGGTCAAATGAATATCAGTGCATTGCAAACATATCAGCTTTCATAAGTTTTAGCATTAAGATAACCAATGTAGATAACCAACGTAGTGTAGTTGTAGTAAACATAATGTGCGTGTTGCATACGTCCGCACAGTTATTATGGCAATACATTTCAAGAACCTCGCAACCATGTTACTATTGGTTATACTGTACAACGTCAATCAAAAAGAATAGCATTATACTGCATGCCATTGTAACAAAAGCTACATTTTTAAATATGTAAATTAAAAACAAGCTACATGCTAATCTCATTCATGTCAAATTAGCAATGGAATAACGACAACTCAATGAAATATTGCAACAGCAAACTTGTCAAATACCTTCATTGTTTGTATCTCTTGAAATGAAGTATACAAAGGCATCATTTTAACTACTTCTACTGCTCAATTGTATTATTATATACATGTTATGACGATCTAATATGATAGAAACCTTGGAAGATGGATGCACATAGCAATAAATATGCATTTATTTTTGTGATTAGCTTGATTGTTTCATCACGCATCTATTGAGTGTTGACTTAAAGGAATACTTCACCCATATGGAAGTGCTATTATAATATAATGAATGAGGTGTTTCTTCCCTCAGTCTTCCCTTGGCCCAGCTGTCCTGTTAATCCTAACCCTACATTGTACCATGAGTGATGTCACACATGGGAAAATGTAGGGTCAGACAGTGAAAAAACACTTTCTGCCTTTTCTGAGGCTAGGATGAACCGATTTTTTAGAAAAATGTACATTTATACTACACATGATCTCAGAGTTCAATACACCTTCATATTCCCACCGGTGAAGTAGGTCTTTAATTAAGGTTCCTCCTCAGTGCGTCACTGTCACCCATAGCAACACTATCGCTGTACAGTCTATAGTGTATAGTCTAAATAATGAAAGTTGTCTCAGGTGAACGACATGACATTTGCTTATTGTATCGGTAGCACACACACACACACACACACACACACACACACAGTTGGATTTGGATTTGTTCAAACACAACTTACGCATAGGTCATGTGATGTCAGAGGATCCAATGTTGCACAGTATACCCATGTGGTCCAGATTGGAATATTTTTTTGTCACAAATGCACTTCAAAGTAACACATGTTTTAATCGACTATTTTCAGTGTTCTATTATTATTTACTTTGTGTTATTATTATTTGAGTGTTATGTGCTTTTATCAGCTACATTTTTCATGATGAATTTTAATTTTTTTTTCTGGTGTGTGTTCAGTTAGTAAAATGCATTGACAGTATCACAGCCACGCAACAAGCTGACCAGGCGAGTGAAATGATATGAAGTGAAAGGATCAGAATACATTGTGAAAGGAAGAGGCCAGTTAGTATCACAGATATAAGGAAACATGTTCTTCTAGCCACAGGGTCAAATCTCGCACGTACAAGGTTTTTACGCAACAAAAAAAAAGCCGAGAAACATTTGAACATCTTTCACCTTTTGGCTTCCTGTCGAGCTTGTATATTTCACTTTCAAGTTTTACGTCATAAAACGCTTTATGACTCAGCCGCGGCCTGATTTTATAAGTCTTTGATCTGTGTGTATGACAGGGGTCGTACTGTAGCTTTAAGGTTTTGAGCGAAAAAGCACTTTGAAATGTGATGGGGAAATTAACTAGGAACATAAAAGACTATATAAAAAGGAGCAGGACATTTTTCATTAGGGTACATAGACATGTTCTATAACTTGCTTGAGGATTATAATTTCAATCTTTTGAGATCAACAATTTAAAGGAAGCTTTTTGCACTAGAGGCTCCAAGCACAACTTAAAGAGCCAGTGTTGACTCCTCAGCAGTGGTATATCCCTAACCCTGACCCTTGTTTGGGTGTTTTAGTAGAACACGGTTGGTAGTGTAAGTGTTTGAGAGTGGGAACACTCATAACTCCTACTATTGGAAGAAAGGATGTCAGAAACGCCACATTAGGAATAACTGCGAGCATGTGTTACATGATACATATCTCTGTAATCACATTGTTAATAGCTATTGTGTAGTATAGATTGATAGGCCTTTTTTGTACTGTGCAGCAGCCTGTTTAGTCAACTGCTTGATTTATATTGTTTAAACTTTATAATACATAGTTTCCATTGTGTTATGTTAACTATTATAATATACACCAACACTTCTACCCACCACCAATTCCCTGGAACCACAGATTACCATTTGCACTTCAAATCCACCGTTTGTTTTATTATTCCATGGGTTCTCAAACTGTTTAAACAGTCAAACAGTTTTTTTTGAAGAACAAAGAATGGGTACACATAGCAACATGGCTAAATGTGGAAAAAACCCACACAAAAACAAGTAAGAACCCCCTCCAAGGCATGACCTTTTTCCATTTAGGTCATGTCGAACTTAACACAATCAGCGAACACACCTAAATATGTCCGCACAGTTAAAACACATATTGAATACTTTGACACAGAGCTGGTGCTGTAGGGTTGGAGGGTCAATACAGCAGCTATAAACATGGTGGGAGCGCTGTGTGTCTGTGGTATAAGGCTTGTAGTCTTATGGTGTCAGCAGGGATTCCGTGTATACTGCTGTGTTGTGAGCATAACATAAATAATATGTTATTATTCTTTTTTCTCGAACAGCTTGAAAGAAAGAGAGACAGTTTGTTGACTGGGGTAATATTAATACAAGCTTCCTCCCCTCCTACACCCTGCTTTTGAATTTGATGTAGGCAGAGACTTGGCAGGTTTGAAACCCTGCATAAATGTTAACTAGTCCGTCTTGTGTGTAAAAGCCTGAGCCTATATGTGTTAATGTATATGAATCTTGGCATGGTGTCAATAATGGTAACAAGGTTATATGTTTCATTGGGACTGTTGGAAAGCCTCTTATAGTTTAGGGATGTTGATGCATGATGATGAATTCCCCCTAGGCTTGATAATAGTTTAATCAATAATAGTTTAATCAATAATAGTTTAATCTCGGCTCCCAGTCTCTCAAATGTTAATAGTATCGGCTGTGCTGACTTTATGATATCAAACTGAATATATGTTTGGTTATGGACTGTTGGTTGGTTGAGCGGGCACACACACACGCAGGCACGTATGCACGCATGTACCCACAAACACACACACACACACGCACACACGCACACTCGCACACACACACACACACACACACACACACACACACACACACACACACACACACACACACACACACACACACACACACACACACACACACACACACACACAGATGAATCAAAACTGAAAATAGCAGCCCGACAGTAGAATGTAGTAGTGTCTTTATGACGTGAGCTCCAAACTCCAAAAATACTTTGGAAAAATCATGTTCCTTGAATATCCGTTTCCCAGGGATGTCAAAGGTCGAATTAGCCATTCTGGAGAATGCTTTGGTGTCAAAATCACTTTCTGTCAAAATCAATGAATATGGGCGCTCCGGTGGCGTAGTGGATAGAGCGCGTACCATATTGGCTCAGGCCTTCGTTGCAGTGGTCGCGGGTTAGAATCCGACCCGTGGACCTTTACTGCAGGTCATCCCCCCATCTCTCTCTGTCTCTCCATTTCAACTCTGTACAATATAATAAAGCTTGAAAATGCCTAAAAAGAATAAAAAAAATATATAGGCCTATATATAGATAAAAGATTAGTGAATATCTTCTCACATCTACCTCTATGTAATGTTGTCTGAAAAAATCCAGTGTTAATACACTGCAAAGGAATATGTAGACACAGTGGGACCACCTTAGCTAGCATCATAACCGTTTAAAGAGCCTAGGCTGTGTATTAACCCTTGTTTTTTTTACAGATATACAGACAGAGTGTGAGGAAATATTCACTGATTTTGACAAAAAGTGAGTTTGACAAAAAGAGTTCTCCAGAATTGCTGACTCCGACTTTACTCTGATCTGATCATCCCACATTGTGATGATTGAAATGATTGAACTAAGCTGCACATGGTTTTGCCAATTAATCATCTTATCACAGAAAGTAATGTTTGTGTTTCCAAGTCTCAAAATAAAGACATACATTAGTTCAGTGGAAATCCATATATCAGAAAAAAACAACTGTGAACACATGCTATAATGGACCAGAAGTAAAAGACTGTTTGGACACAGTTTGACATCCACATTCTGCTGAATCCCATTCCCTTCCAGACACAGGGCTTTTTAAAAACGTTAACCAAAACAAACCCGGATACCTCATGTTCCTCGGCTCTCATTGTAATTGGAACGGATCAATTGTTGCCTTCATTACACGAATGAGATGGATAACCTTGTCCGCCTTGCCTGCCATTTTAATGGGACACTCACACTCCCCGGCTTTCTAGGCCTATCGCGTCTAGTAATCCCCTGCGGAGGCTAGGCACTTTTAATCCGCCCTGCAAGACCGGTAACACAATATAATACGGGCTCATCATCCATCCAGCCATAGAACCGCCCCCCTCTAAACTCTAAAATATAAGAGTTCCTAGGGGTTCCTCGGAGAACGGGGGGAGGGGCTGGGTGCCTTGAAGATCAAAGGTGCTTTTTAAGTAGCTTGGGGTTAGCTTCAAACGTTGGTCAGTCCTCAGAAAGAAGTGTTGCATGTTGTTTTAGAAGTGGTCCAAGCTTTTTTAACTTCTTAAAATTTCAAAATGTGGACACTTGGACAGCACGGGCAAATGTGTCTTTAAAGAGATTTAGATGAGAAGTAAAGTGTTATTCCAAATGCAGTACAAATATGTACGTTAAAGCTACAATGTGTAACTTTCATATAAATAAATAAAGCCATTGCCAAAGGAGTTGACACAAAGTTGCCCATTGCCCATCAAACTCTCTCTGTATTTTTCAGTATGGCAGCGTTTACAAACTGGTGTCGTCGTCGTCCCCCCCCCCAAAATCCAAAGAATCACCCAGAAAATGTGTCAGTTGTTCAGAGAAAACCTGGACGTACAGCAGAAGGTATACAATCCATGCCCAATCACTGAAGGCTTACCTTTTGAAGATGCGCCGACAGTGCTGTTGTAATTACTCCAAATTCCATGGGGGACAACATAAGTCACGCACTATTGCTTTAATATGGTATGTTTTTGGAAATTGAGAAAGTGACACTAGGGTATTTGTAATGATGTGGCCACAAATTATTATTCAAGTATATTTCTCCAGAGAGATTATAGCTGTGGTTTAATTTGAGCCACTAAATCCATGACAGTTAATTCACACGGTTAATTAAAACGATCTCTTTCAATACTAGTTGCGATGTGAGAGCATTGTTAGCAATAGCTATTGATACAGAGATATAAGACATATGAGAGAAATGGCATCGCAGTACCAGCAAAGGTAGTGCCAAGTGATCCATTGATTCCAAGATGCATACCAACCTTTATTTACACCGGTAAATCCCATTGAGACCGGAGACTCTTTTTAAAGGGAGACCTGTTCCCATTCCTACGTTACCATTCACACACACATTCATACACCGATAGCAGGCTAACTATGGACATTCACACAAGGCAAGGCGGCTGAAGTGTCTTGCCCAAGGACACAACAACCATGACACAAGTGGCAGGGCGGGAATCGAACCGCCAACCATTCGATCATTGGCTGACCCGCTCTACCACTGAGCCACAGTCGCCTGGCACCTAAATAACCTTACTACAGTACATACAATAGACTACATTTTTACCCATTTCCACTATGCATCTGAGCTAGATTAAAGGTAAATGGACTTGACATACACTTTTTAGACAAATGTCTCTTTAAATGTCGTAACCACATCCACACATACAATCATACAATCATACACTCATACACCGATGGCAAAGGGCAAAATTACTGAACAAATGTTATGACGTGTATTCAGTGGTTTTATTGTCGGACGCTCATTCCGTTGCAATGTGAGAAACATCAGAGTAAAAGTTTGCAGGTGGATGTATGTGTATCTTCTGTGTATGTGAGTTTTTTTTTCTCAGCAAGCTTGATGTCCCTGAGCGCAGTATATTCTCAGTATATTCTCAGGGTGCAGTGTTGATAGTGTTTGTTCTACTCTGCATGGACTCTATAACATCCTGTGTTCCTGTGCTGTATCCGTGTGCGCATTCCACTGAGTGATCAGAGGAGACAGACTGCCAAGCGCACGTAAACACACACACACACACACACACACACACACACACACACACACACACACACACACACACACACAGTGAAGAAATCAAACACAGCAGAGGTTGAGACACATGTAATGCCTTTTCATCTGATGCACACTGCATGCGGTATGATCATTGCAAACCGTTACCTACGATTCCGCCTTAAACAGCATGACCGTGTTGGAAACAAGGTTGAGACATTGATTTTCTTTCTAATTTCATCATACACAAAGAGGAAGAAAATAACTTCTGTATTGAATCATGAAATATAGAAGTATCTAATGTGTCTATGTTAAAGGTATAGTGCGTAACTTTTTCATATAAATGAACATCAGTTACATTCAAGCCATCGCCAGGTGAGTTGACAACAAGTTGACTAAGCCTGTCTGCTCCACAAAAATATCTCTGTATTTCTCAGTATGGCAGCTTTTACAAACTGGTGTCACCCCCCCGTCACTGGCGCAGGAGCTCAGATAAATCCCAAGAAGCGCCCTAGAAAAAACCTGGACATACATCAGATATATGTATGAAAACCATGCACGATCAACAAAAGGCTTACCTCATGTAGATGCGCCAGCGGTGTTGTTGTAATTACTCAGAATTCCTCAAAGGGGCAACATAAGTTACACACTATAGCTTTAATAATCTATGTAAACAAAGAGTGGAAACATACAAGGACAATCTTTCTGAATTGATATACAGTATGCGTTAATTTAATGAAATACTTAGATTAACATGATTAATTATATTATCTTAAAACCAATTTGGATTGAAACTCGTCCCAAGCCTTCCAGCCAGTCACTTCCACCATTCTTAGTTTGTTGACCACAGTCTCCGATCCGAGTCATCGTGTTAAAGCTTTTAATGTTATAAGTATCCATCCTCCTCCGTTAACCTTACTAACTCTGCATTTGTGTCAAACTGTGGAGTGCAAACAGGCTAAAGATCGATCAATAGCAGTGGTTCAATAAAGTGTGTGACCCCGGGCATTGCTTTAATAGCAGCCTGTGATGTGTCACAAAGCCCAATCTACTTTACCTTAAACGCTCTTATCAGACCGGCCTAATTACCTTTTTACAAATGGTTGCCGATCGCCACCACAAAAAAACAACTTCTCTTCAAATGAATAGCAGATATGTGACACTAATGCTGGAAAAAAAAACAGGCGAAGACACTGCAGTTGAATAAGGGGTACATTTTTCACTTGTATATATCATGAAACTGTCGCCAGTTGATACTGTTACTCCGAATACAAAGATTATTTTGTTTATAATAATTATTAAATATGGATAATTGTCTCTTTATGAAACACACATCTATGTGTTGGATAAAAATCTTTATTTAATTTTTATAACAAATTCAGGATTTTGGATATTGGATTTTTTCATTTTATAAATAAATAAATTACAATTTACATGTTGGCCAGAAAATACATCATCATGAATCAGAAAATTATCAACATATGGACAAGTCCTTCTGTGAAAATCTTCAAATGAGTGCTAAGAATGATTATTAATATAGAAAGTGCTTTAGAAGTTTTAGGTTCAGAGTATTGCAACAACAACTGTTGAGATAATGGCTGTTAAAGACGGTTGCATAGGAGAAATATACAGATGCAAACAGACAAGGTTTGGTAAAATAAACACATTAATGTTAATTGTGGACATTTTCTATTTGTATTTAACTTTTATTTATCCTCGAGAGACCAATTGAGGGGTGACCCTCATTTACAATGACGTCGAGATCAAACAAATTCAAAGGAAAAACAACAATACATACACAATGTTCAATGCAAATACATCAAATACACAACAGGTGAAGAGAAAAAAAAACAATTGAAACATTTACACAGTGGTGAAGAGTGGCAGCAATTAAAATGAAATGGGTGAAAGTACAATATAGCCTAATTAAAACAGTTACAGGTAGAGTTTGGCAGATTTAAGATAGTTTGTTTAATTGGTTAGTATGAAAGAAGACATGTCATGGGAGCAACATAGCCAACAAACCTCTAATTTGACCGACAGTGTTTGAAAAAAAAACTATTTGTTTGTCTCCCATGTCTCGCCTTAATATAACTTCAAACAAGTGTATTTACAGACACTCTTTCTCAGTTCCACAGTTATTAGTGTACAATCTCTCCTCTTCCCCTGGTGTAGTTTTACTGTATTTTTTCCAGCATTTCTTTCAACATATATAAAGGTTCCACTGTTTTGACACAAGCTCCCAGAGAAGTCATTGCAGGTGCCACCGAGATTGCGTTGGAGAATTGGAACTGTTTTGTGCAAAGTGGCTAAATATATAACAAGCTGTCAGAATGCCTTTGAGCAAGTATTGTAGAAACCTCAAAGAAGATAAATGTAGTGTGGGTGCAGGTGAATTACGGTGCGATGAAAGTTGAACTGTATGAGGAAAAAATGCATGTGTTGTGTTGTGAAAGTGTGTTTCATTAAGGCTTTATATTAACACTAGGTATTGTAACTCTTTATTTGATATGACAGATAGGGTTTTATGACTTACCATTAATGTATTTTTTTTTGGTTTGCAGGTTATATTACAAATAAAACATTATCGTAACTCATTGTGCGTAGAGTTTAAAGCGACAGTGTGTAATATCGGAGTATTTTAGCGGCATCTAGAGGTGAGATTCGAGACTGCAACGCTCCCTTGCTAACTTCTCCATTTTTAGAAAATGTATGGAAGCAACTATGGTCTTCAAGGACAAGAAACTAGTTACTAAAGATGTCATCAATAAATTATACACACTAAACCTTTAAAATATGTGTTGGAAAGGTACACTTTAAACTATACATTGATTTGCTTTCAAATGACCAAGGTTATCCTATCTTAACAACTGGGCTTCATAAAGTGCAAGTGGTACCATTTAAAAAAGATATACGAAAGAGGCAGCAAGTCCATTTGTATTGAAGTTCACCATGCTTTCTTTGCAACTATTAAGAGAAAACGGGAGCCATTTTTTATTTTAATTGTATTGAACATTTTAGAAATGACCCATTTTATTTAGTTGAAGTTGTTTTAGTACTGCCCATAAACAAGCTAAGGGTTTGAACATATATCATGCTGTAGCCTATGTGTTGTATGCAGCCCCGTCACTGCTTATAGGTTTTGCCAAATGTGCTTTGATCAAAACATAAATGGTGCCCAGATCAGTATAGTCCCCAAAGTGCAAACCTGTGAGATTGATTTTTAAATGCATTTTTTCTGCTTTTTGCTGCACTATACGCCTACAAGTTTAATAACATTTTGCAACATGAGTAGAAAAAAACAAGGTGTAGTTTACAGCAAATTTATCGCAAATTAAAACGTGCCGTCAGAAATAGCAACTGTCAGAGCGAGTGATGGATGGATTTGTCACTGTAAATGGAACTGAAAGGAAATCTGACACGTTTCAGCAGCGCTACACACACACACACACACACACACACACACACACACACACACACACACACACACACACACACACACACACACACACGATCTGATACAACCAAAGATAAGCGGATCAAAGGAACTATATTCAGACGTGCTGAGAGCTGCTTTCATCATAGTGGGTGGGAAGCCTATTGTCCAATTACCCCAGGTGGGAATGATAAAGTAGTTTGAATTTGAATTGCCTTGTGTGTGACACACCTTGCATGTGTGTGTTATTGACAAAATAAAGACTTAATTTAACTTAACTAACTTAATTTGTTCCCTTACCGGAAGATTTGTGTTGGATGAAAGCATGCAGTAAAGAGAAAAGAAAAAGTGCACTTTGGTCTTTGTAACAAAAACCCTTTGGTTATGGTCCAGACAAAAGTTAACATGAACATGTAATATTTCCCTAATCTTAACTTAGTGTTGTTATACTATGATACTGCATACCATTTTAAATGTGGATTACATGGAATATTAATGCATCTTTGTAGATGTATTTCATAAATGAATTGTGGTATGTTATGTTGTAAGTGTGTTACCACTCAATACATAAATACATATGTCAAGAGGACGTTCAACATGTTTCTAAGGCTAGAAAAAAATCAGTAAATCATACATCATTTAAACACATGTATCCATGTAATAATCATTTCTAGATGGTTTACAACTGCCTGCCCTTGCCTGTATGAAGAATAATGTTGATTTCTATTCCATCTGCTCTCTGTAAAATTACTTGAAATGATCTAAGCTAACCTCATCAGGCTGAAAGTGAGCTGCTTTATTAAGCTATGATTAAAATCAGAAATCTTTAAAAGGGATAATTGTTATTTTGGAGCCCATCAGCTGTTGATAGTACACTAGTCTTTTTGTTTTCATTCATCAAGCCATTCACTGCAAGATTACATATTCTGGAAATTCAATATTAATGAATTGAACGACTTAACATTATAGCTATCGTGTCTAATTACTCCAGGAAAATAAAACATAACCTCTATACTATCATGCACCTTTTCATTATCTGCTGGCACATTGCTTAACTGAAAAAAAATTACACAACAGCGCTATCGCGGCCATTAAAGCATCAGTGAATTATATATTTTTTAAAACCTTTGAAACAGTCCATAATTTAAATGCAGATAGGCGCGTGCAGATGCCAAAAAGGTTAATGCCGTCTCATTAAACGTGTTTTATAACCTGTTTTGCATGTTTATAACTGTCTCTCCCAACACTCGCGCTGTGACTAAGTGCCATATTCAACGGGCCAACTTTATCAGGCACATCGATTTTCTTTTTTAGTGACAGGCTGATAATGCCTCTTAGCGTTTGCTCGTGCCAAATGCAGCAATAAACGGACAAAGCAGGTGTGTGTGTGTGTGTATGTGTGTGTGTGTGTGTGTGTGTGTGTGTGTGTGTGTGTGTGTGTGTGTGTGTGTGTGTGTGCGTGAGTGTGAGAGAGAGAGGGGTAGAAACACAAGGATGAACTAAGTTGATTCAATGAAAGTAAGGACAGAGCCCATACAACTATATTCCAAAATAACACTGAGTAAACAGGTAGTGGATTAAAGATTTCCTGTCTGGCTTCCTTTCTTGGTATTTTTAAAGCTCTAATGCGTAACTGTTTCATATAAATGAATGACGATTAAATTCAAGCCATCGCCAAATGAGTTGACACAAAGTTGATTTAGCCTATCATTTCCTCAAAACTCTCTCTGTATTTATCAGTATGTCACCCCCCGACACTGGCGCAGGAGCTCAAGAAGCGCCCACAAAATGTGTGTTGTTGATTCTACTGCTAAGGAAACACCTTGACGTACAGCAGAAGGTTTTAAATCAATGCACCATAACTGAAGGCCTACCTCGTGTAGATGCACCGACAGTGTGGTTGCAATTACTCAGAATATACCTCATGGGGGCAAAATAAGTTACGCACTATAGCTTTAAAAAGTGTTATTCAAAACATAAGTAAAACTCTCCACCATTGGTGTTCCCCGGCCGATAGCGTACCGAATGGGTTTAGCAGTTGATTTGCTGGGTTTTCCCTAGACCTGTCGTTTGCTGAGGAATGACAAACGGTGCATGTCCGTGGAAGTGATGTTTTGTGGGTGATCCATTTGCTTCGCTTGCAGCTGCGCACAGACACACACACACACACACACACACACACACACCCACACACTGATACAAATATGCATGCACATTTCAATACATATGTATGTAGAATTATGCCACAAAGCCGTTACTAGTTTGCCATGTGAGCGACACATCACATCCATCCTTTGCATGCTGATAATACCCACTTTGCTGTTTCAGTGAAAACAAAAATCCAATGTTGTTCGGGTAGAAATAAGTGCTGAGAAGGCTAGATGCATTGCTTTAGTGAAACACTCCTTTCAATTTGTATTTGATGAGAAGCGGTCATTGGAATTCACCTTGCATTTTACCTTTAGGAATAAAAATACCTTTCCAGGAAAAAATATATATGACTGGCATGCCATATTGCCAGGTAAATGCTGAGTGATTATATTGCGAAGGCAAGGTCCGGAACTAATGTCAACTTAACTGATGTCAAATTGCTCGCGATTGGAATTCTAAGACGCAATCACCCGATGAATGTGCAACAGTGTACGTTCTAGAAGGATCGCAGTCTTATTTACTGGGCGGTTATGTGTGCTTGTTCCCCCCCTCTTGTGAATGCATTTATTGACATGTCAAATGAATGTTGCTTTGCCTCATACACAAATACATCTATTTCAACTCCCTATATACACTGCATGTCTGTCTCATGTTATCCTGCGTATGTTTGGGGAGAAAAAACATTGCTTTGAGTTCTTCTAAATAACCTTATTTTTTATTCAGAAATGGATGAAAAATGAATTTATGTTTAGTCTTCCATATACACATTTTGTTTTAGCATAATCCATCAGTCCTAAATGGTCCATACAAGCTTACAACCAGGCATGTTAAGATGCAGTATAACAATATCCCCCTTCAATGAAAAGGACGTATAAAATAAAGAAGAAAAATGGATTTCATCAGAAAACAACAAAGCATTTACAGATAAGAGCCTTCACTTGGTTGCACTTGATCCAGCTGTCATGGCTACGGCATGTCATCTCGTCTTCAGTCATACATGATAGGGAGACAGAGGTTATAGATTGAAACAATATGATATGGTCAAAGGTGAATAGCACCATGTATTGTCTATTTAGCTACAGCGTATCTAGGATGCTAAGACATACAACACATGGGAAGTTTTATGTCTGGTTTATTCTTACATAAATCAACACTGTTCTTGTTCACCTTAACGTAGCAGTATCACGTAGCAACAAGCCAATGACCTAGTTTGTTTAGTTTAGTTGTTTTATATATACCTTGTGCACATAAAAAAAGGAAATTATTTTGGTAGGTTATACTTAATTATAATGTTAAGCGTTTCAAAAGCAACAAAAGACATCCAATTAAACACTTCCACAATGTATGCAAGAACTTTTTGACTTTAAATACACCATTTGTCACAATGAAAACAATTCAAAAATCAACCAGATTTACCAAGCTACTTTGAATCTTAAGTCGCTGGCTAGGCAGACATAACAATACAAAATAAATTAATTACACCAATGTTTCACAATCAATTTTAAATTGGAATGACATATGTAATAGTCTTGGAATTAGATTTGTGATTTTTCAGACTCTGGGCTCAACCAATGCACACAGTGATACATATCACTCTGAACATATTGCTTAAAAATATAGCGTTCCTTAAACAAGTTAAAACTTCATGTTTAATGTGCTGGGTTGCTCTGTATAAGTGTGTGGTTGCTCCGAGGAATTCAAGAACATGTCTCAAAGTTGAAAGACGAGCCGATTTATTTCAAACCATGCTCTCTGTGTGCAGACGGGATTTACTAGACAGATTCCTTAAACTACTGAGTCAGGCTCACAAGAGGAATGCTCTGACCCAAGAACATCTAAGATCATGTTCTAACCCCAAGGTATCTGTAAAGATATAGTAAAACTTATGTTAGGTGAATTTGACTTGATGTGTGTGAGTGTGTGTGTGTGTGTGTGTGTGTGTGTGTGTGTGTCTGTGTGTGTGTGTGTGTGTGTGTGTGTGTGTGTGTGTGTGTGTGTGTGTGTGTGTGTGTGCGCGCATGTGTGTGTGTGTGTGTGTGCGTGTGTGTGTGTGTGTGTGTGTGTGTGTGTGTGTGTGTGTGTGTGTCAGAGGGAGAGAGAGAGAGAGAGAGAGAGATAGTTGTCTGTGATTACATCTCAGATCATTACAAAAACCCAGGCCAAGCATAATTTTGTCTCTCTCATCATTTACTAACAATGTTGGAGAACGCTTGCTGTCAAAATCAGTGAATATATTCAGTGTGCACTGATAAAAATCTGATTTAAATACACAGCCTAGGCTCTGTAAACAGGTATTTAAACACAGGGGGTCCACCATAGCAAGAAACATGCAGAATCGCTGTTCGCCACCTATGACTCCAATGTACTTTATCTGTAGAAATGAATCTGGTTCTTTGAAGGTGTGGTCGTATTTTACACTACAAAGGCCATGCAGTAATTCAGACAAACTTCCAAAGGTCATAACTTTTTTTATTAAGTAATAAAAAATGTCTCTTACATTCAAAATGGTATTAATCAAAATATGTCAAAATGTCTACAGACAGCTCCCTCCCTATAAGCATATTTCATCCGGTTAAATCTCCCTCCAAAATATATTCAAGACGCTGAATTAATGTTTACTTAAGATGCATCTTGGGATTTCTGACTCACACCGGGCAAAGCAAATCACATGAGCACATTCAAATCATTGACAGATTGATTGACACCCCATCAAGTTCATGTCCTCACACCATATGCCAACCGCTGTTGATAAGCTGCAGGCAATTCATCATAGTCACAAAGAATACATCCCCAGCATAGCACGCTTTAATGCTTGGTAAACTCTACAGTGCATCCAAAATATATGAGAGTGAACTTTCGGCTTTTGGGTCTAAATCACAAGTAAAAATTAGCAAAATAACTTCACAAATCGATGGATGCGTGCGGAATTTTAACAGCCTAGGCTCTGTACACAGGTATGTTGCTAGCTATGGTGGGCCCCCTTTGTTTACATGCCAGTTTTACAGGACCTAGGCTGTGTATTAACACAAAACAAATCTGGTATGGACATGTTGCGTATTGTGAGGAGTTATTCACTGATTTTCACAAAGGTTATGTTGACAACAAGTGTTCTCCAGAATCACTGACTCCACCTTTAATGGTTGCTTAACTCAGTAGTGCATCCAAAAATATGTTAATAATCTGTTGCTGTTTTGAGCCTAAATCACAATATTTTTTTCTCCAAAATAGCTTCCCAAATCGATGGTTGTTTGCGTAATTCAACGCTGCTCTCCTTGTATTACTGCTGTTATGTCTGAGCTATTCAGTGTTTGTTGGACTGTTGCCAGAGTGCCGTGTTGATGTCGAATCAAATGTGATTATGGCCCCTCTAAATCTCCCGTCTGATTGGCCCCGATCAGTGTGCGGGAGTGCAAAGTCTTTACTAATTGTATCAAGCCCTCTGAAAATGCAAAGGGCAACTTGTGATTCCCATCTGGAGAGGCAGGGAGATGTTTGCCCGCGATGAGTATAAGTCTATTTGGCTATAGATTACTCTGATCTACTGAATCAATGGGAGTGAAGTGAGGCAAATGTATCAAGGACAAATTGCAAGTGCATGGAAGCTAGAATGAGAAACTATGTTTGACACAAATTCGAAAACAGAACAAAATACCTAGACTAAAGGCTTCCCTTGTTGAAGAATATCCAATATAGATTTTTGATATTTAAAACAAATTGATTGTGACAAGACAGAGATTGCTGCCAGGAATCATCGTGGAAAAATGTAATGTATTTCAGAGAGAATGACTTATTTACCATAGGTATAAGGAGTTGAGAGGAAGAGTGTACTCACAAGAGAAATAGCAAAACTGTCTGATTTCTTAAAATGATTAGAATGTTTTGGTGACAACATATGAAGGACAAATTATGGATAGAAACTAGAATGTGAAAAGCTGCTAGACACAAGTTCATAAAGAAAAAAAAAATACCTCGACTAAAGGGTTCCCTTGTTGAACGATATCCAATATGAATTTTAATATATAAGAAAAATCGAATGTGACAAGTCAGTGGTTGCTGCCAGGAATCATTGTGGATTATGTTACAGGTCTCAAATAGATTGTCACATCTAAGGAGTTGAAAACAAAGAGTGTGCTCACTAGAGAAATGGCAAAACTATCTCATTTCATAACTTAATTTGAAATCAGTTAGTGTGACAAATCCCTCTAGTTGTCCTAGCTGTTATGGATCTAGTGTGTTGTGAGCAAAACAACAAAATAGGTTTTGTTCGGTCAACCAGATGTCACACTTAGACATATAAGAACTATTGTTTTTCTTATGGTTCAATCATTTCCAATGTTGTTTTTATTCAAAATGTGACTATTAACTTGCCTTAAAGGTGTTACGAGGACCTTTTCAATATTTCTTAAGTAATAAAATGTTTCCTCTGATGATCATACAGTACATTCCATGTCACAACAAACGAGACCATCAGTGCAAAGAATGCTGTTTTGATTGTAATAATTGATAGCATAATGCCTTTGTCACCCAGGAACAACAGCTGTAAAAACACTACCCCTTTTTATTCAAAGGGGGCGCAATAAATAACACAAACCGAAAGTTCCTCGGAGCACCTTTAAGCAATTATTTAGACCAATACCTGTCCCAATCCTAACACATAGTGTTGTACCTAAATCTAAGTTATCCTCACCAATATTGTGTTTGCATCAGCCAACAATTTAACTTAAGCAATAGCAAATTGTTATAGTTTAAAGTAGCTGACAAATTGCCTTGCCCAAAATGGTAGGGGATCAGATCGGAAATAATCCCTTTACATGTATCGTCCTGGATGGCATTTAAAAACAATATGTGTTGTCGTTTAATTTGGAAGGACTTATTAACCATTAGTACAGACAGCCTCTTACCCACGGTTCCACCATGCTTTCAGTGTGATTTATTAACCTTTATACACCGTCGCAAGATTGGATTTTTTTCCGCTGTGTATTTACATTGTAATTCAATGCACTTTACTCTATTTCTGATTTGGTGCTATAGCTTGCAAAGCGAACGTACATGATCAAAACATTTAAGCAGTAAGTATATCGGTAATACATTTTTTTAGGGCATTTCTCATCCCCCCTCCCCTCCAAGAACATGCTATCTAGATGTATTGCTTTTTCCTTTTCAGGCATTTTCACTGGGGATACACTTTGGTCTGACCTTATAGGCCATTCCGGATGATAGATTTCGGTGGTAATAGCCATTCTAATATTACTGTTTGTTACTAAGAGCATCTGAGTCAGCAGGGCATAGCTTCAAAGGCTTAATGGGCCAAAATAAATTGCCACACCAAGGGAAAGATACAGCGCTAATCACACCATTAACATTGAGCATCAGCACCAAAGTGGCCATGTTTGTTTGAAGTGTTGAAAATTGAACTCGGGTCAAATCAAATTAAGGGCAAAGGGACCGTAGAAATAGAGCAGGGTATTTATTTATCGTCTTTCATTTTTTGGAAATAGTAAATATCACCCATGACCCTTTTCTTCATTAGATTAAAATATATATATATATATTCTGTGCATGTCCTTCAATAAATTCCATTGTCTGTTCATTCACGATCACTGGAACTGTGCTGTAAAGCGGGAAGTATAGTTGTAATTACTCGGAGCCTTTCTTTTATGACTCTCTGGCCACATAGTCAGCCTTGTCATATAGAGAAATGTATCGCAGATTCACTTAGGCTTATAGTGCCATTAGCTTTTATGTGAAGACATTTTCCCAAGGCCCATTTAGGGGGCCTTTTGTATATAGCAATACTTTTTTTTATATGCTGACACATTCTACGGAACTATACTATTGCATTCAACACATCTGTCTTTGTCCCAACAAAATAAAATGGTTTTGTCAACAATGGACTGGAAAGTTTGGCAAATATGAGGGTTGCATAGAATCTACACAAATGATTTTTAGACTGGCCAACACAAGTAAATAAACATATTACAATAACGGTGTCCTCCAAAATCATGTAACACACATTTAAAAAAAAAAACTAACAATAATATGAAATTGATCTTTTTTTATATGAAAAAGTACACAACAACTGACCCATGCCTTTAGAGGGGCCTTGAAACTTTGTTTGAAAAGTTTGTTTTTGTTTTCTTCAGTGATAGAGTGTCACAATGAAATGTGCTGTCTTTATACAGAAGCCTTTAAGGCTCAAATCTCCCACACTTGATGGGTACACGCTCCTCTTACAATGTTGTCAGAGCACAAGGGACCATAACAACTCTTACAGTTTGAAGGTATTGTCCGTTGACCTTCTATTTGATATTGGATTTTTGCAATTTCTGAGGGAATATATTTAAAACCTTTACAATAACCAAATAACAGATTTATGTCAACACAAATCACTTCTATTTTTGTTGAATAACTCTACTCTAGTGATAACACATATATTCACTCTCAATGCCTTTCAATGTGAAGCGCTTTGTGACCCTGGTCTGCGAGAGGCGCTATATAAATAAACTTTACTTACTTACTTACTTACTTACTTCAAGTGTTGCACTTAAAAGTATAACTTTTCAGTTTGACATGTTGGATGCCATTGCACTCATAGTTGAATAAACGTATTGGACGTCTCTCTGGATAGATGTATCATCTAGATTGAATCCCTGCGTTCCAAATCACATACTCTTTCTCTTTGCTACACTACATATTAAAGTACAGGAGAATTTTAGGGCCTCTGGAGAGGAAACACAATCAGATAAGGAAGATTTTTTTTCTCATTACATCGAGAACTGTCAAGAACAAAGACGAATACTAAACAATTAATTTTCAATTATGTATTTTCAGCATACTAACATTGCCTTGCATGTATAGGGACATCCTAAATTTTTTTTTTCTGGCATACTAAATAGTAGGTAAGTATATGGGGATTGGAACGCAGGGACTGTAATGCAATGTAACATTTTAAGTCAGCACTTACTGCCATCTCCATAAGATAAAATACTAACTAATCCATGCACCGCATACAACCCTACTTCAAGAATACTGAACTATCCCTTTAAAGATCAATGAAGCATCTAAATAGGACACAGGGCCTCATCCTAGTTTCCTGTGAACCAGATATGCCTATTCCTCCATTTTGTGCCCAACGCTGTGAGGTACAAACATTCTAGATCGTCCTTGATTGACTGACAGAGGAAACACAACCCCTCTTCCTGGTTTTTGCGAAAGTATAAAGGGGGGCCAACATGAATGTATAATGGATTTTTTTGCGTTGTGTTGTCGCCCTTGGGTATTCAAATTGTGTTTGCGAGAGAGGGGGAAGAGAGGAAACCGAATCAGCGCTGGCTTGTGCATAAACTGCCTTTGATTGACTGTTTGAGAGAGATCCTCCGAGGTAAGCTGTTGTATAATGGAACGGTTTTGATATCGACAGCTATCCGATACAATGCGATTCCCGGATCCGGAATTCCCTCCAGGTACGAATACGAGACAAGGGTTTCCACTTAGTGCCACGCTAATTAAATAAATAAAAAGGGCCTAACAACATTGGCGTTCTCTTTGTAAGGAATACACTCGCTGTATACTCTCACCTGCTGTCTCTCTCTCTCTCTCTCTATCCATCCCTCTCTCTCTCTCTTTCTCTCTCTCTCTCTATCCATCTCTCTATTTCTCTCTCTCTCTCTCCCCATCTCTCTCTCTCTCTCTCTCTCTTAATGTGGTTTGATCTGTGCTTTCAAAAAATGAAATATTTATTACTCAGCGGTATTTTCTCCACATCTGATTCACCCCCCTGCCTCATTTCTCTACTGAAATTTGAATCTTAATACCCATGTCAGGAAATGTATTGGTTTTCATATTTTCTTTTATTTAAAAAAACACTCCGTGGGACTTATCCCCTAGAGTGGAATTCTTTATTTTTGTGATTTATGAAGATTTGGAGATGAACACAAAGGAAGTCATTTAGCAGCATCTGGAGCGTCTTGGGAGTGGCGTCGTCTCATTTGGGGAATGACACAGACTGAAAGCGTGGCTCGGTTGTTTTGACGGTTTTCGGTTGAATGATGATGGAATATGAAATGTTCAAATATACAGGAACAGACCAATTTCGGATGCATTTGTATTCTCAAATCGAAAAATACTGTTTGTATGTCCCTGTCTACACCTGTATGGAGGGGCAGACCACACGTGTGTGTCCATGAAAGACTTCACTTTGTATTGTGTAGCCAAGCGGCACAAACTTCCATTGTTAGCTTAGCAACAATGTCAACCTGAATCGGATGAATTGAAGTGGATGACTCACTGGCAATTTAGTTAGTACCAAAAAAAAGACCTCAAAGTTTGGTTCACATCGTTCTCAGAGAAAGACATGACAATAACATGACATAACATGGCAGCCATTTTTACCGTATGAATCGTTCGGGATGTCCGCACTGAACTGGTTGTTCCCGAAACATGTGAGAAATAGTGCCATCATGCTGCGGTGAAATCTATAAAACAATAAAGTCATAGCAAGAAGGATATCCATTCACATTACTAGTAAAGATACATGTGCAATAAAAACAATCTCAGAAGTTGTTCATTAAATGCAATATGGGTTTGATAAGGTCTTGGTTGCAATCTGTAAAATATACAATCTTAGGTGTGTCAGATGGCGCAATGCATCTTGGGTAATTTTGCAGAACTACTGTGTGAAGAAAAAAAGCATTTGAATAGTAAGTTATATACACACACACACACACACACACACACACTCTCTCTCTCTCTCTTATACACACACTCACACAAACACTGTGGCACTAATGACCACAGTTTGTCATAAACAGAGTTTAGCGTGACATCAGTAGCCAAAAAAATAAAAATAAAAAATGTGTTGCAAGTGATTATATTGTTTAGCCGAAATCATTGCATATGCTTGCCTTTATTTTCTGCATCATTTCATTTCATATCCCCTTGCTTTCATTTTCTTGAATGGGTTCCCAGTAACAGTCACCAACACTGTGAGACTTTGGCCTTTAAGTTTCAACACTACCAGTATTTTTTAACAAGTCTGTCTTTGGCACCTCGGAATCATAAAGCGTACAGAGGCTTTAACTTTCAGTCTGCATGAGTAGCTTCTCTGCTCTTTTAACTGACCTAACTTACCTCTGTTTTACAGGAATAAAATACTTTTCTGCCCCTAAAAAAAAATCCCTAAATTATCAGTTTGGGTTTTGTTATCATGTCCAGATGATCTGCTGAATTAGCCTGGTCCTACCAGACCATCGTACTTCATTTCATTTGTACAGAAGGTCTGTGATTGCTCAATTGACAAACGTAAACTCACTTGAAGGCGGGTGTCTGTTGAAGTTTAAAACTATTGGATCTGCCAAGTGCCACTCTGGATCTGCCAACCAATCGCATAACGTTCGGTCGTGACGTATGACATGCGCCGTCTTCTTACTTCAACTGAAACTGGCGCACAACCTCAACATCATTGTTCTCGGCCACTCCCTCTGTTCTCTGATTGGACAGTCAAAAATCTGCCAGGGAGAAAACCTGCAAATATACCCCGGACCAAGCCTGACTTAAGAATTTAAATTGAGCGGAAGTAGGTAGGCAGGCGGTGCAAGGCTACTGCTGACTACTACTACTTTTGAATTGTACTTGGTTTGGTTATTTCAATTTCAAAAATAGTTATGTTTCACAGCTATCCAAATATAGCCTACCGAAGTAAGTCTGTATCTCATCATTTGACTTAATAGCTCCCCAACATGTCTTCTAATAAAACGTTCCTAAAAATCACTTTTATTTAATCCGCAGCCGATGTCACCAAGATGTCTTAACTTCCACGTCGTTCCCCCCCTTTGAGAATAACATTTCCCTCTGATCCTCCTAATGTGAAATCCCTCTATGCCATAGTAAACAAACATGGCATAAGCAAAAACACCTGGGGTCTCAATTTGTCTGATTGAGTACAAGCCCACCTCCCAAAACCCAAATAGAGATAAATACTTTGAATGAGAAATCAATGCCTCATACTAGGGGGGAGGGAACATTTTTATTTATTTATTTTTTTGTTCTAGGATCAAAATGTCATGAGGAAGCTAGAATCCCCTTAGAGGTAAGAGAGATGACACCATAGTCACTTCCTTACATGTTAATTAGTGCATGGAAATGTCACACACCACAATAACCAGAAGCCACACAAGTCATGGATTGCTTTGTTGTTGCATCAGTATGATGCAGAGGTTGCTCTCCATCTCTCTCTCTCTCTCTCTCTCTCTCTCTCTCTCTCTCTCTCTCTCTCTCTCTCTCTCTCTCTTTATCTTTCTCTCTCTCTCTCTTTCTCTGTTGTGGAGAATGTTTTCATTAATTTATGTAGTAGTTTCCTCTGATCCCATTTCAGAGAGAATACAAAGGCCTTGTACCTTTTGTTGTGCGAGAGGATCTAAGTCACTGTTTAAAACACTGGGTTCCTTAGAAGTTGAGCAACCTTTTTTAATAAGTACCTGTATATTTGCTAGACCTTTCTGCAAAATGTATATATGCACATATAAAAGATGTGCCAAGATTTCTAATAATTCCAGATGTAATGAGTAGTTATGCAACCTTTTTTAATATGTTGGTATGTCTGGCTACCTGTATGCACTATATTGGGGCGACTGTGCCTCAGTTAGGGGCGGATCGGCCAACGATCCAAGGGTTGGCAGTTCGATCCCCGCCAAACCACTTGTGTCATGGTTGTTGCACCAACCGTGCCTCGTGTGAATGTAGATAGTTATCCTGCTATCGGTGTATGAATGTGTGTGTGAATGGTCACATGTGAATGGGAACAAGTCTCCCTTGAAAAAGAGTCTCTGGTCTCAATGGGATTTACCCGTTTAAATAAAGGTTAAAAAAAAAATATATATATGATAAACATATTATCAAAGGCCAAATATCTCAGTTGTACCAGGATTTCTAATAATTTCAAACGTATTGATTTTGAAACTGCAACGTGTTACTATTTGTAAAATACACTTTTCAAAGATTATTATTACATTTGAATGGATACAGATGTGCCCCGATGATATATTGTTACCGTGCATATGCAATTATACCGTACATACTGTTATATCTGACGGTTTTCACCACATTTTTCTTATTGTAGGCATGCATTTTCTATGCTCCTTTTGTCATGTAAAGTAGGCTTAGCCATGGGATCATTTGAAGAAGGCTCTGTTATCATTATTTTGCAAAGATGTCAGCCCACCTATCAATTAGTAACCTATGTTAAAACCTATGTTAAACGCATAATTGCAAATGTATAAATTGGTATTCATGAGAAGTATTCAAATAGTATGCATGAACTGTGCTCAATATCTTGTTTTTTCTTGCTTTTTCTGTCTTAGCATTCATAAACAGACCTGTAACAAAACTTAAGTAATCAAATCAAATCAAACTTTTTGTTATATAGCACTTTTCACACACAGTTAAGGGAACAGAAAGTGCTTTACAGTTGGCCTATATAAAACCACAAACATTGTAATTGAAAATCCGATTCAGGATAATAGCATTTCCACAAATAGAATGCCCGGTCATAAATATGTTCACATTCAGTGTTCCACAGCTGTAGACCACCTAATGTATCACAACACATACACATTGCACTATTCTTAGGACGTGCTGTAGTTTGTGCAACAAAGTTGAAAGCGAAGTCCTTCACACAACAATAATCTCTCATTGAAAATGTCAAGTGATCTCACACACACACACCCACCCACCCACACACACACACACACACACGGTCCCCTGCGGGTGCAAGCGGTGAGCAAAATTGATTAGAATGTGTGAATGTGAGATAGGCTCAATGTTACGGAGAGTTGTGTGAAAAAATGTAAACGAAACAACAAGTATAAGAGCATGCTATCAGACAAAGGATGCACAGTGACCTTTATATGGGAGGCAGTGAGGGCTAAAGAGACTTAATCAAACGGAACCCTGCCTGCCTGCCTGCCTGCCTGCCACAGCGCACACAAGTTTGACAGGTGCTGTGCATGAGCGGTGAACCAAACTATGAAACCTACTAAATGATTAATAATAGCCTGTAGCTTTATCTGTGATGAGGCTACGGGGAATGCTTATTGGCAATCTCTCCGCTGTCCATTTCTCTTTTTGTTTTGCACACACACACACACATACACACACACACACACACACAACCAACACACACACACACACACACACACACACACACACACACAACCACAAACGCACACACACATGTAAAAAAAACAAAGACCTTTGGACTCCCACAACTTTCACCACCTGCAGTGTGTGAGCTTGTATTAGCTGCCAATGGCCAAAGCCAAATCCCCCTTCACACACACACACACACACACACACACACACACACACACACACACACACACACACACACACACACACACACACACACACACACACACACACACACACATTCGCAATGCAAACTCAAAGTGCTTCCGGCCACACAGCACATCTGCTCATCCTCACCCCTGAGAATCAGCGTTTTCCTCGTGTGCAATTAGGGATCAGAGATCTCAGATCATGAATGCCACACATGAACATACCCCCGTGTTTTTGATCAGCGGATAGAGAGAGAAAGAATGGTGGTGGGTGGCTTAAAAAGCATTTAAAAGCAATACATGCGTATGCCTCTGTATGGAAAAAATAAACCTCACAATAAATATGGGGCAGCGTCAATGCCCTTTCATATAATGTTCCAGCTTCCGCACTGAAATGTGAGAAGCACCACTGTGTCAAGCAGCGTAAAGTTGCCGGCTTGGTGCAACACAATTCGTCCGCTTGTCATGCAGCACTACACCCCCCACATCCGTCATATTCTATAATGCACACAAGGTCATTCCGTAATGAAGGGATCTTTTTAACTGCGGAGATTTTGTAGACTGCAAAGGGGCACGGACCTATATACTAAGTTGGTGTGCGTGTGTGTGTGTGTGGTGCCATGAATACGATGTGTGTGTGTGTGTGTGTGTGTGCATGCATACGTGTGTTTTTGTGCGCACCAAGTTGTACCTTTTATACTGCCATAGAGAAGGAGCATTTTCATTCCGCTCAGAGAGCAAAAAAGCCTGGGGGAAATCAGAGTAAGTATTTCCTCCATTCTAGAGAGCACCACCTTTAATAGGTACCAACGCCACCCGAGCATTCAGCCCTGTCCTTTGGACTGTGAACTCATATGATGATGGCCAAGAGTGCCAATCGCTTCCAAAAGGTATTTTGTAAAAAAAAAAAAAAAAAAAAAATCCTAGAATTTATCCTGCTCTTTTTGCACCAGTGTAATACTTGATTTTTTCAAATATTTGTAACTAAAAAAAAATACAACCAAGATTGTAATACAAAATTGTGTAATTTACCTCATTATTGTTTCTATCATTAGGTCATAAAGTGACTGTTTGTTTGCAACCAGTCACCGTAGTTTGAATTAGAAAACTAAGTGTTTATTGTATTCCCTAAGGGGGCTTCTGTCATAGGCTGATGTCTAATGAATCATTATATACATTATGTACTAAGTGAGTAAGACCTCCATTATCAGTTAAGTAGCATCATGATTTACCGCCGTACCTTTTTAAGGACAGGTTACCCAACTTTAAAAAATGAACAGACCCACTTGCTACACTCATTGCTGTGCGTTGTCCCGGGGGGAGTGTGTGTGCATGGTGCGCAGCTTTGTAAGAGAGCACATTAATAAGGGAAGAGCTTGTTCCTCCATGTCGTTTAAGTGTTTCTGGAGGGCATCCGCTACGTCCTCCTGCGCCCTTTGGGGTTAGAAGGTAGCGATGGTGATGGGATGTGTGTGTGTGTGTGTGTGCGTGCGTGCGTGTGTGTGTGTGTATGTGTGTGTGTGTGTGTGTGTGTGTGTGTGTGTGTGTGTGTGTGTGTGTGTGTGTGTGTGTGTACCATATCTTAATGGATACTCCACACATCAAGATTCCCTTGAAGGGCTTGCATGGGTTGTGTTTTGTTGTTTTCGATCTTTTACTGATGTTGGTGTCTTAGTGCGGACATAGTTCCTCCTTGTGAAATCAAATAAACGCTTGACTGGAAACATGTTGTGCCTTTTTGGAATTAATTAATAAAAAAAAAATAACTCATACGTCAAATCAAATTGGCTTGAATGTGTATTAAGAAAGATGTGCGCCTCGTGAAAAAATTGTCACCCTCATTGTCTGCAATGGATATTGAGGGTTTTACACTGTAAAGTGCTATTTTTGCATTGTAGGTAGGAACACTTAGGAGAAAGATAAGTGTCTCATTTATACACCATACAAGACTAATGACATGTCAACAGCCATGTTAGCGTATATGTGAGACTGCAATTATATGCAAAGTGATGCTTTGAGCTAAACCTTTCAAATTAAAGAGTACATTTTAGAATGCATACTTCATATACTGTATGTACCTTTTTGGCCCAATTAGCAAGATACCTTGAGCTCCAATAATTGTCCCAAGAGATACATTAGTCTACATTGTACCTTTGGGGACATACATGGTCTCCAACTGTACCCTTATTTCTGACAGTGTGGCCTAGGGGTTGGCAGGACCATTACACACACAATTTAAACCTACAAAACTCAAATCCATTGTTAAACCGCCTCTACCAGGCTTTAACTGGCTATTGCTGGAACCAAAGTGGTGACAGCTTTTCTCACCCCACAATAGTTGCCGCTACACTATGGCGGAAGATAAGATAAGAATAACTTTATTGTCCATATTGGTGGAAATGTGTCTTAGGCTTCTCACATACAAACATAACATGTTGAACACATAACAGTGGCACATACAGATACACATCAAGACAAGACAGACGACAGAACAGTGCAAATGACAGTTAGAATAATCTTACTAACACAATCAGGAAAATATTGTCACTTTTAGCCCAGAGGTTTCAGCACAACATATGGGAACATCTGTGGAGCAGATGAGTTCAAAACGCCTAGAAATGCCTCACCTTTTTAAAAGCAAAGCAGAACCCCATTTTTTTCTCCTTCTCCGGTTCTATTGAGGTTAATAGTGTCCAGACACAGCAGCCATTAAATTAATTAAAACAAGAAAATAGCGTGGTTCCCAGATAACAGAGATGGATGAGGCTGTAGCGGAAGATATTTACAGGTAACTTAATTACACTCGCCCAAATAAAACACATCTAGGTCACAAAGAGGGAGAATTCTAAATAGGCAATTAAGCCAGTGGTAAGAGCCTTATTAAGGGCTGAGCAAAGTACATAAAACGAGGGGAAGTAAAGTGAGTGTCAGTGCAAACGACTTTGCCTAACACTATTCATCACAGGACTAAGTGGTTGAGATGGTGTCGGCACCGGCGCTTCTAAAAATTCTAACAGCATTAATACGAAGATAGCAGATAGGGCTCTCATAGCAAGCCAGTATCAATAATGGCAATAATAACTCATCCATCTGGAAGTCATCCAAAAAAAAAAGAAAACTGGTTAATTATGCTTCCCTCATGAATATGCCTTCCGCTTTTTATTAACAGTAGAAGAAGAAGAAAAAGGAACATGGCAGGGGTGATAGTGTGGAGAGATGAAGGGAGGGAACAATGCACCAGTCTCTCACATCTTGAATTGCTTTTTTGTTATGGAGTTCAGAGGCATATGCAACCCCGTTATGTGCTCTTGATCACAGTGACACCAGCTTTTGGCGAAAAAACCCTGAACCCTCAACCACAGCTGTTGGATGTCAAGGGAAGAGCTTGAGCGAGAGAGAAAAAAAAAGAAAGAGTCATTTATTTTAGACAGCAACCTTGACCGGTTTATTGTCCCGAGACTTCATATTGTCATGTCTGATGGGCAGATTGGCTTGATCTGTTCGTTATGATTTAAATAGGTTTGCACTATAAGGTGTGAAGGGCAGAGTGAGTGAGGCTATTTTCTCGGTTTACTGCGTACGCTGGTCTTTTACTGATGATGTGTGATTATATGATGATGAGGTGATAATAAACTAGACTTAAAACTGAATGAATGGTAGAGCTGATGAGTAGATTTTTTTTTTTTTCAAATTCCTTGACCCCCGAGACAGGGGTTGAAAGGAAGCACAGTTAAGCAATTTTTAAATAACTAATAATTGAATATTTCCTTTTTCTATAGGCCACTTTATACCTGTATGGCATTGCATTTCAAATTAAATCTGTTTTCATTCCACTACTGTACATTATGTTTGAGCTGAAAATAATTTTTTTTTGTTGTATTCCTTGACCCTCATACAGGGCTGGAAAGTAAGCACATTTACTAGAGTATTTAAGTCCAATTGTGATTTACTAATGCTTGCATATTATCATTTTACACTAGGCTACTTTATACTTTATACGGCATTGCATTTTATAATAAATCTATTTTTATTCCACTACATTTTACTGTTTAATCTTTATGCATTAAGATTATTAAGATTATATTTTGATGTTATGTATTGATTGTGTTGTGATGCATTTAACTTACAGTATATACTCTATCTAACATCAACCTTCCCTAGGGACTAAACATGGAAATTAGCTACTGACTACAACATTAGCATATTTACATCCACATGCTCATCAATATTCACTGTCTGAATGTTACATAAATACATCTGAAATATGAAGCTATGAAAAAGGAATTAAATGGTTAAAAATTGCTCAAGTGCATACAGTTCTGACATTAAAATGCTGCTTACCTGTTAATAATGTGGATGTAATCATGTATTCTGCATACTTTAAAGATGTGTAGAAACAATGGTTAGGCACATTGAAGCTTCTCTGCTGACATGTACCGTACTATAGTGCCCAAAACACCTGAGACATTTTATATTGTTTCTGTTTCAAATTCAACATAACATGTAATTCCACAACTAGCATTCACAGCAACACCCTAACTCTCATCTTGTTTTGCTTTTTTTCCACTTCTTCTTCACACATAAGCCCTGACAGAGCCTAGCTAACCTCAACACACAAAAAAAAGACTTTTCTTTGAGCAAACTCTCTATCTAGCCTAACGTAGTTCTTAGATGAGTACCCCCCCCCCCCCCCACACACACACCTAAATCCCCTGTTGAAATACCAAAAGGTGTCTGTTGTCTAAAAGTCTCATCCCCATGGATTGGTTCCCCCAAATTTTGTCCCAAGCACAGAATGAATTGGGGAGAGACACTTCCCCTTTAAATGTGAAACAGAACAGATTTTAGACACACACACAGAATGGCTGTACTAGCTAACTGGATGGTACTAGATTCCAAATAGTATATTCGGGATAAGACATTGTACATGTTCCCTCCGTTCCAAATGACATACATTTTTCTTTTTACTATAGGCCTACTACATACTAAAATATACTTTTACAGTTTACATACTGCAAAATGCAATCCAATATAATACATCATCCTGATGGTTTTGGCATGTCTGTATTGAGGGCATCCTAAATCTTGTTGTGGCATACTAAATAGCATTGTAGTATGGGTATGGGAACACAGGGTTTGTGTCTTGGATTCTGTAAAAATACCCATAGCGAAGAGTTATAGTGGTACTTAATGCAATTATTGATTTAGATTTTTACCATTTTGTGCTTTTACGCTTAGAAACAATGTTAGAACATTGGCCACACTCCCTCTTCCACTTGACTCATGTCTTGACCTGCCCCATTGTACTTTACTTATGATATATTAGTTTATAACTACGACTGAAACGGCCGTTGTCTCGCTCGGAAGAACAATGATAACTGCAGAGCCGCACTATACAACTAACCTTTTGTAAAAGGTCAGCTCAAATAATGAAAGAGATTCGACTGTGACTTAATGGAAAGGGCTATAAGGATGGTGTTGGCAAGGTGCAGGAATGCCGTCATTAACCCCTTGCCTCTGTCTGTATGCTCCCGTTTTTTACAGCACTTTCTTAGCACTTGCCAGAGATCTTGGCTCACTTCAACACACTTAGGAGGCTGAGGCTTGATTCGTCCATCCTTTCACTCCAAGTTAAAATATCGGGGAAATGGTACAGTGCATTTATTTTTTTGGAGATCTGTGTTGTTCAATCAATGATGTATAATGTTGGTATCCAAGGTACCAGAGAAAGTTAAAACATATTGGACGGATGGAGGTTTTTGAATGCTGGTAAAAATACAGAAAAAATAAGGGGGTTACAACCTACAGTGGGTACGGAAAGATTTAAATTGTCCACTCTTTGTTCATTTGCAGCCATTTGCTTAAATCATTTAAGTTGATTGTTTTCCTCATCAATGTACACACAGCACCCAATTATGACAGAAAAACACAGAATTGTAGACATTTTTGCAAATTGATTAAAAAACAAAAACTGAAATATCACATGGCCATAAGTATTCTGACCCTTTGCTGTGACACTCGTATATTTAGCTCAGGTGCTGTCCATTTCTTCTGATAATCCTTGAAATGGTTCTACACATTTATTAGAGTCCAGTTGTGTTTAATTAAAATGATTGGACTTGATTAGGAAATTCATTGGAGTGCATACTGCAGTGTCATTTTCATGCATAACAAATTACAACAAAATGGTTTTGTTTTTCAACCGTTCTTTTTCTTTTATCCTTAACAAAAAAAAAGTACTGTCTTTACATATGCAAAAACACAAGGTCATATTCCCTTGCCGGAATACGTCAGCATTATCCAAGAACACATCTGAATATCTTGGTATTATTGGCACTATGCAAAACGCGGCCATCATTATCCACCAGCTAATTCAATTATGTTGACACGTTTCAACGACGCACTTTTGAAGGAGACTGTTATTTTAGCACTTGTTGGAAGATGTAATTGGCATTGACATAACACACAATGGGAGGTCATTCAAGAATTCAGATCAAATATTGGGCTATTATAGTTCAAAGCTAATACAGTTTATGTAACATGTAAGCCTAACCCTAGTGAGTCAATTACAAGTATGACTGTTTAATGGTGATGCCAATAATGAAATATGGACATATCAGAGATAAAACACATACTTAGCAATTGTTTTAAACCATGATTAATTGTACAGTAATTTATTGTTTTATACTACAAAGGATCTACGAGTCTAATAAGCCTTCATATTTCCACCTGCGAAGTAGGTATTTAATGAAAAAAATAATTATAAATTGCAAATTTTACCTCATCATCCATGTTGTTTTAAGTGCACTTTATTACATGATTGATCTATCTTCAAGGTCGCTGACACACTTAGCAGGCATTCTTCAATTTGAAATAAACTTTTTTTCAAGCATCCTACACTCATTTATTAATGAACACTTATTCATTAGTAGTGGTTCTCGTCTCATTTATTCAAACATTATATCGGAGAATAAACCCCTTGAGATGCAGCAGCTCGTTTTCAAGGGGGTTCTCCATTAGAACCCCTCACATTTTCACAGACTGGAGGTACATTTCTGAAATGTTTCGTTGACATCAGTAAAGGCTGTTTAAATGGACAGTGTATCTTTATATTGCCCAGCTGTTGAGATGCTGCCAACATGAAAGGTGTTTTGCATCTCCATATATTGAAATGAGATTATTTTAACTTGCAATGCGTTGTATTGTTGCTCTGTTTCTTGTCTATTACACTGTTCACTTATTTTTCTTGTATTTGTTGGCACCTTGGTCCGTACAATATGTAATTCAGTTCACTGTAAAAAATTGAAATTAAACGGAAAAGAAAATTAAAATTTGAGTCAGAATTGTTGACGTGTGGTAGGGGGCGCCCTTAGCTCTGTTGGTAGGGCGTCCCCCCCCCCCCCCCCCCCCCCATGGGCCTCGGCCAGCAGCAGACCCGGGTTCGATTCCAGCCCGCGGTCGTTCTCTGCATGTCACTCCCCTCTCTGCCCCATTTCATCTATGTCTCTACACTGTCAATAAAGCATAAAAAATGCCCAAAAAAATATCTTAAAAAAAAAAAAAAGAATTGTTGACGTGGCAAGACATTGTTTATAGTGGATGAACAGTTGGATGCCTTTCAGACCTAATCCTTGTAAACCGATCGTCGCCAAGTGGCTGACTTTGCTTATTGAGCGATCTCTTTTGACGAAGGGATCTCGAAAAGCTCTGTTGAACTATATTCTGCTGTGCTTGTGTTGCGTTCACAGTCCATTGAATTGATCACATTTCCAATTCTATCATTACATCCTTATCACCACCTAATAAGTACAACCTGTACCAAATCAAGAGCTATTGCCATGGTTTAAGTATTCTAATATGGAACATCGCAGTCACATTCCATTTCTACTTTTCCTCGCTCCAGTAATTTTTTCCAGTGGAACTGAATATTCTTTTTCATGTTCTTAATCGGAATTTTCTCTCCAAAAGCACTTTTTTTTCTCTTGGATATCCCATTTCACTTCCTCAATAGACAAGGGGGACGAACAAACGAACGATCCATTTTCTAGTTCAAGGGAATTCAAATAAGGGGGAAGTGTGTGTGGGGGGGGGGGGGGGGGTAGAAATGAGAGCCTTATCTGATCAGAAGTGAGGGGCCTTTGAAGAGAAATGCTGACATGATCATTAAATGGCAGTGCTTCAGTAGACAGTAATATAGTACAGTACGGATACTTTTGTTCACCTATTGGTAGCATAATAGATTAGAAGACTCCTTTTGACTCCAACATGCTTCGCCTTGCAGGTTTGTGTTACTTAAAAGCCTGTGATCAGTGTGTTCTCTGGATGGTTTTGATGGAATATTCACGCTCAGTGAATTCTTAACATGTTTCTTGACACCCTCCTTAACCCCCTATGCAGCACATGTCTTTGACCACGCTAAAAGGATTTTTCTACACCTATAATGGCAACTTTTCCATTTATTATCGGTGCTCTGCAATTCTGCTTGATGAAAACTGATTGTAAATTTAAAGTGAGGAGCGGCGGTCGAATTTTTTAATTTTTTTAAGCACTGTAACATTCTTGATTTTTTTATACAGCCTTCGTTTTATTTTATAAATCAATCAAGATTAGTGTATATAATGATTTTATGTAATGTTTAGTTGATGTAAGTGCTTTAGAAGTTGATATTTATTTTATTGAAAAAAAAAACAATTAATGTTGAGATAATGTCCGTGTTACAAAAAAATGGTTGTACAAGAGAAATATACAGATACAAACAGACAAGGTTTAGTAAAATAATCAAGCTAATAATGCACATGTTCTACCTGTTTATCCGTACGAAAGAATACATGTTTTGGAAGCAAAATAGACAAAAAAATTCAAAGACGGTGCAAAGACAAGTTTTATATGGTTTAAAATCTCATAAAGTCTCATATCCCTCAATCTCAAATTGCCAAACACTAGTTTTGACTCTTTCACTTAATCAGAGGTTTATTTTCTAATCCCACAGTGTCTCACTAACAACTTCCCAGAATGCTTTGCAGTGTTTGCCTGCGCACATCTCTCCGCGTCACATCTCCTCCGTGTGCGTCTCTCTAGCCAAATGTCACATCCAGTTAAATGGATAAAGCTGCCAGTCTGCTGCTATACACTGGCCACCGGCGCAGTTTATTTCAATCAGAGCCAATAGACAACCAGTGGCTTGCAACAGAAGAACCAGAGTTAATTAGAAATACAGTCCAAAGCCCAAAGGTATAAAGAAAAAAAAAATAACAAAAAAAAAACAACAAGTCATTTGAATGGAGATGAAAAATATGTATTATACAGGTAAGCCCTGCGGTATTTCTTATGTACAGAAGAGCAACAAACAAGCCCACACACACACACACACACACACACTGTCTCACCACAGCCGTCACCTCTATCTACTGATAATGAAGTGAGAAAATACGTTTATCAGCTCAAATAAAGCACAAATTACTCCAATAAAAAAAGCTAGTAAGAAGACCATACGCGGGCCGGGCGGGAGGTAGAGCAGCAGCAGTATATTTTCTTCCCATGGTCTGGCTGTCTCTCTCGGAGCAGATCTGAAATACAATGTGGGGAGATGATCGAGTCTTAGTGTCAATACATCACCCCCACCCAGAAAATTACCTCCTCTCTGCTTGGCCTACTTTAATCTCTGGCCCTCTATTGAAAGAATGAACACTCTCTCCTCTGTCCCATTGACAACGTAAAATGGGTTTCGCCAGCTTGATTGACAACTTTGTCCAGCTGACAAAAAATGTAATGCAGTGGAGGACAAAAAAAATCATCAGGAATTCTTGTGGAGCCAATCTGGTGCCTCCGATTACATTTTCTCTGCCCGTCTTTCTCCTTTATTGTATCAGATGGGTCTTTTGAAGTATTGAAGTAGAGTGTTTCATTGTGTGCTGTGCTGTGTGTGTGTGTGTGTGTGCGTGTGTGTGTGTGTGTGTGTGTGTGTGTGTGTGTGTGTGTGTGTGTGTGTGTGCGTGCCTGTGTGTGTCTATCTCTCTCTGTGTGACTGAGTGTGTGTCTTTGCCTGTGTGCTTGTGTGTGTGTCTCTTTGTGTATATGTGTGTGTGTGTGTGTGTGTGTGCCTCTTTGTGTGTGTGTGTGTGTGTGTGTGTGTGTGTGTGTGAGCCTGCAGAGGTTGCATAAATATTTGGGGTCTGTGTTTGAGAGGTAAAAAGATTCCACAAAGCTCCCAACAAGAAAGTCATTAGCATTACATTACACTGACATTGTTGGCTTTGGGCTCAGACTGTCATCTGGAGTGACTTGGAGTGACAAACAGAATTTTTTTTATTTTTTTTCTCCCAGCGACTGAAATAACATTTCAAACAAACCAGCGCTGACTGTGCAAGAGGTACAAAACCGTTCGGATAATATCTGTGTGAGTTGGATTTATTTATTTTGTGCGTCGCAGCAATTGAATTATTCAGCAAGCTAAACAAGACGCTGCACTTGTACTGATGTGAACCCATCATGGCTAAATGCAAATGTCAGGATCAAGTATCAACCACACACACACACACACACACACACACACACACATGACAGTGTGCTTCCTTATGAGAATGATACATAGGGTGTGTTCGAAAATCCATACTAACTTCCTACTCATACTAATGTTGACGTCAATTTCAAGTATGTTGTGGTTGTGTATGTGAGTGTTTTGTATAGGCGAAAAATGCACAGATGAGTACTTACTTACGGAATGATTTTGTGTATGGATCGATAGGTTACTTTTCCTACTCAACCGCCCCAAAATGCATTGCACCTTTTCAAACGAAACAGACGTGTTTTTTTTTTATTCGTTATTGCTTCTTCAGTGTAAACAGTCCGACGAACCTCGCATACACAATCAATCGTTAAGTATGTAGTAAATACATGTTGAGCATGTTGGTAGGCCGTTTGGAACACAGCCATTGTTTCGTTCTCAACAGGTTTGGTTCTCTTGCATACGTATTGTTACATTTGGTCCCAAGCTAACCAAAATGCTGGGGCATAAGCCACGTGAAAAGCTTATGTTCAGTCATTGGACACATGTGTCTAGGGGCGGGATAAATAGTGTAGTTCCCTAAACTTGCTCTACAATTGGACAGTATTTCCATGCTGGGAAAAACTACAGAAAGAAAGTAAAGGAAATAGATGATTGGATTGTTTGAGTTGTATGTATAAACAAAATGTCTGTGAGGCCGAGGTGTTGAGTAAATATGGTTATTTAGTTATCCAATCTATGAGATACTCATCTTACCTGCATCTAAGAAATATCTCTATGAAAATTAAAGACAATAGTCACACGAAAACACATTTAAAATGGCAGTGCTGATACAATATTTGGCCATTTCACCGTATTCCTAGATTTCACAGGGGGGGAGTAGGCCCATATATTGCCCGTGATCATGTTGCCAGTTTCAAATTAAATAGCCGCCCCTTTTCTTTATCTCTCTCTCTCTCCTTGTCTTTCCTTGTCGGCTGTGACCTTGAATGTTTTGCCCATTAAAAGTACCGGCGCTCTGACAAGTATCCGTGGCAGCCTTAGGGGAGCTGATGCACCACAAGATAATGAATCAATTGTTGCCTTTATCCACGATCCAAAGCTATGATAACTGCAGACTCGAGCCTCGTCCGCCTGAGAAACTCTTAAACACTCCAGGGAGAGACTGTAGGCGGGTAAAAGCGATGCAGAAAGAAGAGGTCACTTGTCTGGTTTGCCTCTGTGTGCGCACACACTATGGGATAGGAACTACTCTTTTTTTGGGGGGCATTTTTGCTCTATTAGACAGATTGAAGAGACAGAGTTGAAATGGGGCAAAGAGGAGAGTGACTACTTTTGAGTGTGTGCTGCATAGTGTTCAAGTTTCCGAGATAGTTAAAATAATGTGTGACCTACTGTAGATGTATTTTTTTAAACTGCTTTTTTGTGATATTCAAATGCGGAGTACTTGATTTGATTGTAATCTGAAACTATGTTTAGTGTTCGCAGAAGTCCACACACACACACACACACACACACACACACCTACAGCTACACACACACGCACACACGCGCACACGCACGCACGCACGCACGCACGCACGCACACACACACACACATACACACACAGTACACATCACCCTTAATACTCGTGACAGCTTTTGACAGCTCGGAACAACGGCCCCACTGACACATCAGCTCTATGGGAGGAGAAACAACAACATTGCAATCAACACCTGTCAACCCAGAATAACTGTCACTGAAAAAAGAACTGGAAACTATTGTGTTATGTGGCTGAATCAGGGACTATAGCTTTGAAATCACCTTGATTAGCACCGCGGCCATCTGTCACACTGGCAGGCACTCGTGGTTTTCAGGTGAAAGACTAAAAAAACTCAGTAGACATGGTGAGGTGGTGGCATGACATAGTGGGGATAGTGTGCCCACTGCTGGCTCAGACTGGCCTGCTGTGCAAAGCGGCTGTGTGTGTGTGTGTGCGTGCGCGTGCGTGTGTGTGTCTGTGTGTGTATGCATGCGTGCGTGTGTCTGTAAACATTCTCTTCATGTCCCTCAAAAAGTTGAATATCTCAACTATTTGAGAATGTATGTAACATCCGTATATACCATTCTTACTTTTAACATGAATGAGAACAGTTGTAGCTTATACAGTAACTGGTCATTGGCTGCATGGACAATTACATTTTTATTTGCGATGGTTTACTGCGCGAGTAGACAGATGTCACATGATTACAACTGCCTGGGTTCAGCTGGCCAGGTTTTATTCAGCGCCGTTGTGAACGCGACCATAACTCCATAACGACAGCTTTATTGGGGCTAGTATGACCCAGTTGTACTGAAGGGAAGGCCATCAAAGCTCCACACATCCATTGAAAGCCATGCATCTTGATTTCTCTCTATTCTAACTGTGTAATGTAAAGTCACTGCTCCCACATATGGGTCTCTACAGTAACCAAATAATGGCGTATGGACATTTAAAAAAGGGCAGAGCAGCTAAAGACATGGGCTGTTAATCAGAGGGGGGGTGAGGGGGGTGGGGGGGGTTAGGGGTTATGGTGTAACATAATTTGTGTTAATACCACAATATGCAAATGAAACATAGAAAGAAGCAAAAACTTCTGAGCTCTTCTAATAACTTTTTTTTTAGTACATTTAATCTCTTTCCCCTATACCCGTTAAATTGGGAGTGTGTGTGTGTGTGTGTGTGTGTGTGTGTGTGTGTGTGTGTGTGTGTGTGTGTGTGTGTGTGTGTGTGTGTGTCTGTGTGCGTGTGTGTGTGTGTGTGTGTGTGTGTGTGTGTGTGTGTGTGTGTGTGTGTGTGTGTGTGTGTGTGTGTCTGTGTGTGTGTGTGTGTGTGTGTGTGTGTGTGTGTGTGTGTGTGTGTGTGTGTGTGTGGGGACGAGTTTGGGGCTTAAAATACACCTTTTTAGTGTGTCTATAATTAATGGTATCTGGTCGGTTCAAAGTTGTTCCTCTGTTAATAACACAGGTTTCATGCTTTAATATCTCAGAAAACAAGTACCACTGATTACCAAGACAATCATTGATACGAATAAAGCCTTTCCCCTACTTAAATACTTATTTCTGCATACTAGGAAGACACATGATTACCCCACAATCAGTCAAAATAAGTGGGTAACACATCAAATTATATGGTTATGATCAAGTGCCATAGATATATACACATAGATAACACATTCCCCACTGCTTCACATACAGTACACTCAGTTCTTCTGTATTTAAAGGCGCATCTCTTTGTATGTTCTGTAGAACCTCACCACAGAGTACAAGGGTCATCACAGCTTACTATTATGTTCAATCCATATCACAGCTTACTATCCAAACACAGAAGGCATTCAGTTTGAACCATGACATGTCAGTTCTACAGAGCTGTTAGTGTTAGCCGTCCATATACAACTGATGCTTTGCTGTGTGTTTGTGAGGTCACGGTCATCAATTCATAATTCATAAAAATAATGTGTGTATTCCCTGTTTGGTGTAAATAATTCATATTTCAAACTGACAGAGAAATCCAAATGTTGATGTATCTATTCATGCCATTTACTAACATGAAAAATCAACAGCTATTTTGCACGTTTGTGTGTGTGTGTGAGTCCCTTTAATATATCAAGTTAAGTTCAATTCATAATAATAATAGTGGATTTTTTTGTTATGAAAACCTCATAGGTCATGAAAATACATATAGTCATTGTGTGGTGGATTCTTTATCATCCTCTTTCCACTCGATTAAAATGAACCATATGTTAATCCATATACTGTATATGTAATATAATGTAAAATGTGCAAAGTATGATGGACCGCATGCTAATGACGGCATTTATGATTTAAAATGTTCAATGGAAATGTGAAGTAAGTAAATCCATACAGTAAGACTCATCTTTGAATAAATCTTACTTTCAGTGCACTGCGTTAAGACTGCTTGGTACATGTGTCTAGCTGTAGATGGATTTTGTGTGTGTGTGTGTGTGTGTGTGTGTGTGTGCGTGTGTGCCTGATTTATTTGTGCTTCTCTTTTTCAAGTGAATTTTAACAAGACAACCCTACAGCCATGCTCATGGCTCTATGGGGCTTTACTTGGGCACAGTGGTGCTTCAACTTAACTGCAAATGATAACATTGTATCTCCCAATAGCAACGATAGCATGCTGCTGTTATGTAAGCTCACCATATTAAAGGTGGAGTCAGCGATTCTGGAGAACGCTTGTCATCAAAAATATTTTTTTTTGTCAAAATCAGTGAATATCTCCTCACTACCTGTCCATACTGTTTGTGCACTGACAAATACAATCCATTGTTAATACACATCCTAGCCCCCGCAAACCAGTATGTTGTTAGCTAAGGTGGCCCTCCTTTCATACCAGTTTACAGAGCCTAGGCCCATATTTGTTTTCAGCACACACACCCAGTACAGACAGGTAGCAGAAACTCACAGTTAAAATGTTGGTGCTTGATGAAAAATTAAGGGATCACCAAATGTACTGCAGTTCTTTCTTAAGAGGACACACACACACACACACACACACACACACACACACACACACACACACACACACACACACACACACACACACACACAAACACACACACATAAATAAAGTCAAAGGATCACATTAATTTCTTGTCTGGGAACGACAGATGTCTGTAGTGACATTTCGTGGCAATATACATTCAATAGTAGATATACAGGCTGAAATGTAAACCTCATAACAGCCACCAGAGCAAATGCCAGGGGATTATGAGAGGCATTTATAAGGATCATCTGGGCACCATGGACCCACACACTCTCTCACACACACGCACACACACACACACACACACACACACACACACACACACACACACACACACAAACACACACGCACACACACACACACACATGGATATCTGAACCAAAGTCTATGACAAACCGTTCAATAGTTCTGGAGATATTTCAGGATCAGTAGACTGTACTGATTGACAGATGGACAGATCAACATACATATCCATATCCATCCGTAGAGCCAAAATGGCCACTGTGGCATAACAGCAACAATGTGACTCACAAAATGTAACGTCTGTCCGTATCAAACAAAACTGTTGCTTCTATGGAGTCAGTTAAAACACACACACACACACACAGACACATGTACATGCAGACGCACGCACACACACACACACACACACACACAAACACACACACACACACACACACGTTCACATTAATTCCTTCATTAAAAACACTGCATATTGGTTGCAAGTAATCAATATGTGTTGGTACACACCTTTTACTAATGTAGGTTGTCAAACATAAAATTCAAATTGAATCAATGCGTGCATTTCAAATATGGAGTATAACTCACTTAGGTATGCACTATACACACTCCCAGCTAATCCCCAGTGTTGTTCACGATTGATTGACTTAACTTGATGGATTTCTTCTGGAAAATTCTCATATTTCAGACAATTTACAACAATAGAACCATATGTTTTATACACAGACTTGAGCAGCGCAATTGGTATTCACCTAGCATTCATAATGTCACCATTGATATCCCTAATATCCCTCACATGTTGAGTGTGTATAGGCGTTACACAAAACATTAAAAAAAATTCACCAATCAGAATGTAAAGCAAGACTGTTTAGCAGTGCGGGCTATGCGTTAGCAACAGTAGATGTGGTTAAATCAGTAATGCTGCTAGTTTAATGATGAGGCCTCGTACCACCAGGACTGTCTGTATTAAATACTGCATGTGTGGTAGGAAGCAGAGAGAGTGGATGGGAATGTATAAAGATGATGGCAAATTAAAATGTATTAAACCAGACATGTGAGAGCTGCTATATAGCACCGGACAGGACACACACACACACACACACACACACACACACACACACACACACACACACACACACACACACACACACACACACACACACACACACACACACAAGTTTCAAGTGATTAATTGGGCAAAGCTGTAAGAGTGTTGAGGATCTGTGCTCACAAAATATTAGATTTTTTTTTATATCTAAATATTAATTCTGGCAGAGCAGTGGTAAGATGTTTTCTCTCTACACAATGTCAGACACATTATGTCTCTAGACCAAAATTCAGTCAAGGGTAAAAACTACAAATTGTGTTAGCTAATTCGCTGTGTACCTGTCATCTTGTGTTACATATCAAATTGCAGTTATTTTCCACTGTTGGTACAACATGCTACTTGCAATGTGTTAATGTGAATGGTGACATTAAACTTTGATGCACTGGATTTTTCTCAAAGTGATTACTTTACTGATACTGATGTTTAAAAAAGTACTTTGCAATTCAAATCCTTAAATATATACACTGAAACAAAATGAAGACTATATTATTTTGAACTTGGGGCAGTATTGTCAAATATATTACTTGTGTGCCGGTTGCCAAAAGGAAAAAATCAGGGGGTCACTAGAGTCATTATAGTTTTCATTATCTGGGCATTGTGGGTAGATGAACCACATTTCATTTTTCATGGCAACCCATCGAATAGTTGTCAAGAAATTCTACTTTAAAAAAATCAAATAAAATGTTGAAATTGCTCGTGGCGCTAAAGGAAAGGTCAGGAGATCAACACAGTCATTAGAATTCATCCTCTTGAGAACATTGACGTCCAATTTTGTCTAAAAATTTGCGAAATTGGAGCTAATCAATGCTGCATATGTTGAGATTGTTCTCAAGGCTATAACAATACTTGTTGGCAATATAAGTAGGAAAAGTCAGGGGACCATTAAAGTCAGAATAATGTGAAATCTCTTGAATGTCTTGGAGCCAAATGCATAATGTTTTGCAAAAAATAATAGTTTTTTCACTAAGTGTTTTGAAAATCCATGCAGTGCAGTTCAACTTTTTACTTTGCCAATTGATCCATTGTTAATATAATCTAAAACAAAAATAGAAGAGGGCTTTAAAACTAGAGTGGGTAACTTTTTCACTGTAATATTTGGCAAACATGTCATATTAGCCATTCAGCTATATGTGGGTGAAGTGGTCTGAGAATATCTACTCATCACTTTGCTCTGCCCTGCCTCTGTGTGCCGCCCTCAAAAATTGCCACCGCTCATGTACACTTTGACCAATCAGAGTGAGGCTCCGATTCTCTGTTCTTATTGGCTGTTGTGACTGTCCATTCACTTTGGCACCGACTGTGTTGGTGTAGACTAGAGCGTGTCAGGGAGGGACCATAGGGGAGGGACCAAAGAGAACACAAGTGAAGTGGTTGAGGTATTTGGATTCAAATCTCTATCCCAACTACTATTTTCTCCCAAATCATATACCCCAGCTTTAAGCTTCACTGAGTAGCTTCATTTCCTTGTACTTCATGAAATTATTATCTAATTAAGTTAAAAAAAAACCTTGGCAGATAATTTGAATGCTCTGCCGATTGCACATCAACAATTTCCGCCATGTTTGTTTCTAGTGTCATAATCAGAGAGCAGATGAAGCCGGAAGGTGCTATGAACTCAGCATGACTTTTTCTCACCATTGTGTACGGAAAAAAAGCAACCATAATTATTTGACACGTTCAGGTAGATCCAATTAATGTCATTGGAGGATTTCAAAGCTAAGAAAAAAAAAAACCCTCCCTCACCTCACTTTCACACGGGGGCAGGTGTCATCTACATCTGCATGCCATTCTGAGAAGAACCCCCGCGGAGATAATACCTTCACTATGGTGTTCAATTTGTATTTCTAATTTTATACCCTTTGCAGAAGTACACAGCAGCACCTTTATACTATGGGGATTTATGAAATATGAAATGAGAAATTGCTCGTGTCAATGTGCCCTGGATCTAATGTGTTTGAATGCGAAGGTGGTTGTAACACTTTGCCAGTGCGACGTCATACAATCAAGACATGTATTGGAAGCGGTGCTAATGTCTGGGAGCAAAACAGCAATGCAATCAACTACTCACTTGTCAACTCATTCAATGGTATCAGAAGGCACACACACACACACACACACACACACACATGCACACACACACACACACACACACACACACACACACACACACACACACACACACACTCACTCACTCAATCAGTCAGTCAGTCACTATCTCGCTCTCGGAAAACACAAACACACACACACACACACACACACACACACACACACACACTCACTCACTCACTCACTCACTCACTCACTCACTCACTCACTCACTCACTCACTCACTCACTCACTCACTCACTCACTCACTCACTCACTCACTCACTCACTCACACACACACACACACACACACACACACACACACACACACACACACACACACACACACACACACACACTCACTCACTCACTCACTCACTCACTCACTCACTCACTCACTCACTCACTCACTCACTCACTCACTCACTCACTCACTCACACACACACACACACACACACACACACACACACACACACACACACACACACACACACACACACACACACACACACACACACACACACACACACCCACAACCACAACCAACAAACAAACACTTGGATGTTGTTCATCACCTGTATTATTGCGTGTGTGTGTGTGTGTGTGCGTACAGCTTTTTTTTCTGTATGCCCGTTGCTAAGCTGTATGCTCAACTGGCAGCAGGTGCAGCGTAAAGACCTAATCACATTTGCGGCTCATTACCCGGTGACTGTGTGCACATATTTGCCTCTCTGTGTCCTTATTAATCAAGCGCAGACACACACCCCTAAGTGCTCCTCTCCACTTTTCCACATGACTTGCTACACGGGCAACAGTCGGGAGCAACAACAACTCTGATGAGACCACCTGCTGCTGGCATGGCGGCATTGGCATTTTTTTTTTTTTTTTTTCAACACCTGCAAAATGCACACGCTTCAAACGCTCCTAATTTATCACTTGACCTCTAACCACAGTGCCAATTGGAAGAGCATGGGTTTTTCAGACCACTCGATTGTCGGATTTTTCAGCTTTTTCGCTCATTTGGAGGCATTTCTTGTTTCCATTTGTTGTAAGCCAGGGTTTGTGTGTGTAAGTGTGTATTTTTTTAGTGATACAGTCATGTTTATTTTTATTTTTTCTTTGTTATTTAGGCCAATAAACTAAAGCAAATGAATCAAGTAAAAAGGAAAAAAAAGGATTGGGCAAATTATTTTTGGTTTTGTAATTTTTTAATTTTAAAAGTTATTTTTTTTATTATGACATTAACAGCCAGTATGTTCTCTAGTTGACTTTGTCTTGTCTAGTACTGTTAGTCAGATGGAAAAGATATTCAAAGACTTCAGCCAGGCTTCCCAACACTGTGATGGACACTTTTCACCATTTCTAAAATATTACAGACCCAGCTATTAATAAATAATAGTTATATGATTAGAGATATAATTGAATTAAAAAACCCTAATTTCACGAATATATTTTAGAAAAAAAATGTTTAATAAGTTGGCCTTTGTGATATATGTTAAGTAGTAAGCTCTGCTATATATTTCCCTCTGTTTTTACTGTATATAAATTATATTTCATGAATTAATCAGGGATGTCAGATCTACTGATATCAATGGTCTCAATAGAAGCGAATCAGAGACTTAAAAATGCATGAAGATTAAATTAGTCATCAAAAGCTGTTTGACTTCCAGGAGTCTAATTTGAATGTATTTTTAATGCCTTTGACATGGGTAAGGCCTCACCATGACATTTGGAGTGGTTGGCCTTTTGAATAACACGTGTAACTGCACTAGTATACACATGTTGAACAGGGACATTTGAGGTGAGACACTGCAGGTGAATAGGGTGACCATTGTAACTGATAGATATCATCATGAAACTTAATTAGCCAGTTGATTACTTTAAAAAAAAAAAAAATTTAAACAATCAGACATATAGTATTGCAGATTTGTTTTTCAGAAATGTTTGAATATATATGGAAATGTTTGCAACATCCAGCTATTAATGAGTATTTGAAAAATATTAAAAATGAAAGTTAAACTCTTTATTTCATTTATTAATTAATACTATGTACTGTATATGTCTTGAAAATGCATTGTTGGCACATTTTAAAGAACAAAATGTGCCATAAATCAGCCAATTAACAATGTATGAAAAATTCTTCACACCTAAACATTGTGGACTTTTCCATTACACTTATACTTTGACAGAAGACATGTTATTGATGCAAAATAGCCAAACATCTCAACATTGCATGAAAACAAACTATTGCCTTAACAAAAATGGAAGGAGGCAAAATGCTATTCAAACAGTTTGAAGTGGTGTTTGGTGTGGTGGTTGCTATGTGTCTTTTTAAGTGAGAATTCTTCAATATTTTCTTAAAATAGGACATTCTTTGATGTTCTATGAGTGTGTGTGTGTGTGTGTGTGTGTGTGTGTGTGTGTGTGTGTGTGTGTGTGTGTGTGTGTGTGTGTGTGTGTGTGTGTGTGTGTGTGTGTGTGAAGTGATGGGAAACCCATGCTTTCAGCTATAGCATTTCCTCGGAATTCATTCTATTGCCACAACATTATCCAGTGCAATTACAACCGGCGCGGTAACAGTTATTAAGCATCGCAATTCCGGTTGTCACGGCGAACAGACATCAAAACTGGAAGAAAATGTCCCCCGTGATTCCTATCCTAACTATGTATATATACACAGAGATGAAAAGGAAAGCCATTACAACAGCAGGCTGCAGACAATGCCATACCTCTTGAGTATTGAGGGAAAAAAGGAACAGATAAAAATAGGTCTTGAGGCTGTAATACATTATGATAAATTTGGACCCAACATCTTTTTTTCCTTGATGTACTGTCTTGTTTTGCAGGAGGTATAGTAGGCACAGTGCGGGGAGGTCCCATTTGGGGGTTTCGTTTTTTTTTTTTTGTTGCATTGTTCCTCTTGTGTTATCTCCCGGTACATGTGTCCCCCCATCACCACCCAAAGGACTTTGGTTCCCTTTTCAGAACGGCCCAAGAGACGAACACACACACACACACACACACACACACACACACACACACACACACACACACACACACACACACACACACACACTGTCTGCAAGAACTGTAACTGGGACACTGAGCCATCTCATATCCCTAATAATGAAAGGTAGGAACAAAACAATGGAATAATGGGCTTAATTCCCTGAGATGAATATGTAATTGTATTTACATTGTATGCTTGGTGTCCAAACCATTGAGACCATAACACAAAGAGGTCTCCCAGTCTCTCTAGAGAGTTCTTTGTCCAAATGTTTTGTCCTTTTTCTTACCGATTTTTCTAGCTCAAACAATGTCCAAGGTACAAAGCAATAGATCCTGTAACATTAGCCCAATATGCAGCAGTAGGTCCGTCATTAAAACATCAGGATATTAATCAGTCTTCTCGAGTTTGATGGAAGCAGGTGTTAATGGTGAAAGCTCTTAAATCTTTCCAAGTGTTTTTTTACCGAACAGCAGTCAAGAGGGAGTGCGGGTGCATGGCGGTTAAGGGCTTCATAACGCTATAGCAGTCGACATTGCTTCAGTAGATATGATATGTGGTTCCAAGGGAAAATGGTTCAATGTGTGTTATCCAGGGAGATTTTTTGCTGGGAAAAACGTGTTGATGTTGGTGTTTTGTATGCCTCCACGCCAGGGATAGCTTAAGGAAAGGTTGGTTGCATAATGTTTTCGGGCTGTCCGTCCGTCCGTCTGTATGCACTGTGTGTATGAACGTCCAGGCCATTCTTGTGAGGGCAATATCTCATGAACTCTTTGAGGGATTATTTTCAAACTTTGCACACATGTCCACTTGAATTAAAAGGGTGGAATGATTAGTTTTGGGAAGTCAAGGGCCGCTATGACCACTGTGACCTTGAGATATTGAACGCAATATCTCAAGAACGCTTTGAGGGATTTTCGTCAAATTTGGCACAAACTTTGGGGTGATCTGGTGTCGTAGGAGATAGAGCGTGTACCATAGTGGCTCCGGCCTTTGTTGCAGTGGGCGCGGGTTCAAATCCGACCCGTGGACCTTTATTGCAGGTTGTCTCCCCTTTCTCTCTGTCTCCCCATTTCAACTATGTACAATCTAATGAAGCTTGAAAATGCCAAGAAAGAATCCTTAACATAATGTTTTGGCACAAACTCACACTTGGACTTGAGAGAAAACTGATTACATTTTGAAGGTCAAAGGTCACCGTGACTTCCAATCCGGTTGGCACAATATGTTAATGATGCATTGAGGGATGTATGTCAAATGTTGCACCAACTTGCATTTGGAATCGCAGAGTGAACTGATTCCATTTTGGTCACCAAAGCTGACCAATCAGTGGGCTACATGTCAGTCTCTTTAACTACAGTATATAATGCCTCTTGGTTTGTTTATAATAGGCCAAGTGTGAACACGAAACCAACTCAACGCGAACCACATTTTAACAGTGTGGTTTAGCATTATTTGTATTCTGGAAAAAGGTATAAATGCATCCTTAGCAATTATCCAACCCAACAGGGATTGATAGTCTTGGGTAAACTCAGTTATCCTTGATTGTTTATTTATAAATTTAATTTTCCATGACGACGGTCCAATGTTAAGCAAAGGGGGGGTATACATTATTTTGGATTCATCAGGGGCTGTGGCTGTTTGTGTGAATTGGCACTCAGAAACCTTGGGGAGGCACTCTACTCTTCCACACCGACACCCCCTGAATCTCTATCAGGTTGCATTCGTATTCAAATTGCCAAGCGTGGTAGCTCATAAACATAGCATTAGATTATGGAAATGAGGGGTCTGCATCTATTCCCGTTTTAATTCCTTTTGGGAGACATTTAATTTTAAACAAATAAATAAATAATTTGCGGTGCGGCATCAGGTGTTTACGAAGGGTATTGTGTTAAATTTAGACCGGGCAAAACTGAATAATAATCACACCGTTTGACTATGCACATTCAATCACCCATCACTGAACACTTCATTAGGGCCTTTAATGGCCTTTTAAATATGTAGGACACTTGACTTAAGACAGATGTCAGGGGAATTTGCTGCTTGTCATTCAGAGGACTGTGGATATTTTTTTTTTTGTCCAATAAACTTTCCATAATATGCAGGTAAACCGTGACTGCTTTTAAGGTGAGGCAATGCAGGCACAAGTGTAGTTTTTTTAAACATTGGTCCATTTGGAGATTTTTTTTGGCTATTTTGCTACCATAATATGTATTCCTACAACAACTTCTACTAGTAAAAATAAAGGATCTAAAATAACAATACAGGTGTTCATCTCAAAATTAGTCATTTGTAATACTCCAACCATAAATCTCAACTTCTAAAGCCTTTACATGAGCATTCTTAGCACTATTCTGAAGGTTTTTACAAACAGATGTGTTCATATGTGGTAATAGTCTGATTTATGATACATTTTCTTCTTAAAAACATGCTGAAAATGCATTAAGACCTGTAAATAGTGACATTGTTATTTAAACAATGTACGTTGTATTTGTATGAAGAGCATTTATTCAATATAGCCATCAAACTATTTTCTTTCCCCATAGAAAAAATCCAAAACTGGCCCTGAAACCAAAGCCATATATGTCTATCCATTATTTACCACTGTTCATATCTGTTGTTTTGTCTGGGGGAAAAATCTGTGAAATAATACATGTGTCTGGAAGTCTGATGCTGATGCTTGTACATTATGTTTCTTGTTGCACAAGCATAGGTCATAGGTGCCCTGTACATAACCCCTGTTATACCACCGGGATACTTTAATGTTGCCATTGGTAGAAAATGGTTCACAGCTTGGGGGGGTTGAGGTCAGCACTCTGCAGTAGGATACAGGTTACTATCCATGTAAGTAATGTTGTCCCATTTGTAACATCACAAGCACCCCCCCACCCCCACCCACACACACACACACACACCCACACACTCCCCCCCCCCCACACACGCACACACAAACACAAACACACACACACACACACACACGCACACACACACACACACACACACACACACACAACTGATTTATTTTAAAGGTGGAGTCAGTCAATTCTGGAGAAAACTTGTTGTCATAATCACTTTTTTGTTTATAGCAGTGAATATCTCTTCACGATCCGCTACCTGCTTGTACTGTGTGCTGAAAGAAAAAGTGTTAATCGCAGCCTAGGATCTGTAAACTGCTATGTAAACAAAGTGGGCCGCTTACAGAGCCTAGGCTGTGTTTTAACACTGGAATTTTGTTTTAGCTCACACAGTATTGGATCCTGATGAGGTATTCACTGATTTTGCCAAAAAGCGACGTTGACAACAAGTGTTCTCCAGAATCACTGACTCAACCTTTAACTTCAAACACATTTTTGGGTGAAAATATACATAAATGGGCCTACGTGCTAGGAACAGTAGTCTAACATTATGCTGCCTAATATCACATTCATCTATGAACTTTTTTAATGAATAAGATTCATAACATAACATATAAATACAATGTTTGAGCAATGGAGGGCTACATCTGCACATTTTCTGTTTTATTATCGTCAATCTCTAAAGATGTATTTTTCCCAAGTGCAATCAAAAGCAAATGACCCGATGTAATTAAAAGAACAAAAAAACCCTATTCATATGCCACATTAGTATCGAGGCACAGTTTCTCAAAACATGCAATTATCATGTGTTACACTCAAATCCGTTAATTTGCGTCTTGAAGCCAATTTTCATCCCATCATATAATTATGCTAATGCTGTGATGGAAAATGATCCATTGTAAGATGAACTATTTAAAGAGACGTTCAGGGACGTGGGATGGAGGCAGCTGCCACAAGATACACACTGCAAAGTATGTGAAATCACATGCACCAATTGTAAGAAAGTCTGAGTTCCATAGTGTCTTATAGGTAACTGAATTACAAACATTATTATTTGTGGGTTGCAATAGCAATGTTGCGCTTCACATTCTACAAGTTTAAAAGAACCCAATTGTGAGGAGATATTCACTGATTTGGACAGAGTGATTTTGACAACAAGCATTCTCTAGAATTGCTTACTCCACCTCTTATTCTAAACCAGGATGAGTCATTCAAATAGCATATGGGCTAAAACATTATGAAGAAAGTTGTGTTTTCAGAATGGCATTGTATCCCATCCCTGCATTACATGTCATTTAGCAGACATTTTATCCAAAGCTACTTACAACTGGAGCACACATTCATACACCGATAGCAGCAGCAGCAGCAGCTACCACACAGGGTGCAAGCTAACTATCGGAAGCAATCAGCAGTTATCCCATATTAGCTATCATCACCCTCTTTTTAAGTGGAAAATCAACTTTAATGTTACAAAGGGACAAACACCTTGGATTTCTACATGCAGGCCTATATTAGTAATTATACTACTACATGTCTCAATTAGACCTTGTTAGTCATAGCTTAAAGACTTTCACACGTTGTCAAAAGGCTGTTTCTACATTGTTGGAAAAATGGAAAAAAATATGCACTATAATAGCACTATTAAAGCACTTTTAATTGCCTTGTGTCTGAATGATGCTATATAATTAAACTAGCCTTGCCTTGCCTTACACAACATGGAAGGGATTCATGGTTGTTATGTGGCCAATGGAAGGTGGCCCATATATTATGTGTCACACTTGGTGGCCCATATATTATGTGTCACACTTGCTGAGAACGATGACGTAACCGTCACCTGTTGCAATGTCTTGTATAAAATCTATTTGTTTCGCTACTTATGATAGCATGTTCAATGGAGTATCCTTACTATGTTAAATCATAACTAAATCAGCATGACATTGCAAATACAGAGTATATAGCATTCACCACTGAAAGTGCCCTGAGTCTGAATCAACCGTCAGTCCTTGAAAGACTTGGACGAGGTTTCATCCTTTTTTGCTATTCAAAGCATCATGCTCAGCAGACAGTCTGTTTAATTAGCCTAATTAATCTAATTACACAGATAAGAAGTGAACAAACACATCCGTCTTAGAACTGCTTTTGTTCAGGCCAAAAAATGCTATAATATTTTTTTTTTCAATTCTAACTGCAGTATTTCTTTTTGCAGTAAGAACTCCAAAGAAAAAGAAAATTTGAAAGTCTGTATGAATAAAACATATGGCCAATACCTTAAGAAGCCTGTTGATGGGAGCGTCCAGAATGTATGATTGACATTATATTGTGAATCAAGTCTATCAAGCCTGGGCTATTTAGCGGCATACAGCAGTGGAATACAAATGAGACAGAGAAAGCCATAGGATGTGGCGGCTGGTGCTGCGTGAATATGTTTTGTGTGCGAAATTGTACAAAATTAGATGCAAATGGTTCCAAAGGAAATGTTGCATTTTAAATGAGTTCCACGTTCTTGCCGTATGCACTCTGGCAGTGGATAAAAAAAACGGCAAACGCAACCGCACACAAAGCAAAAAGCTAAATTAACTTAGAAGAAATAATGACAGGAATCAGAAGAGTCTATTAAAGTGTAGAATACAGAAAAGATGTCTGTGTGCTAGGACATCTATGAATATATAGTGCCATGTACAGCAATCATGCAACACTTTTCAACATACTTTTCGCCTGTTAGGAATCTTCTGTATACGACTGCGGTCAGAATAGCAGCATACGCAACATTGCGTTTGCCTTTCACCCAGAGTCCTGTATAAAGGTGCATCTAACACATTTGAATATCAATGAAAAGTAAAACAAAATGTCCCCGCAATTTAATTTAAAAAGTGAAACTTTAATATAGTCTAGATGCATTACACATTAAGTGAAATTAATCACGAATAAACATGTTTCAGATGGTCCACATTTCTGTATTTTTTTTTATTAGTTTTATGTGATATATAATCATATGTTGAGATTCTGGATTTATTTATTTTTATTCCTTGAGCTGCTTTAAAAGCCATAATCACAAGATGTTAAAAAAAATAATGAACTGACATATTTCACTTTGTGTAATGAATCTAGAATATATGATACCTTCTGTTTCTTGAGTTGCACCTGTGTGAGCTATATGCCATGTGTGAACTTCCCAGTGAGTAGAACATTGCCAAATAGGCCCCAGCTGTCTTCTCTGTCTGGCTAGTTTTCAGCTGGATCTCACCATCCCCTTCCCTCTTGGACTGTTATTAGTGTCAGAAGGGGGGTGCCACCTATGTCCAGGTGTGAGCAAGTCTTGCCAGGTGGAAGACATGCTAGCAAAGTGTTACTGTGCCTGTAATGCCAGTGATCTGTACCTGAGGGAGCGTGTAGCAACTTGCTTTTCTTTCTAAACCAATTATTGCAGTATTTAATTTAGTTTCAAACACCCACCACTTTTTAAGATATCGAACTTGACAAGTTTATACCAGAACTTGGATCCATGCGAATGGGGATAAGGTATTTGCCTTTTTAAAATAATTTCTAAATTAATAAAACCAAACCCTAAACAATGTTTTGCTTCAATTGATATATTCATTTAGCTAGTAGCCGTGTAATAAGTGGGATAATGTATAGCAACAATATGTGTATAAATTATCCCTAACTTAAAGCATATGGAGAGCTAATTTATATCTGACATATTCAAGCACACTTTTAAATAGAACATACGACGACTATTCCAGAATGAGGCTTCTCCAGTGGCTTTTTATGTCTTCTAGTATAATGCTACTTTTGCCATCGTTCCAGTATCAAAGCAAATGCAAATCGCACACGCATTGATCTTTAATGTGACGGGCAATTTATCCTAATATTTTATATGACTTCCGCGAGACATCAAAATGTAGAAAATTCAAGATTCTCAAGCGCTCCACTTGATCAATCCAAATTGCTTTGATCTTGTACTTTCTGCGTCTCTCAAAGATATCCTCAGTGGCACTGGTTCAAAGTTACACACACACAAATGATGTAAGGTGAACTAAACTTGTGTTATTTCATACTGGAACAATGTTTAAAGTAGCTACGAGGAACGTTGCAATATTTCTGAAACAGTCAAATTTGTCCTCTTATGATCATAAATTACATGTAACAGCAAACAAGACCATCAGTGCAAAGAAGGCTATTTTGATATGGTTTTTAAATGCCTTTGTCATGGGGTACGCTCACCCAGTAACTACAGCTGGCGTAGTAAAAACACTACCACCTTTGTCCAAAGGGGGGGCTACAATTAACATAAACTGAACGGTCCTCGTAGCACCTTTAAATCAGCCATGATGATTCCACATACACTATATTTTTTGCCCTGTTTTATCCTAGCAGCATTTTCAAGTCTGTCATAACTGAAGGCCGGGTGACAGAGCACATGTCTATTTCTATTTATCAACCAAACTAAAACATGGCGTCTAGTTATCCAAAGTATGATTAATGCCCATTGCCAGGGACTTTGCCTGCATTTTTTTTTTCGATCAATACTCGCTGTCCACTAAGATTGTTTTTTCTCAGGTGTAACATGTGAGGCCGTCAGAAGCAACAGCACATGATGGTTTTCCGCAATAAATGCTTGTCATGGAAATACATTTGAAAATAGCTTTTCAGAAAAGCTGTCAGTTTCAATACATCCCCGGATGGCCCTCTTGTATTACACTACCTGATATGTTTGTTGAAAGAGAGAGAGAGAGAGAGAGAGAGAGAAAAAACACCTGGCGATGTGTCTAGGACTAGTTGTCTGTACTTGCTTGACAGCAGAGGACTCTAAGGGCATATTGGTTGTTACATGGCATGTGCATACTTTTTTTTTCTTCTTTCATTTCCCTGATGGCTGGTATGATGCCTTCAAGCACTCTCTCTCTCTCTCTCTCTCTCTCTCCCTCCATGTCTCTCTCTCTCACATGTCTCTCTCTCTCTCTCTCTCTCTCAAACACACATACACACACACGTCCCTCTCTCTCTACTCCTTGTCATTTCATAGTGACATTGTTGACACATTGTCCGACTTGACAATTATTCATCCAGCAGAAAGACTAACAACATTGTGTTGTGGGATAATATGTCCGTAGTCCCCGGGATCAATACACCGCAGTGGATTTCTTTTCATTTCAACTTGTTGTGTGGTGGTTAATAACACAAACAGACTTTACTTGGCTATCACAGAGAATGGTGCAGAAATCCTTTTGTCTCTAAACACTGGCCCTTTATCCACATGTGACAAGAACATATTGGACATAATAATAATGAAATGTCAGGTTTTCTCTGTATTATGTATTATCTTTACAGCAGAGACGTGTGTGTGTGTGTGTGTGTGTGTGTGTGTGCGCGCGCCTCCCAAGTTCTCCCAGAGAAAGATTAAAAAAAAAAAAAAAAAAAAAATGTTCATAACCTAAGATAAAAATTTCTAAAATAATGCTCATATCAGTAAGGCAACAAGTGCAACATCTTTGAATAATTAAAATGTACAGGAGTGTTTACTGTTTAACACCCTCCATAAGCAGGTGCAATCGCTTACATCTGTTACGTACAGCTGTTGGTAGCAGATTGTTCGACAACATACGGAGTCCTGAATTAGAAATATTAAAAAAAAAATTCAATTATAAATCAATTCAAGGTAAATACAATGTGTGGCTTCTACACAATAATAATGCGACTGACAGCTTATTGTAATTTGAAATGTGGCAAAAGGGGGGGGGGGGGGGGGGAGACGACGCCCTACCCACTGAGCTACGGGCTGCGGGTGCTCCATTGTAAATTATTTTAGTCAAAACTTGAAGAAAATTGAAGTGATGTAAAACAGCTACAAAACCACCTCCTGCTAAGTCTCATTCTCACCAAGAATATCGTGCTGACTCAGAAAATCCACCACCCACGATTACATTAAAATGAAACACTGCAGCTTTTATGTAGTATTCATGAAGAGATGGGTTTAGCGTTTCTCCAGAGGTATATTTATGTAATATTATAATGTGGATGTTATGTAAAATGTTGGTTTGATTATCAGAGGTATTGGCTTTAATAATACAGAGCAGGTCTTCTATTAAAGACACTTTTGTTGGGTTTTCAAAAGCTTTATTCACAGTGATTAAAACACTGTGTGTGTGTGTGTGTGTGTGTGTGTGTGTGTGTGTGTGTGTGTGTGTGTGTGTATGTGTGTGTGTGTGTGTGTGTGTCTACATGTGCGTTTCTCCATGTGTTTGTGTGGTGTATGTGTGTGTGTGTGGGTGTGTCAGCAAGCATGTATGTGTGTGTGTGTCTGTTTCTCTGTGTGTCCGTGTCTCCGTGTGTGTGTGTCAGTGTGTGTCAGCATGTATGTGTGTGTGTCTGTCATGTCTGTATGTCTCCATGTGTGTTTGTGTGTGTGTGTGTGTGTGTGTCTGCGTGTGTAGTAAAAAGGTTATGTTTTGGCCAGGTAGCTCAAATCATGCTGGAGAAACAGCCAGTCATAGTTGATGCTGGAGCGCTCTCAGAGCCTTTGCTGGAAGATACCTTGTCATTACATGTCCTCCAATAACTATTGCTATTGCTCCCCCTTTGACTACATACATAACTCTTAGTTGAAAGATTACACTTTTGGGAAAGCTATTTATGATTGCATTCATCCCCCTCGTTTATTGAAAGCAATGGGCTACACACACACACACACACACACACACACACACACACACACACACACACCCCGTTTAGCTGGTGGTTGTTGAAAGTCCTCCTGGGAAATGAAGGCAGTCAGTAATTTAGGTGGAAGTAGACAAGGCAAGTGCAGGCAAAGAAGTAAGCTGCAACAGCACTGCCTATTGATTACTGAACGGTTTATAAGTGTCTAAGGGTACAATTTTTTTTCTTTTCTATACTTTGTCTCCACCAATGTCAAAGGTAAACCTAAATCAAACACACTCAAGGAACCAAGGAACGTGGAATTTAATCATCTTTCCTGCCAGTCAATGTTGTAGAAAATTGTAGAAATTGTAGAGAAATGTGTGTAATCTTTTAAAATGAACTATGTACTCAACGAGAGTGGTACATTTAAAGGACTTTAATCATAGGCCCGTTAAAGGTTAAGCGAACAAGGATTTTAAATGTATTCCAGGGATGAAAAGAAGGGGAGAAATGCAGTACTTGTTTGTGACAACAGCATGTGCAGATGAATCAAACACAAACGCACACACACACACACACACACACGCTACACGCACCCCCCCCTCCCACACACACACACAAACATGCGCACAAACTAAAACTAATATACGTGGAGCAAAGACTGTTTTTTTGACAGTGGCCTTGGACATACAACACCTAGTGAAAAAATGATGTTTTGAGGCAGAGAGACTTGTCTGGGCTGTCACGGCTAACACAAGAATCCCACAATTTCTTGAGTGGCCTTGACAAAAATCACACACATGGGACAATGCATTTGAAAATAAACACACACACACACACACAAACAATCATGCTTTCACTGACAGTTTCCAAACTCTAAATAAAAACAGTATTTTTTAAGGATTAGTGTGAAGACCATAGTTCATGATTGGATACATCTGCTATCAACTCAGTTAAGAGCTTATACATACAAAACTCATGTCATTTGTAATACTGTGCTGCAACTCAGCCCGGATTAAACACATCCAGTCTGTCAAAGTAAAACCTTTTGCTTTGTCAAACTGATCCCAAAATATTGCACGCACTTCACTTAACTTTTTTTGTTTTCTTGGTTATTATTTGGGGAAAACCAGCCATAGTGACATAAACACAAACACAACACACACACACACACACACACACACACACACACACACACACACACACACACCCACACACACAGCAGCTTGCAGCTACGAATTGGCACCCCGCGCTCTCCAGTGTGTAGAGCTGACAAGGATTATTTCTCCTCCTTGGGAGTTTTATGAAGTTTATATTGTCATACAAATCCCCCGGGGGCACCGCACTCAGTCAGTTGGCCACCTCTTAATCCTGGAGAAACATAATGTACATTAGAATTAGCATTTATATTCTCTGCCTCACAACGTCATTGTGTGTGTGTGTGTGTGTGTGTGTGTGTGTGTGTGTGTGTGTGTGTGTGTGTGTGTGTGTGTGTGTGTGTGTGTGTGTGTGTGCGTGTCCACAATACAGCAGACAGACACTTTGTCAATGCTTGAGCAGGCAGTGCAATTTCCAGTAGGGTTGTGACAAGCTCAAAATCTGACTGTACCCCATGTAATACTTCCTTTTGTTTCTTACTGTCATCATATGTAGCCATTAGCATATTAACAGACTGGTTTGAATGAGAAATAGCAAGAATACAGAAATGGTTCTTTAGACTTTGAATAGGCACGTTTAAAGCTATAGTACGTAACTTGTCAGTGTCACCCCCATGAGTAATTTGAAGTAATTACAACAACATTGCTTACGCATCTAAAGGAGGTAAGCCTTCGGTGACCGCACATTGGATGTTATACCTTCTGTTGTATGTCCAGGTTTTTTCTTAGCCATTGAATCAACAACTGAAACATTTATTGGGCGCTTCTTGAGCTCCTGCGCCAGTGTCGGGCACTAGTTTGTAAACGCTGCCATACTGAGAAATACAGAGAGAGTTTTGTGGAGCTGATAGGTTTAATTAACTTTGTGTCAACTGGCTTGAATGTAACGGACGGTCATTAATATGAAAAAAAGCTACGCACTGTTACTTTAAAGCTGGCACATCCATTCTGTCCGTGGCTTTCTCCGGTGGGGGGGGGGGGGGGCACATTCTCCGCCTGTGACATGCTGTCTGTGTCAAACGGAGGCCAGCTGTCACTTATCGATCGACCATGTTGCCAGTTCAACTGAGGTCAGGCCAGTGATGAACTTAACAGCAGCACTTCACGCTCGATAATTTAATAAATAATAGATATGCCATTTGACAGCTAAAAAAAACTGCTGCGAACGAAAATACAGATTCAAGCTTGGCTGTTTTCGAAAATGTCCTTAATTTAAATCCCCCTATTACACAGCAGACAGCAGACTTGCAAACACAAGTCAAGTAATCAAATTGGGACCAGTCAAAACGGTGGCCCTAGGCGAAATAACAACGGATGAGGTCCTTTTTTTTAGGAGTTTTTGTGCTTTGTTGTTTTATGTTTTTTCTAATAGGAGTCAATTTTCAGCACTGGAACACAATTATGAGCAAAAAAAATGAATGCCAGGGGGGTAAGATGTTGCAAACTGAGTGAAATACTGATTGACATTTTGGAATAATTCCTTATTTTTTTTTTACCCATTTTGCAAACTCTGTTATAGGGTGTCTTTAATATTAGCGGCATATCATGAACGGTTTTGCTATATTAAGACTGTAAAATACACCCTAGCACGCTCCTGATTGTGTGATCTGTCCTTCAAAGAGTCAATGGAAAAACGGGGGGGAAACATCTCAAGGATAATTGTAGCCCTATTATTAAGACCTACACTTATAGGCAAAGATTGACACTTCCTTGTGTGAGCACGGGATGTGTATGTGTGTTAGTTTCACATACTCTACACATGTATTCCATTAAAAACAGTTTAGTCTGTCAAAAGTAAAACGATTTCTGACATTCATTTCTACTTCAAATACTTCCCCATATTAGGCCAATCACTGTGATTTTATAGTGGAAAAAAAAAACACATCATTCATCATCAAAACGCCCCATGGTTGATTGACAGCTGCTGCTTTGTGCTGCATCCCATTCCATTGCAAGGAAAGATGGAAAGAGCAATAAAAAGAAAGAAAAGAAAAGAAGAGAAAAAAGAAAACGAATCATGGTTGTCATGGCGACGGAAGCAACTGATGTCAGTATTTGAGAACATGCATTGATAGCTCCAATTGCACACACAGTACTAAGACACAAATCAGCCATGTCGTGCTGAATATTCACTCTTCTTGGCTATAGCAAGAGTAACTGTTCCTAGCCCTCGGTAATACAGCAGTCATCCTTGAATGCTGTCGAAAAAATCCCCCTTTACCCACCTTTTCCCCCCACATTTTTTTTCTCTCCAATAAGTTGAAAGTGCTGTGCAGCTTTACAATACAGTGACTATATGGTAGAACCTGATCCCTACATAAAGCAAAACCTTTTCTCTATCTGTTCCAGACAATAGAGGAGACATTTTATATTTTATGTTGACAAATCCCAAGGCCCTGAAGACAGTTTATACCCAGAATAGAGCCCAGTCATTGTTTTCTGCATGTATTAAAGCTGGGGTATGTGATTTCTGATTTGTCAAAGTTAACATGAGCTGTACACTTTGACCAATCAGAGCGAGGATCCGATTCTCTGTTCTTATTGGCTGTTGGGACTGTCCATTCACTTTGGCACGACGTTGTTGGTGTAGAGCGTGTCAGGGAGGGACCATAGGGGAGGGACCAAAGAGAACAAGTGGAGTGATTGAGGTATTTGGATTTGAATCTCTATCCCAACTGCCAATTTCCTCAATATCTTAATTACCACATGGAATATCAAGTGCTTAATTTGCCGTCTTCCTTTCAAAAGATATTTCAATTGTAGGCTGTCAATTAGAGCCGTATCAAGTAGTCCATTATTGCATTAGTCGTTTGATTGAATATCACTTAATCAGCAACCAATTAATTTTGGAGCAAGTTTCAAGCAAAAAAACTTAACCTGGTTCCATTGTCCTAAATGTGAGGCTGTACTGCTTTTATTTGATTGAAATCAGTGTAAGCTAAGGACGCCACTTTGTAAATAGGATACAAAAGTCTAATATTCTAACATTCCATTGATACAGGGATTTAGAGAAATAGGAAAAGACAGTCAGTCAACGACCAACTTTTGTTTATGGAATATCTCATTGTATCTAAGCAAATCTCATTCACAACTGTTCCTACTGCAAGCATTTAGCATATTACATTTATCTGTATCTTAAAAAAAGACGAATAACTAAAAAAACAAACTAAACCCAGCACCACATGCGCTGAAGGCAATACTGTACTTTCAAAGTTAATTGCAAACGTTTCACACATCCTTGTGTTGCTTATCTTGACTTTTGACACCAACATTTGTGGGAATCATAATCAAATCCTTTCTCGAAACATCTCTGGCCTCTGTCTATGTATTGCTTTCACAGGCCAAACAAAGTGTGTGGAGTGTTTGTGAGTGTGTGAGTGTGTGAGTGTGCAAGCTGTGCGGCCGTCTAGCGAAAGAAAAAAACTGATTGTAGCAATCAAGAGTCAAGGCAAGACCACACGGCAGGAGTCAGGTCCTGGAAAATTGGTTTAAATGTGCACACAGACACACACACACACACACACACACACACACACACACCCTCAAACACACACAAACACCCTCAAACACACACACACACACACACACACACACACGTACAATGTGCCTGTGGGGCTGTTCACTTGCAGTTTCACGAGCGCCAACAGTGTACGCTGCTGTTGTATCAAGAACTTTTATGATGCCAATGTCTGTGTTCATAAATATGCTCCCCTGCAGCCCTCACCAATGGCCGAACAGAAGAATGTGTTTTTGGGTCAATTTACCCCGATAAATCAGGGGTTAAACTACCTTCTATTGCCTTTTATCGACCCACACGCTCGATACTATCACCACCACACACACACACACACACACACACACACACACACACACACTCCAGTAGCCTTCAGACTGCTAAGTTGCTGATTAGGCATCAGATGGCTCTCACTGACCACAAGAACCTTTCCAAGAACCCAGGATTTATTTTATTTTTTTGGTAAGATGTCATTTATTTCACCTCCATTTTGATAGCAGGAACACATTTCCAGTATTTGCTCCTAGGATCACAGTTCCTGGCCTTTTGGAAAGTCCCTCTCTCCGGGACTATTACCTCCTGCTGACCCCAGGATATGTGAGGGTAGAGACTAGTAGAGTTTGCTGTATTGAATGTGAATAGCAAGCTCTGTGAATGCAACATGTCAATTTCGGATTTTATTGTAGATTGTATCTCAAAATATCCCGATGTATCACACCTTGACCCATGTATTGAGATGGGTCTCGTAAAGTCCTTGCCAATACCCAGCATTACTAAAATATATTCTTTAAAAACTGAAATATTTAAAGGGTAGCCATCTTTTTTGATTCTTTCCTGTTTACTTATCAGGGCGAGATTTTATAAGAAGAAAATATTTACCAACCAGGCAAGATTCAGCACTGATTTAATATAATATTAAATATAATGTAAACTATTAATATTCCAAGTACTCACAGGTTTGCATTATATCAATAACACATGCCTCACAGCTGCCTCTCTGCATAAACACATTGTTAAAATGGAAAGTTCATGACCTTGCTTAAACAGTAGCAGTCATGTTATCCAGAATCAGTTACAATCCACACACAACATACTGAGCAAAAAGCTTGAAACACTGCCAAGCAAAACTCAAGATTAACGCAAGAAACCTTTGCTAAAAGGGGCTTGACGAAGAACCCACCAGAATGATTTGCTAACCCTGGACATGGAATGAATGTTGACAGTAAAATGAAAGCTTTTCTGCACCTTTTGAGGGTGCCCTCTTGCATTGAGATTGGACATAAAACCTTTGTTAAGGAGGCTTGAAGAAGTTACTTATCCCACCAACATGACTGGGTAATCCACGACTACTTTGCTCAGCCCGGATTCCATTGTTGATAATACAACAAAGTAACTCTCTTTCTGCAGTACCCATCCTCTTATACAATAGGTAAGGTTAGGTCCCATAATTGGTTGAAAGCTTTTGGGCATCTCTTTTCGGAGGGTGCCCTCTCTTGCACCCCATCACATTGTATTGGTGAAGAAATGCCTGGAAGACTGCTGACGGCTTTCTCTGCCACTTTTTTTTTTCTTTCTTTCTTGTCTGCTGGGTAGTTGTGTCAACAGATCATCCCCACCCCGCTGAGAATGGAATCAAACCCGAGGTGGCTCTCCCCGCTATCTACTGTCATTTCTCATTAAAGAGATATGAATCATCCCTGACACCGTGTAATTGGTAAATGGTATTTTTTTTTCTGAGAGAGGGGAATGAAGAATTCTTGGGGAGTGTGTGTGAGGGGAAGAAATCACACTTTGAATATCCAGATCGGAAAGGGGGGAGATTATGACACGCGGCAAAGACTGGGAGCTTAACTGCCTCTTCCTACTGTCTCTCTGTTTCGTTATTGTATCTGATAGCCAAAAGGATTTCCACTTGCTCACGAATCAAGAGACATCCGTTATCTAGGCCCCCTCTTATAATGACACCACTGGGATTTTAATATCACTGGCTATACATCAGTGTCTTTGAAACCATGCTTCTGCATAGGCAACATTTTTTTCTTTGATTTACCCTTTCAAAGGGAAGCCATTTTTTTTACACAGAAAAAAATCATGCTGGGAATAAGGAGTTATGTAGGGCTAATTGTGTGGTACTGTTTTCGCTATTTCGAAAAATTCAAATAATATTTCCAGTGATCACCAAGGTTTTTTGGAAGAAAGTCACACAATTTCCAAGCCTGATTAAAGTCACTCATTAATCAGATAGGGTTCCTGCAAATTAACATTAACATTAACAATATACAGATAAAAAGAGAGATAAAAAAAAAGAACCGGGGCCTTGGCAATTAGGAAGTTATTGCTGCTCTAAGACCCCCAGAGGGAAGACAGTCATAGTGAGGAAGCCTAATTGGTTTCAGGTTGGTATGCCATTCGTTAGAGCCTCAATGTCCCCGATATATATGCCAATCTGCTGCCTTGTCTTAAAGTGTAATCTGGAGTTAATCAGCTGTCTTGATGCTTAGTGGAGAAGCATGCATTTTTAATCCCTGCATATTTCCTACATATTTCATCTCGTTATATCACTCTTTTTGGTGACTCTCTAGTACAGTGTGTTCTAGTTTATAAAATAAAACAGATTTTGAGGCAGATGTATCAAAGGCATTTGATTGGTTGGACGTATTTCATTAGAGCTAAGTGGAGGCTTGCATCTGCATCACACATCTCTAAGCAACAGTGGGTGGTGGTGGTGCCGCCATGGAGGTCCTTTGGAGAATGTGGTGTGTGTATGAATAAATAAAGCATCTGAATCGCCTGAAATTCTGTGGTTTGAAATATCCGTTTGCTCCCTTGATTTAAAAAAAAAAAATAAAAAAAAAACAGCAAACATTATTGTGTTCATCTAAATCCTTGGTCCTTGTCTAGTCGCAACACATTAATTTGTACCTTCCAGAGATGTTGTCCTCGCTAATTTGAGTAAACTGTATTTGGGTGAAAGTTGTTCCATGTTCCAATTAACCTGGCTTCAATAAGAGAGTGGGTAAACACACACACACACACACACACACACACACACACCAGTGCCGGTACTGACAGGAAGTTCAAAAGATTGAAAACAAGTGCCACACACTCAGTGAATCTCCATTCTGTTTCTTTAATCACCAAATGTTTTGACATGTTTTCGTCATCGGGGCATCTGTCAATCAAAAATGTTATGTGGTTTTAGAGAGCATTTCTAGGGAATGGGCCGCGTTTTCAGTCTAACTTGAATTACAGTATATTGAAAGCCAAAACTACTGAAGGTTGTGAACGAAAGACTTGGGCACATTAGTCTCATATTGATCAGCACAGAATGTAGTAGTGAAATAAGCCTTTTTTATCTTCTTTTTTTAACCTTTTATTTCTACAGCTAAATAAATCCCATTGAGACCGGAGACTCTTTCTCAAGGGAGATATTTTTTCCATTTACATGTTACCATGCACACCCACATTCATACACTTATAGCAGGCTAACTATTGACATTCACACGAGGCAAGTTGGGTGAAGTGTCTTGACCAAGCACAAAACAACCATGACAGGGCAAGAATCGAACCGCCAACCCTTTGATCATTGGCCGACATGCACTACCGCTTGAGCCAAAGTCGCCCACATTTTATGTTGTTTGTTTATTCCTTTAGATATATATATATATTTTTATTGGCAACTTTTTCAAGCCCTTCCGATCAATAGAGAATGGGCATTATTTTTGCTTCATAAACTGATATTAATAATTATCAATTCAAACATTTTGAAAAAGTATTGAATGGAGTGGAACAAAACATATTGTAGTTACTATTTTGCTCTGGGCGGCACCTCCACCACCAGAGATGCAGATGTGACTTTCCCCAATCCATTCAAAACTATTTAAAACTGTCTGCGAGGACACACAGATTCATGCAATTTAAAGTAATTATGTCACAATTTGTTATAGCATCCCCTGAAAATGTGCTTCGAATGCAGGGGCTGTCACATACTGTCACAGTGGTCAATACCTTCAACAGAGCTTTTGTTAGACTAAAGTTCATAATGTGATACTGAAGAGACGGAAAAAAAAATAATAATGAGCTAAGCCAATCTAACCCCCGTTGCACAATGGTTCATTGACATGATTAGACGTAAATAAAGTAATTACCCATCATGCAGTTTGACAAAAAGCTCCTGCATATAAATAGGCATCATTACAGGGTACAGTGGATTGGGTTTGCTGAGCATGTTCTACCTTTTTCGGTGGAGAGAGAGCGATTTTGATCTAAATTGATTGCTATGGGATTATCCCGCGGATTTATTAAATATTAAGGCATTGACGTTCACTAATGTAAGATAATTAGGGTTTATTCAAAGTCAAAATGGAATTGGCATAGAGTGTGCATGTAGAGCGATTCATTACTGCAAGCCAGCTATACTAGTCAATTCATCAATTATGATTTTCATTATGTGTCGTAATTAAGAATGCTCAAGTTGAATTGGTGTAGTTTAAAAACTCTCATTACCCTGTTATTTTAGGATTAACAAACACACGTTCTGAAATACCCCTCAGCAGTTTGAGTATTAGCAGTCGAGTCACGGCAGCTTGAGCTCATCATTTATAGGAATTTTAATTTTAATGTAGTGATCACACAAGTTGAGATTTTATAACGTACAGCCATTTTCAAACTATCACCACTATCATATGCAGGTGGTGGAGGCTGTGAATGGATTTGTGATGCAGATACCGATATTGATGTTTGCGATTTTACCAAAATCCGATGTAATAACGTTAGTTGATGCAGTTTGTTTGTTGGTGTCCAACCTAGTACATTCTGATTTGCCAACATATCTCTCCCATTTCTGTATTGACATAACTTGCAATGTATTGGCCAACTATGAAACCCCTGCTATGTATCTATATTAGCTAACATTGGCCCAGCTGTTTCATTAGTCTGGCTAGTGGACTGTTCATTTTATTTTATTTTAATCTATGGTTACCAATGGGGGGTATTGATCAATTTGTGAAGTAGAATGACTATATTGCTGTAAGTCACTTATGACAAAAAGCAGTTTCCATCATACTTCAATGGGCAGGATGAAGTGAATGGACAATGTACCACCAAGTTGTTCAATCGGTTGCTGTGATGACTAATGCAGTGCTGATGATTGTATCCTTTTAAAAAAAAATACATTGTAGCAAAGTGTCAACTCTAAATTAAACTGAACCCCAAAACAATAACACAATATATCATGACAATACCCTTAAGACAATTTTGGAAATGTTGATATCAAAACTGCTTGAAAAAAAACACATACAAAAAACTGTGTGATAAAGAGTATATTATCTAAGTCACGTAGATATACTGATTTAGAAAACAAATGTGGGTGACATCTTAATGTTTTCCAGAACTATATATATGCAACACTACAGCCCCCAACTGTAAAAATGGCGACATGTTGATGACATGTTGTCGCTCAACCTCTATCTTGCTGCTGCATGTGCGGTATGGTAATCATCCCCCAAGCGCTCAGAAATAAATCATATTCCTGGAGATAAAGTGAAATGTTCACTTTTACGTGGCGTAATAAAAAAAAAACATGTGGTTTGTAGGGGCAGGGGCACCATGGAAACGGTAGCCGAAAAGAAAAATCATTTGAGCACCTCCTTATGGAGTGTTGAGAGCAGCTTTAACAGGAAAAGGCAACACACACACACACACACACACACACACACACACACACACACACACACATAGTCTCTGAAGGAAGCTGGCAGCGGTTGCACACATCACATCACTCACATTGTCGCGCTGCCAAAAGACTGGAGTGCCTTGCTCCTAGTTGTGTGATTGGCGATTAGTACATGTTTTGTCCCCTTCCACAGATCTGGTTAATGGGAATTTGGAGTCTCCCTCAGCTGGTGCTAGGGAGTTAATCACACAACAATGGGGTTTGCTATAGGGGTAAGGGGTGGTGGTGGGGGAGGGACGCAAGGTAACGGATGAAAAGGGTGTTTGGGGGTTCGGATGGAGTCTTCTCAAGACAAGGCCCCCAAGTTTAATTGCCTTTGGATAATCTTATTGTCTGGTGGATGGTCTCTCTCTCTCGCTACACACCATCCCAAATGCTTTTCAGAGGTTGGCTTTTTGAAGTCAAGTTACTCAGAGAGAGAGAGAGAGAGAGAGAGAGAGAGAGAGAGAGAGAGAGAGAGAGAGAGAGAGAGAGAGAAAGAGAGAGAAAGAGAGAGAGAGAGAGGCCCATGATTCAGAGCAAGTCTATAGGGCTGTGTAAGAGTTGAGATGGGGTGGAAGGGAGAGTTGAATACTAGGGACAAGTTTTGATATTTCTGAAGCGATTGCATACGTTTTTGGACTTTTGGTCTAGCTGAGAGTACAGATGACAGATTCCTATACATGAAGATTTTAAAAAAAATGTCTGTGGATGAATTGAATTCTGTTAAGATTATTAATTTGGTTGAATGTCGACCATGTTGATATTTTAAAATTAGAATCAAGCTTATTATGCGGTTTCATGTGCAACAGCCTGTCGCATCTTGCAAATACTGGGATTTAAGTATGGTACATTTTAAACAGAAAAGGGGGATTTAACTAGAGACCAGCATAGCTATAATATAACTTCAATGGTGTGTGGAGGCAGTAATTCTGGAGTGATTCTGGACACTCATAGATAAGAATATGGTGTTACTACACAGCCTAGGCTCTGTAAACAGGCATGTAAAGAAAAGGTGCCAACATGCCCAGTATGAATATTTGTACCACCATTGGGAATGGATGAAGAAGAAGTCTTTTATAATTCAAACATGAATAAAATTGCATAAATCTGATTATGGCCCATAGTCAATATATATAGTTGATAGTCTAACTGAAACAAAAGCTATACAATGTTAATCCACAGCTATAGAATGTTATCCAGCCAATCAGAATAGAGTATTCGCACAGACTATGTTGTAAACCCTGTTAATGAACATATTAACAGATACTCAGTGTAACTATATCCCATGTAACTCTTTATCATGGTTCCCTGCAGACTGCCATATGTAAAACATATTCTGGTAATTTTTTTCATGACACTAATTGTCTGTAATGAAATCGATGCATTATTAATACACACGTGGGGATGATCTAGGGTTAGTACCGCACAGGGCTATGAAAGCATACATACATTACAAAACTAGTAATAATAATCATTGCCCTTATGAGAACAATTTAAAGACTGCTGTGCATTGGCCCTACTCTTTACTTATCGTGTAACATTTCACTCCTACTGTCTGCTGCATTTACATAGCTCATTTGTGCCCCTGTATAACCGATTAAAATGTCACTTAACTTAAATAATTGAAGGATGCAAAAAAAAAAAGAGATTGCCATCAAGTACACTCGTTTAAGGTACTTTTTTAAGACATTCTTTTATCGGAGAGCCTCCCCCTCTTTTATTTGAGTGTTGTTACACCCTAGAACTGACTTATAGTCAATTGAAAAATGCTGTACGCTTATATGTTTGCCTTTTCTTCATGAAACTTATTTTATTGTTTTTATATACACCAAACCTTAATGTTTTTTTTTTAGTTTAGTGAGATGACTTATGACATTTTTTTCTGTTTTTGATTTCTGCGACTTCGTAAAGCACTGTTTAATGTGGATTTTGAATAGTGCTCTACAAATTAAGTTATTATTAGTATTTGAAATGCAACCAAATAAATAAACCCTGTTTTTAGGCTTACTAAAAGTCTGGTGTTTACATGACCGAACAACCTCAAAGTAATGAGGCGAATAACAAAAGTGCTTTATTGTTTTAATACCCTGTTTATGACCTCCATTACAATACACCAAGATGCTTCCTTGATCCATGCTTTTCTCATAATTGCTTCAGCATTAAAGGGTTGCATTGTTAACATAGGGCAGTGTACACATTGGTATTTTCAGCTTGAATACTTATCAACTGCTTATTCAGTTTTCGGTGTTTATTACAACAACAGCTTACGTTTTTATTGTTTTCTTTTCTTTTGTATTATTTTGATTCATTTAGATCTTCTGCATTTTTGTCATTTTAATGATTTTACAATGTTTTGATTTTTGTGTTGTAATCGAATATTTAAAACACATTTTGGTTGTGGTTCGCATCCAAGCCAGTAGAGGTTTCTGTCGCACCCAAACGACTTTACTTTTACACACACACGTACGCATGCACACACGCACACACACACACACACACACACACACACACATGCACACACATGCACACACACACACACACATTTGCTATTGTTTGAATGTGAAATTAAACCAAAAAATTTAAAAATCCGGCCTCATCTTGATATCCAGTGAGTAATACTTGAGCATTCCCGTACTGTCTGAGTTGTTGTGTCCATCGCGCCTCGCTCCATCCACTATCCAGTAACATGCCAGCTGGTTGATCGTAATTACAACCTCTGTGTGCATTCTGCTCAAGCTTGGACCGACCAGTGAACAAAAAAAAAAAAACAAAAAAAAAAAAAAATGCTGGCAGGCTTGGCTTGTTCACTACACCAAACCTTCAGTGACTGCCAAACCCAATGAGTGATAAGTCAGTCAGTCACTGCGTTTTTTTCACAAGCAAAAATGAACTTTTCTACAACGTGGTATGGTACACCAAATCTCTATTCGCATTTTGAGATGATGACATTTTGCCATATATAAATGTGCAATCAAACAAGGTGCGCAGGTGTTTACTCTCTAAACAGCTGTGTATTACCGGCTGTAGACATGTTTGGACATGATTCATTGTTTATGCACTGACCTGGTCATCCCTGTTGTTTGGCTATTTCACATTCTGATGCATTCTTTGTCGGAAGTCAACATCTGGGATGTTTATTCATGTCATACAGCGGCTAAATATTGTGTGTGCGTGTGTGTGTGTGTGTGTGTGTGTGTGTGTGTGTGTGTGTGTGTGTGTGTGTGTGTGTGTGTGTGCTTGTGTGTGTGTTTAGTTCATTTACCACACATTTTGGTCAATTTTGTCTGAAACTGAAATGGTGCCTCTAAAGATGATAAAAGTAAGGCTGCATTTGGCTCTTATACTGGCTCCCATCATGTTGAGCAGTCATTTATTCATTTCAGGGTGCCATTTATGAGTGAGGATGTTTGTGAAAAATATTTATTCCCACAATTAGAGACTGTATACAATAGAGTGTAGAGTTCTGATAAGTTCACATAATCACATTTTGTCCCCTCTTGGTCATTCAATCATATTAGAATATTTTTGGGGCATTTTCAAGCTTTATTTGACAGTACAGAGGTGGTATAAGGAGACAGAGAGAGAGAGGTTTGATGACCTGCAGTAAAGGTCCACGCGTCGGATTTGAACCCGCGACCACTGCAACGGATGAGCGGCCTCCCTTAAAATTTGACTTGAAAGGGCTGCTTTTATACATGTATCCCTTTCACAAGTTTGTCTTTTAATCATTCCAGTATAGTGTACCAACTGTTTTCTGTTACCAATTCATCAACAAGGCAAACTATGGTCTGCTGTGTCTGTCATCAGCATTGTCTCTTTCCAGCTGCCTATGAATTATGACCACCTTACACTAATGACTCTTATCCTTTCATTTACTATACAAAAAGCTAAATTTCTTTATTCCCTGTAGACAAATGATGTATTGAATGATGAATGTTGTTTGTTTATAATGCAATAACTTACTGTTTTGCGCCTGGCTGGGTATAAATAATGAACAACACTGTCACATGCAGACAGAGGGAGAGGTCAGACAAGGCTTGTGTCATAACCAATTTCATTCATAACAAATAACTTCAGTGCATACGTTTGGGATGGCTGGGTACCTGAGGGAGTGATTGCCCATTTGGATTTAACTGACAAAATATCTGCTTTACTTTCCATGTTAGAGAAAATGCATTTATATATTCCAACTCTGCCTACAAAAATCAGGCAACAAATTGGCTTAGAATAATTTGTATATATTTGTAAGAATGATAACTTCATAAAGAATAGACCTGCAGTGACAACAATAATGTGAAAAGAAAGGTTGTTCAATGCTGGATAGGAACTGGAGCTGTATCCCATTACAGAGACCGCATCCTTGGAAGGACGCGTTCTCGCGGTCTATGAAGGCCATAGCCTGTGAAGGCCGATTCAAAGGCCGAACGAGCGTTGTTAAACGAGACGGTCTCCGCAGGTCTCCGTTTCGCTCTGTTTACGAGCATTTCCGGTTTGCGTAACAAGCCGTTACCTTGCGTGACGACTCGCCGCTCCTGTGCTGCCTAGCAACCCTGATTGCTGCCAACGGAAACAGCCTTGTCAACGGAGGAAAAAAGAAAAAGAAGTTGCCTACCAGACGAAAAGAAAAAAAAAGTACAAGAAAAAAAGAAAGGAAGATAGAAGTTAAGACGATGGAGCAACACGTTGCTGTTTTGTTATTTTTAATTCTATTTTATGCCATCTCTGAAAAAAACGCAATGAATCTTGGGATATGTTGGGCGGCGAAGGATACATCTGATGCAGCCTTCAAAACCGTGAAACGAAGGCTGCATTTCTCGGCCGCATATGAGGAGCCTTGCAAGGAGCCTTGCAAATGGAACAACCTTTGCGCGCCGCTATAACGCAATCGGTCTTCAAATGCAGCCTTCGTAGACCCCTGTATTGAGATTCACCCTATGTGTAGCACTTGAACTGGGCTGCGAGACCATAAGTAGTTCATGTAGCTGGTTCTAAGCCATCTCAGAATGTTAATGTTAAAACATATTTCACATTTCAAAATAACACCTCAGAAAGTCTGCAGATGGCAGGTGAGGTCCCTTATTTCATCCACAGCTGCTATTATTTCTTAAAGCCCATATTTCTTGATCTGAATGAAAAACTCTCACTGCCTCAAAAAACTGGTCATGTGGCTGGGGGATTCAGCTGGGCCTAAGATGGGGTAAAAAAAAAAAGTCTACCCATTTTTTTTTTGTGCTTTTTTTCCTACTAAAAAAGACATGACTGTTCCTATGGCGCTGCTTTTGTTATAAAGAATTCAAGCCGTGTTTCGGTGAGGAGAGGAGAAGAAGAAAAAAAAATCCCCGCCACCTTCAGACTTTTTGGGAAGGATGTTACATTTGGCGATATAAAAGATCTCGGGGCTCCGGGGGAACAGAGTTGTACATCTCCACAGAAAAAAAAAAATATGTCTTGGAGGAGGAAAGAAGTATCTCTCCTCCGATCTGTCAAAGAGAAGGGGGGCTGCTTTGCTAGTGGTCTACCAATTATAACTGGAGCTGTCTCCGCTTTCCACACTCCACTTCTGTGCCACCATGTCTCATCCTTGTATTACATACGTTTCCCAGAGTAGAAATTTGACGTTCTACAGAGGGAGAGAGACATGGATAAAATATAGAATAAAGATTGAAGACTTAACAGGACTCATAGAGAGAGAGAGAGAGAGAGAGAGAGAGAGAGAGAGAGAGAGAGAGAGAGAGAGAGAGAGAGAGAGAGAGAGAGAGAGAGAGAGAGAGAGAGAGAATGTCTTATCCAGTGATCTAAGAGATTCATTATAACAGCCATTAAAATGGTCCCTGGGCTACACTGTCTCAAGAGTTGAGGACAGTGCATTTGACAGTATGGGCAGTATTCTGCGGTGATCAAGAACCCAGAATTTCCAGACCCGGACACTGCCATATACTGAGCGCATGTTTCGAGGTAAGTGGTGTCCAAGCCCCCCAATGCCTCTCATTGCGAAAAAAGGGAAGAATGTACTGAAAGAGAGGGGGAAATACTGGTTATTAGATGTTCCCTGCTTTAAATTGAATTGCATCACAGAAGAAGCTCTTTAAATCATCGTAGTTTTTTTTTTTTTTCACTACGTGTTTCAGGCGATGTGTGTGTGTGTGTGTGTGTGTGTGTGTGTGTGTGTGTGTGTGTGTGTGTGTGTGTGTGTGTGTGTGTGTGTGTGTGTGTGTGTGTGTGTGTGTGTGTGGGCTTCGCCGGAATTGAAAATGGGTCTTTTCAGTTGCTTTAATAAAGTCTATGACAAAGGTTTTGAAGAGTTATGTGAAGGGGGGAGGGGGTGATTTTCGAGATGTTTGAACTGCAATCATAACTCATACAAAAACTTTAATCATAAGAGGGAAATGATCAAATTCAGGGCACATAACGTTTTATACCTGAATACTTGAGTTCCTCCCATTGCATCAACAGTGCGATCAATTTGAAAACATTGGCACCTCCTAAATGTCTATGCCTCAAGTCATTATTTGACACAATTTTTTCTAAGAGGAGGGAATGGGTAGGTGAGTATTTGAAGTGTGTGCAAAGAAGTGTAGAACATTGGAATAGATGTAAAAAAAAAAAGGTGCCACAATAATTCCAATTTTGACAAATCAATGCAAAATGTAACCTTTTATTAGAGAGAAAATTGTCCCAAAGTCCTTTCCTTAGTTGTGACTGTTCGCAGCAAGACGTGGGTAGATGTATCACCATTAGCAAAGCATGTATGTACTAAACTGTATATATATTTTTTTTTCTTCATCCTAGCAATTTTCTCTCTTACCAGACATCGGACATTTTTTTTTAAAAAATTGATTCAATTTTACTTTTGAGATGATATTGCTTTATCTCATTTCATCCCTGTCTCCCATAAAATTACATTTATACGCTACACATTTAATGTGATTCCATTGACTGGGCTCGTACTGTATTTTCCTGTGAAGATGTGTTTGTGTGTGTGTCTGTGTGTGTGTGTGTGTGTGTGTGTGTGTGTGTGTGTGTGTGTGTGTATGTGTACTATGTGCCCTTGAGGGGGGATTGTTGGATGGTATAGTGGTTGTGGTGGAGTATAGGAGGTCATTTTAGTTTCTAGGCCTGTGTGTGATTATATGCAGACATGAAAAGCTCTGGTTAAGGTTAGGGTAATATATTTTTTGAAGAAGTAAACAACTTGTGTCCTTGTTGACTTTGTTGTTATCATTACTTTCTTGCATAACCGTGGAAATCATTGAATCGTGCAGTCTTTTTCTACGACGAGATATTGTATCTGTTTAGTATGGCATGATACTGTAGGAGGAAAACAGTTGAGATGCGTTGAATGCTTCGGCGAACATTTAGCAGACATGTTCATAATCAACGTTATGTCTATTCATCCTCCATTATGTTGATGGAATACATCATCTCTGTGGCATTGCATTTCTGTTTTATCATATCTACGGGATAGGAGAGAAAGGCGAGTTAGACATAGTTTTAGAAAGAGTTGAATGGTAACTTTGATTTAGAATTGTTGTAATGTCAGTCATTTTTTCAGAGGCTCACCATGCCTGCAGCGGTTCATAGTCTGATTTTTTGGAGAAACTTATTCCATCTATCCAGCATAGACATAGACATGAACATTTTTATATAACAAAATTGGAGTTGTTGTTTTCAGACCCCTTCAAAATAACATCAGTTGTGTAGGGTTGTCAAAACTAAAGTGTTGTGGATGAACAATTCAGTTTGTAATTTGAAAACTATTTGAAAACTATTAATATATAATATTATTGTATACGTCATGTTTTGAAGTTGAAACTGTGCTCTGCCTTTTCAAGGACTTAGGACATGAATTACATTTAGTAGCCATTTAATTTGAACCATTATACCTATTTTTAATTACATCACGGTACAATATCTGAATGACCCTTTAACCTATCCATAATTGTCATGATATCTCTACTATTGACTTTTTAATGTCTTGTCTGTCACGTATTAGTTCAGAAAATGTTCTTTAAGCCTGACACCACATTTTCCCTCAAATGAGTTTGTGTCATATGCACATAGTTTGCAAATTAAATGATATTTGCATGCCCTCTCCTCGTTAAGAGCAATCCACCCCCGCCTGCAAGCCTTAATTGAGTAGATCAAAGAAAGTTACCGGATCACTTATGTCACCACTGGCCGCCATTAACAGCAAATCAGCACACCGCGGTTACCGTGAGTCAATGGTGAAGCTTAATTAGTCTCTTGATTGCACTGCACTTGCTCGCTGAGTCTGTAAGTAAAGATTGCAAATTGTCACTTATGTGCAAGCCATATATCAGCACAAGTGACATTTAATTGAAATTGATTGCAATAACATAATGTACCAGTAACAATAGGATAATGATTGAACTTAAAGGTGCACTGTGTAACTTTGGGTTGGGTCAGAGAAGTGAACTATTCTCAGGTATATTCTCATAGCTGAATAAACAAACTTTCCTCACAGGAAAAATGTGATCCCTGGAACACTGTTTTGAAGTTAGAAAGCTTCCTGAAAAGTTTCACTGTTGTTGTTTACAGCAGCAGGGCCCACAGTTTTTTACGGACATGTTCTAGTCTTACGTTTGGTTTCGGGTTAGTCAAAATAATTTGTAATATGTTTTGTAAACTAACTGCATGCTATGCAAATATAAACAAACCCCCCTCTTCTGAAACTGCATACTGCGCCTTTAAACAGAAAACGTACACAGAAGGCTTTTGAGCTTTTGGCTTGCTCCGGAAATGTTAAAATAAAAGCACAGTTTATTCTCCCATTCCTCCTGCCTTTTTCAAATGTCAGGTCCAGTCGGCTACTGTATTAAAAAACCCACGGTCGATTTTAGAGCAGCCCTGCTGATAGCGATAGGACACGGTCTGCTCGGCTTGCATTTCAGGCCAATCCTATAAGCTTTAACATGATCAATCCATACGTGGCAGTCATGCAGACGGGAGAAATTGAGATTGATTTTTGAAGGATGTTATTAAGATCCAGGCCATGACTTTTTGCGACCATGGGGTTTTTCACAATGTAATTTGATATACAGATGCAGACACAGAAAACAGACTGGGGTATGTTACATTCAGTTACACTTGCATTTGTACAACATTTGTCATGTAGGAATCAAAACTTTGCCATATCACATTATTTGACATTTATGAACCGAAAATTGCAGCTACTTTTCAGCGACATATAACTACAACCACGTCTCACTCTGTGACATTGATATTTTCGACATATACAAGTAATATGCAGCCCCTGAAAAAATTCAGAGACCAGTCTGGATTTTTCTTCAATCTTTATCTCTACATTACTTATTGAAAATGCTCTAAATGACGATATTTTTTTATTGTGAATTTGGTAGAAATGTTGTCAGTAGTTTATATTATAAAATCAAAATGTTAATTTTACTCAAACATAGGCCTCCAAAGAGTAAAACAAGAGACACTGAACATTTTGAGTGGTCTCTTATTTTTTTTTCCACAGCTGTATGAATAGCTGTCCCTCTTGGTGTTTGCGTACTTATTTATAAGTTTTCCCATAATGTTGTATTGTCTATCACCTTTCTAACCTGCTTACATTGTGCTCTCTCCTCTCTGGTCTTCCCCAGCTTTCTCCTGAACAAGTTGTTTTAGGGTGTTGTCGAAATGCTTTCTTCAATGACATCGCCGGGTTATATAAAGTCAATTCATACATACGTACATTAATTAAAGTGAAAATTCAAATCAGTTGCAAATGCCCTAACCTCATTCACTCTACTGTATCAAGCTAACAAACTTGCTACCAGGGGTTTACTGTCATCAGGTTCACACTTTTGTTTCAAGACTCAACCTCTGACGCTCATTAAAATGCTCTGTTTTGCTGAGTGTCAAGAATGCAATGTTTTTCATGAATTATGAATGTCAGTTAAGCGGGCCAAGAATAGCATCATATAACCCTGATTGTGTATTGTGCCTGGGTTCGTTAGGTAACCCACCGCCACTTCTCCTGTTCCCAAGTTAGAGTTGATTGGGTTGAACTACGAGAAAAACTTTCCTTAAAGCTATAGTGCGTAACTTAAAATTACTTTGGTAATATGTTTTGTAAACGTACTGCAGGCTCTGTACATGTAAACACATCTCCCTTATCTGAAACTGCATAGTGCACCTTTAAGCAGAAAAAAGTATACAGGCAACGTTGTAGAGTTAGAGTTGATTGGGTTGGACTATGAGAAAACTTTCCTTAAAGCTATAGTGCGCAACTTATGTCGACCCCCGTTAGGATTTCTGAGTAATTTCAACAAAACCGTCGGCGCCAGCTACATGAGGTAAGCCTTCAGTGATCGCACATTGATTTTGTACCTTCTGCTGTGCGTCCAGGATTTTTCTAAGCAGAACAATCAACAACTCAAACATTTCTTGGGCTCTTCTTGGGATTTGTCTGAGCTCCTGCACCAGTGTCGGGAGGGGGGGGGGGGGGGGGGGGTGACACCAGTCTATTAACGCTACCATGAATTACAGAGAGTGTTGTGGAACAAATACATTTTCAACTATATCAACTCCTTTGGCAATGGCTGGAATGTAACCAACATTCATTCATATGAAAAAAGTTACACACCATAGCTTTAAGGCACAGAGGACCATATATCACATTCAGGGTGTTCAGAATGACTGGGTGGGTCATCATCCAGAGATCAGTTGACCTATTATTCACCAGTCCATAATATTTCAATAGTAAACGTCTCTCTCCTTCAATACCCAACGGCTAT
>NC_137225.1:22510323-22575323 GCF_949987685.1 Ammodytes marinus
GAAGTCAGTCCGTAAACTGTGATGGATATACTCACAGCAGTTTCAGTTAATTGCCTTTTGTTTTCTCTGCCACACAACGTTGGCTAATACGGGAGCTATTTAAGAGCTGTCTAGTCAACATGTCAAGGAGACATTGTTAATTAACTTATCAAGCTATACGTCCAACATGCTGGAAACCATGAATGCTGAACCTATTAGCAAGATGTTGACTTGACAAGATGTTACATTTTGCTTGTACCTCCATATAGACAATATGGTTAGGTTGTTTGCATTCTAACCGCATGCCGGAACCTTCCATTACTGATTTTTTTTTGTTTTGCCATTTTGGGATAGCGTAAACATATTTTGACATTTACATATCATTACCTTTTTTTTTTTTTAAGATACTTTTTTGGCATTTTCAAGCTTTATTGGATAGTACAGAGTTGAAATGGGGAGAGAGAGGGGGGATGACCTGCAGTAAAGGTCCACGGGTCGGATTTTAACCCGCGACCACTGCAACGAAGGCCAGAGCCAATATGGTACGCGCTCTATCCACTATGCCACCTGAACGCATATATCATCACTTTTTAATTGAATATTGCATTTTTTTTTCAAGCCATGCCTATGTACCCATATATCAGCTATGTATCCTGCATTCAAAGTTAAAACATGTAAAAGCCCATTGGTTTTTACAACAAATAAACCATAATTATCCTCTAGCAAACAATGATATGCTTTGACTGGTAATCCTTTAGAGATATTGCAATGAGGGTTTATAATCTCACCGTATTATGTTTCTGTAATGAGACAGCATTGTTTTTCTTGAATAAATCCTAAGAAAACATGCAAAATAAGCACTATTGAAGATCATGTAAAAAAAAAAGGACCACATTGAATGCATTGTTTCGGAATTGGATTAGCACACACAGTTGACATCAGTTGCGTGACGATTTCTCAGCCAGGCGTACTGTATAGGCTCCTGCCTTGGCATTCCTATATGATATATTTTTTTTGCTATGCTCAAGCTGACCCAAAAAGTCCCAGTCAGCAGTTACATTTTTGCACATTACAGAGAATGGCGGGTTTACGTTTTATTTATTGATATTGTTTGATGTATTTATAAGTCCAGGGCTCATGCATTTTACATGCGGTCTCGAAGGTCTGTATAAATCTTTGCATAACGGTCGAGAGCAATGTGATGAAAGAAGGAAGAAAACACACACACACACACACACACACACAAAGGCCCTAGAACTATTGTAGGCATGCCAAGATCAGTGCGATTCCTATTATTAGAAGTGACAAATCATGTAAAAGAAAAATATTTAGCACATCCATTTACGCATAATGTGTAGATCGTGCCATATGTTCGATCAACCAGTCAGACTAAATATGGAGCTTAGAGATTTTTTTGCCCGCTCCCTGGAAATGATTTACAGCACTAGTTTAATGTGTTTTGCATTGTTTGTTCTTTTCCCCCGTTGCAACAGAATAAGTTCATTCATTTTAGACAAATCCCAATAGATTTTCTGCAGCAAAGTCTTTGTAAATGGTTCATTCCTCTGTCTCCCTGTTTGATCAATGGACTGGTTGCTGGTTCCAATCCATAAATGCCAGCTGTGCAATTATTTTGTTGGAAATATATGTGAAGCACACTCAGTTTTTTTTCTTGTGGAATCCGAACAGTGAAATTGGTCCGGCACCTTTTTCTCGTCTGAGACCCTTGTGCAGATGTATGGCGAGCCATTTGAGCATGTCTTCCAAATCATTGATATCAGTTGCACTAGTTAAAGGTGGATGCAGTGATTCTGGAGAACGTTTGTTGTCAACATCGGAATACATATCTCCTCATGATCTGCTAACAATATGTGTGTGCGCTGACAACAATCTGGTGTCAGCGCACACACATGTACAGCCTATAAGCTCTGTAAACGAGCATGTTGTTAGCTACAGTGGACCCCTTTTGTTTATATACCATTTGTTTTCATACCGGTTTACAGAGCCTAGGCCAGATTTGTTTTTTCAGCGCATGCCCACTACAGACAGTTAGTGGATCGTGAGGAGATATTCACTGATTTTAACAAAGTGATTTTGACAACCAGCTTTCTCCACAATCCCTGACTCCACCTTTAATACGGACCCAATTCTAATGTGGAGCAGGGGAGAGAGGGCATTGAGGATGCCTATATTGTTCAAAATGAAAGATACAAACCAATCAGGGCTCAGGATTTTGGTCCTCATCTCACCTACTGCAGTTGCATTTTGCACAAGTTAACTAGTTGGCCTGAGGAACCACAACTGATTGAGTAGCGGCGTGCTTTGTCTTAAAAAAATATATGGAGTGGGAGGTTGCTCGGTGAGAGAAAGAGGATTTTCTCACTGAATACTGCAACAGCTTTTGCCTCTAACTCTGTCCACTTCACTCACCCATACTCTACAGTACTTCTGTGTGGAGTTGAGTAGAAGTTATACTCAGTTTATTGGTTATATAACATGTACAAGTTTCAACTGTTTTGGATGTAATAATAATAATAATAGTAATATATTCAATTTATATAGCGCTTTTCTCACACTCAAAGTGCTTGGATGTAGTGTTGTCATAAGTTGTGTTTTATTAAAACGGGGGGAATTGAAAGGGAGTGGACTGGATGAAGCCTTTGTAGTTAAGGGAACTTTTGATGCTCCACCAGGGGTCACTGTTGTGAAGCAAGATTGATCTCAACTAACCCCCAACGGAGAAGATCAATGAGTCCAAGTCTCTATGGTAACACCCCACCTCCCCTCACATCTCCTTTATGTGCATATCAGTGTCTCTCGATGTGTGTGTGTGTGTGTGTGTGTGTGTGTGTGTGTGTGTGTGTGTGTGTGTGTGTGTGTGTGTGTGTGTGTGTGTGTGTGTGTGGCTCACACACACGTTTATGTGTAGGAAGAGAGAGGGAGAGAGTGTGTGTGTGTCTGTGTCCTGTATGAGTGTGAGACAGAAAATGAGAGAGAGAGTGATAGAGACAGAGTGAGAGTGTGTGTGTGTGTCTGCATGTGAGTGTGTCTGTGTGCGTGCGAGTGTGTGTGCGTCTGCATGCATATAGTTGTCATTCCACGGTGCTGTCATTACTCTCGGTTGTGTCGAGAATACGTAGCGCTAAGTAGCTCAGTCGCAGCACAAGCGAACTACTGAATGTGTGAGTGGATGCTTGTGCCAGTGCCAGGGCCAGGGCTGGACCGAGAGCTTTACGGGCCCAGAATGTGAAATGATTTTCTGGATCATTTTGAATGTGCGATACGCTGCATGGCAGCAAGGTGAGTAAATAGCCCCATACAAGTCAGAGAGTGTCAGCCAAACCACTGCTCACTTGTCGACTTCTCTTGGTCTGGTCCTGTGTGTGTGTGTGTGTGTGTGTGTGTGTGTGTGTGTGTGTGTGTGTGTGTGTGTGTGTGTGTGTGTGTGTGTGTGTGTGTGTATACCTATCTACTTATGTGTCTGTTTGTTTTTGTATTGTATACTATCACATTTGTTCACAATAGGCTACAAGCAAAGGAAGATAGTGGATAAAAAGACAACCCAATGTTATGTGATGCATATTGAATTCTAATTCATAATTTAAGCTATGGCGTTTAAGAAATGGCGTTTATTTCTGGCCCACAGTGCAGTTAGAAAAAGATATGTCTTCAGAAATTAATTTTGGTATAACTGTGGTCACTTACATAAACATATGATATAATGATATAGCTATTCTACCCTGATGTGTAACCCAAACCCTCTAGCTATTCTAATTCTGGACAATGATACAAGTTAGCTTGTCAAGCTAATGTATTACTGTCAGAAACCGATGTCAACTTGATCAGTCAACATAGGCACATCTGTTAAAACATAATGACTTTTAATTTGTATTATGATGATATTATGTAGGGGAACTGCACCTTTAAAACATTCTCAATATTGTATCTAACCAATATTTCAGTTACTTCTTTTTTTAATGCCCTCAGCAGATGTTAAATGCCTCGGAAAATCAGAAACATAATTGAAGCGCTAAGTATTCGCAAAAACTATCTCATTTATCCCGCACACTGCTTTAATGTGTGAAGACATTTCCATAAAAAAAGAACATTTGGTGGAACAGAGAGAGGCCCTATAATAAAAATTATTCACTATCTTTTGGGAGCTATTACAGAAAAAATAAAAAGCCCCCCAAAAATGCTGAGTAAGGTGTTAATAATACATATGTCTATAGTTTCCATTTAAATGGGGGAACCATCTGTTCCAGGCAGCCCGAAGCCTCCCGATCTAATTGTCCCGTCTGTGTGTGTGTGATATGCATAATTACACTTTTAATAATCTTTGCAAAGCAGGTGATGTTTGCCATGAGTTCACAGTGATTTGTATTTCCCCGACCATTGGGTGTAATGGGGGGTTAATAAATCTCCCATTGCCCGTGTCCTGTACTCTGCCGATGCAACTTGATTATAACTGTACAATGATAGTGCATATAGACAAGTTTGGATTACATTTTTTTTTTTTTTTTTTAAAGATTAGTTTTTGGCATTTTCAAGCTTTATTGGATAGTACAGAGTTGAGATGGGGAGACAAAGAGAGAGGGGGGATGACTTGCAGTAAAGGTCCACGGATCGGATTTGAACCCACGACCACTGCAACGAAGGCCGGAGCCGATATGGTACACACTCTATCCACACTACGCAAATAAATATCCTTCCAACAGCACACACACACACACACACACACACACACACACACACACACACATACACACACTCTAGAAACATGACGGTGCAACATGGCGGCGCACCCCACTCCTATGTTATAAATGGCTCATGCTAAGGTAATAAACACATTTGTATGCAGTTATACACTAAAGAAAACAAACTTATGAATATAATATTCCATTATTATCTACAAAGTCCGTTCTGAAAAACGCCAATTCCCCTTACACACTGTACCTGTAAGAAACAATAACAACAACAAAAAAATTAAATATTGTAAATGTTGAACCTTCATCTTCTAATCTTCTAGTAAATGTGGATGCTAAGCAGTTTTTACAGGTGCGAGGGGATTTCGGCAACGAAGATGTAGGCCGTCCTATCAACATCTACTCATAGGCAGAAATGTTGACATGTATTTAAAGCTACAGTGCCTCCGTTGGGTGTTTGAGCTTGTCTATGAAAAATGCAAGTGCTTGGAAAACATGCTTTACACGTAGCAAACCGCAGCAAGCACTTACAGTACACTTCAAAACATCATGTCCGACAAGGCGGGAAATTCTCTTCGTGTCCACAGTTATTCAAGATGATTTAAGCACGGCGAGGCATTAAAGCCATGTATTTTTGATCACTAGGACTGTCTCTATGAGTTGTTTTTTCGTGCTTTTTTCGAAGCTAGAAAAGATGCTACACACTGCTATAGTGTTGTGTCACTGCTGATACCCTCCCAAATGCCCACAGTGGCAGAGCCGAGTTTTTTTTTTTTTTTTTAAAGAGCGCACTCAAAGGGCTGCCTGATCAAAGGGAGGGAGCGTTTCATCTGTGAGTTTTTCTGCTGCTGCGGCTCCGTGTCCAATGCCAGAGATGTGTTACGACAGAGATCTGATGCTATAAGAGACTGACAGCCACAAGTCTCCCATTGGCCCCAGTGTGTACAACAACGCAACCCAGAGAACCAGAGAATAAACAGGGAAATAAAGAGAGAGAGGGAGGGGAGAGGGGTTACCAATTCAGTGGAGAAATGAGTGCATTCATAATGAGGACTGTGCTAATTAAACCGCGGTTAAGCACTAGGCAGCAGCAGGCTTAGGGACTGTATGTTGAGGTACAATGTATAGGCTAACCCCTTTTTTTTATTATTTTGAAGCTAGTATTCATGTAAGATATCCACATATACATAATGTGTGAATATGTATGGACATGTTTTGTTTGATTTCGCAATCTGAACAAGTGAGCTTTAAACATGTTCACTTAAAGCTATAGTGCGTAACTTTTCCATATAAATGAAACCAGTAAAGCACTAGGCAGCAGCAGGCTTAGGCAGACTGTATGTTGAGGTATAATGTATATGTGAGTGTTGCTAGCCGTTTTTTGGATGATTTAAAATGTATTCTGGACTGATTTGGGATATATACATATACATGTGTAAATATGTATTGACTTGTTTTGTTTGACTATGGGGTCTATGAATATGTGACATTTGAGGAATGTTTCCCCTTTAGGCTATAGTGCATAACTTCCGTCACCCCCCATCAAGAAGTCTGAGTAATTACAACAACACTGTCGGTTTATGAGGTAAAGCCTTCTGTGATCACGCATGGATTTTATTCCTTTTGCTGTAGGTCCAGGTTATCGACAACTGAAACATTTCTTGGGCGCCCCATGGGATTTTTCTGATATCCTGCGCTAGTGTCGGGGTGGGGGTGGGGGGGGGCGACACTACAGTAGTTTGTAAACGCTGCCATACTGAGAAATACACATGTGGAGGTCAACCGTGTATCAAATCTTTTGGCAATAGCTTGAATGTAACCAACATTCATTTATATGAAGAAGTTAAGCACTATAGCTTACCTGCAGTAATTGAAGGAAATAAGATCCAGTGTCATGGTATACAGTGTATGCTTATATTTAAACTCTTTCACAGTTGTCTTTCTGTTTTGCCACTCGTTGCCTCACCTGCTTATCACCTCCATGTTAAGTATCAGACCTGTTAGTGACACATTCAAAATAAAAACAGAACAGCTGACATTGAAGACAAGTGGAGGTATGCTGACGTTTAGCTCAACCCCTAGTATGGGCTCAGTTCAATATTCAAGATGTAAGATGGTGTATTATGTCATATGCACAACAAATACAGGTTCAGGTTACTTTATTTGTACCCGTAGGTAAACTTGTTTTGCAGTTTAAAAGTGAGCTTCCGTTACACAGTTTAAGACATCACATACACACAAGACACATACACACACACACACACACACACACACACACACACACACACACACACACACACACACACACACACACACACACACACACACATAGTACATGGGACAGTTACATAGGTAAAACAATCAAAGTGCTCCAGTGCTAATCCAAATTTGGACACTTAAAACTGACCAACATAATACAGCAGCAGTCTTTGGCGAATGAAGGTTCCAAACAAATGCTCAGTTTTATACAAGTGGTGTGATGGCACCCAATGGTGTCTTCTGTCAAACAATCACAGCCTGGTAAACTCCCACATTTTATTTTTAATTTTTTGCATTCACAGTGTGAAACACAGACTGTCTATTACAAATCACCAGAATGGTTTAGTCAGATGCCTGGAAACTCTCTTTCCAAAGCTGTTCAGACCATTTATGTAACTGTTTTCAAAAGGCTTCTGTAAGTAAACTGTATGTAATGTATTGTTTTTTAAAATTTTACACAATGCATTTATTTCTTCGACACTACTGGATTATATGTTATTGTCATCTTACAAGTACGGCAATCTTCATTGTGCAACCAATCTTCATCTATGCTAGTATAAAACAAATTAACACATAAGATATCATACAGTGTAAGAAAATAAAAAACAGTCAAAAAGGGACCTAAAACGGTAAAAACAATACAAATATGATACATTAATGTTTGTGAAATATAAATGGTTCGTATTGCACTTGTATTGGCTGAGGTGGAGCAGCATCATACAGGTGAAACTTGAAAAATTATCATGCAAAAGTAAATTTATTTCAGTTATTCAACTTAAAAGGTGAACATAATATATTATATAGACTAATGATGTAGATACAAAGTGAGATATCTCAAGCCTTTATTTCTTATAATTATAATATATAATGTAATTATTATTTTGATTATTATAGCTTACAGCTTAAGAAAACCCCAAATTCAAAATCTCAGAAAGTTTGAATATTACATGAAACCAATAAAGAAGGGCTTTTAAATACATAAATGTCTGCCCTCTATAAAGTATAATCATCCATATGTACTCAGTACTTGGTTTGGGCCCCTTTTTGAATGAATTCTTGCCTCAATTCCAATTCATTTTCCATGATGTTCTAATAATACGAGTATCGCATGTGTGTATGAGGTCGTTCGCCAAGTATCGGGGACACTAAAAGAAAATGCAATCAACTTGAAAGTGAAAAAACATGCAAGAGACAGACAGGGGCTCTAACATAAGATCAAGACAAAAAAGGTAGCCTTTAAGACCTGGGGACAAGTCATTAATCATTGACCCGGAGCTGAGAAAAGGCAATAGGTCGACCACACTTAACCTTATTGGCTTTAATTGTTCCCAGGTGCAATCAAGCGCAGTCCCAATCCCCCCCAGGGCCATGCCAAAAAAAACACTGTTCGGGTCACGCTACACCTACTTCACCCCCTGTCACAGTGCATTGTGGGTTACATTTAGTCACTGATGAGACGTAAAGTCGATTGCCAGAGTTAAAGTAAGAGTGAGGTTGAGTTTTTTGTTTTTTTTCGCAAGGGGAATTTGTTCTCGTTAGTTAAGAAAACACATTTTTGGTCTGGGAAAAAAAGATCTCACCTCATCAGTTAGAATTTATAGGCAAGGCAAGTTTATTTATATAGCACATTTCAGACATAAGGTCACTCAAAGTGTTTTAACAGGAGCATTGCATTTAAGAAAGAGTACAAACAAAGAGAATACTTCAAGATTCAAAAGCACATGTTGTTCTGTATAGAGAAATATATAATGTGTAAAATGAACTGTTTGAAATGCTTGCTTAAAAGGTAGGGCAAGGCAGGTTTATTTATATAGCACGATTCAGACACAAGGCCATTCAACGTGCTTTACAGAAGTATACAATACATCAAGATTAAAATACATCAAGTTGAGAATAGATGTTAGAAAAGCGAATACAACAATGAGTAGAAATAAAGATAGAAATTAAATGAAAATGACAGGTTAAACGGGAAACAGAAAAGTCTTCAGGTTGTATGTAAAAGGGCTGAGAGTTGCAGCAGACCTCAAGTTTTTTCTGGGAGTTTGTTCCAGAGATTTGGTGCATACAAACTGAAAGCTGCTTCTCCTTGTTTAGTCCTAACTCTGGAGACTGTAAGTACAAACACATTCTCAACACTCTTTGATACATTTTTGAAATATACAAAAAACTTAGGTCAATTGTATCAGTTCAACATATTATATAGGTGTGTTGTATGTATCTACATAAATAATCATATCTGTCACATAGATTGTTTCAAAATGCCAACTTATAATTCAACATCAACATTTGCCAGAAGTCCCAGCATTCTCGCTCTGTTCCCTTGGATACAAATGTACAAATTGTTAGATCATTCGTAATTAAAATATAATACGGGGTTGTTAATTCAAATAGACTGATTACAAATTAAACCTTGTAAAAACACTTCAATCAATTTGATTTTGATGATTTTTGCTCTTTCCCTCAAAAAGACCCAATTTTTTCTTAGATTTTACTCCTCAAAACCTACCTTGTATTTTCCAAGTTGTTTCAATTCCCCGCACCTTTCCATCACTCTTTACTGTATCAGTCAGTTGTTGCCACTTCCAACTCCTTCATAGCAGTGAGCCAGTGATGATTAATGTTATAATGTATAATGAATAAGGTGTCCCGGCTTTACGTGAATGTATCTGTGATTTTGACGGCTCTGACATAATTCATACATCAACAAGGGGGCTTAATAAATCAACAGTAGCATGCGTTGATTCGCCACATGCACGTGCCCCTATCCTGAACTTTTGCTATTCTAAAAAAAAAGGGATGAAATATGGTTTTAGAAGGCTGGGGGCCAGTGGAGTGTGACATGTGACGATGCTTGAGTGACTTATTTATATATATATGTTTGGGTTAGGTTAACTGCCCGTGAAACAGCATTGTTAATCTTTGCTGCTTTGATGGTTGTGTCTTTTTTTGCTCCAGATCACTGGACACTGAAAAACAAATTATCCCCACCACAACACAACAACACACACACACACACACACACACACACACACACACACACACACACACACACACACACACACACACACACACACACACACACACTTCATTTATTCAGTTCAAACGGGGTCCAGCCTTTTTATATGAACAAACACAATGTGTCCGCGATCGCCCTCTAAATGTGCACCTGCATTCAATGACGAGGACAACGGTATACGTTTAAAGGTGAAGTCAGTGATTATGGAGAACGTGTGTTGTCAACGTCACTTTTTTTGTGAAAATCAGCTAATACAATCCGCTACCTGTCCGCATATGATTCTTTTTGGGACTAGGCTCTGTAAACTGGTACGTAAACAAAGGGTATGGAAACAAAGGGGGCCCACCTTTGCTGGCAACATGCCTGTTTACAGAGCCTATGCTGAGTATGTACACTGGATTTGTTTCAGTGCAAACACAGCATGGACAGGTAGCGGATCATGAGGAGATATTCATTGATTTTGACAAGAAGTGACTTTGACAACAAGCATTCTCCAGAATCACTGACTCCACCTTTAAGGGCCAAAATCCAAAAATGTGAAAAACTACAATAGTCTTGGCCTAATCTTCTCCATGCCATCTATAAATAAAGGTAAGACTTTATTATGGTGCAGTATACCACATGGCAGGCGGCGAAAACAGCAGGATACATTATGTTGAGGAGAAATACACCTTTGGTCACTTCTAAGCGGTTGGAGACCATCATTCAAGCTGTGGTGTTCACTGCATTACAGGATAAAGTGAAGTGTTGTAATTTACTTTTTGAGGTGTATCTCTTTTCGCCTACCTCTACTTCAGTGAGTGAATTCAACCAGCACATATGGGGGGTTATCTTTGAGAGAGAGAGAGAGAAAGAGAGAGAGTGAGATGGAGAGAGCAAGAGGTCTGTAAATGCAGTAAATAAGTGTCTATTGTATAGCATATATATAGAATGTTCTCAATTGCATCCAATTAACAATGCATCAACATTGATTAAAGTTATGAGAATTTGTACACAGGTCTCATATACAGGTCTCTTAACATCACATTACTGGCATCTCTGAAGTTATACCATTGTTATTTTTAAGGACAAAAACAGTTGTCTTAATAAGCTATCAAGTTAATGACAACGTTCGGCTATGTCATAAGTTTGAAACACTTCGAAAAGTTTTGTTCTTCTTGATGCTTTTCGAAAACAAAGTGCTCTTTCCATCACGTCTTATCCTGCTTTGACTTTTTGGCCAGACCCTAATTAATATGCCTTGGCAACCGGCGCCTTATCAAACTGTGTTAGTTCAAAATGCAGCCGAGCCACAGTACTGACAAGGGCCCCCGCCAAAGAGCACACACACACACACACACACACACACACACACACACACGCACACACACACACACACACACACACTCTCGCATTGACTCCCAATTAAACACAGAATCAAATTTAAGATTCTGCTCATTACCTTCAAAGTAGAGTCCAGCTTTGGGTGAGGTAGTAGCCCGCGATCTATGACTCTATCCAAAGAATGTTGAAAATAAAGTTTAAAATCCTTATTAGACCTGCCACAGTATTTTTGTAAGGTTTGCATCAATTAAATTGCCATGAAATATATATCAAATGAATGTGTTAAGGAGCTGAACTTACAAACCAAATTGAGCTAGTAATAAAAAAATAAAATAAAACAAGCTTGATACTCCTGGATGACTGACGTGTATAATCAGGCTTTTTTCTTCTATTATACATCAAAGCAATACTCATTCATTAACCGGCACAATGAATTAATAAAAACATATAGTTCCCGTAGACCAATGTTTAATACCCACTTGGAAGCATTAATTGGCTTGGCCTAGTTTTAACTCAACAGGCATCCGGGTGCAGGTGCCATAACAATGCTCTAGGGTGGGAACCACTTGTGGAACGAAATCTGAGTGGATACTGGTTTAGCATACACACTGGTGTGATAGATGTTCTTGCCGTACCAAAATTAAGAGTGCCTTCAAGACACTAACAGGTCTCTCATCCCATGCTAGGTCAATGACTTATTGATGATCTACCAACTATTCTCAGATTCCCTTACCTAAGGTTGTTTCCCAGTTGCTGTACATTAATAACTAAAGGTTTCCGGTTCAAATGACTATTTTATATTGTTATCTCCGCCTGGCCTTGTACATATTTAACTCTGTGTTGTATATTTCATCATCTTATTATTTTACATTGATTAGACTGGTATTGGTATTATGCTGGACAAGAAGTTGGTTACTAAAGATGGCATCATCCACCACTGCCTCAAGTCTTTCCACAATATCAAGTGATGAGGTGAAGATGTATTCAGTTATTTATTCTATGGTACTTCTTCTTGGTCTTCCAACAGGTGCATTTCCCAAGGACGCACACTATAAATAAAAATGCGTAAGGCTGTTAATTGTGTCCATTCTGAGCTACTGTAGAAACATAGCAGTGCAGCCTGCTCCTATGTAGATATACAAGGGTCATTCTAAGTGAGTTGTGTGAATCAGCAATTACTAAAATAAGTTGTTTGGACATCTATTTACATACATAGTTTAACTCTCTTACCACTTGCTTATGCAGTTCCATAAGTAGCATTTATATTTGCCACCAATAATAATCTACTTTGTTATCCTTATTGCTGTGTTTGTTCCATGTTTCCATAATTCAGTGTTGGCCAGCAGTTTAATGCAGCAGCAGCATACAATATAGGCTGGAGAAAGAAAAAAAAATGTAAATTGTCCATTTATCCAGTTGTCACGAAACTCAATTTCCCTGCAATGTCTGCAGTGTCCCTAGAATGCATCTTCAAACCGTCAGTGCCTGTCATTCCAATCTGTGGAATGGGGCATGCTGTATGGGATTTATCTGAATATGTAGCAGGGCGAAAGCTGTTAGAGGCCGGAACAGCGCACAAGCCAATGATTAATATTTTCCCGTTTCAGAATGACAAGGGTAAACAGCATGAACTGTGTCTGTGATGGCAGTTGACTGCCTCGGGACTGTCCCGACATGGATAGGCTGTCCCAGACAAAATACCCTTAATCCTCATCCCTTCAGATTAGCGAAACAATGCTTACAACAGGGCAAGGGCAAAGAAAAATAATATATATATTTCAAATTATGACTGCTGGTCTGATAAGGGAAGCCAAAAGTAAAATTGCTTTTACAGCTAAAATATGCATCCATCCCCATGTATTACTATTGAGTTCAGCTGGTAGGTTCTGCTTTAATTTTCTTGTTAAATCAAATTTAGGGCAACAAAAAAAAGGTCACATTAATGCAAATGTACATTTTGTGTATTCAGCTGACATTTTCACCCGATCCCGCTATCCTCTAAGAGTAGAGGTATTAAGTCCAGTAGGTTGCTCATATACGGTCTCTCTTTCTCTCTCTCTGTATCTCTCTCTCTCTCTCCTTCTCTCTCTCTCTCTCTCTCTCTCTCTCTCTCTCTCTCTTTCTCTCTCTATCTCTCTCTCTCTCTCTCTCTCTCTCTCTCTCTCTCTCTCTCTCTCTCTCTCTCTCTCTCTCTCTATCTCTCTTATTCTCAGTCCCTTTTTATCTTATTTGAGCATGTTTTAATTTGTGCTGTTTTATGTAACGGTCTCCATCGTAATTGGGCGCTATAATGTAATCATCTTGCTGCAAACTGAATCTACCCACGGCTATGAATAACGTTACCTTAGCTTAGCTTACCTTAAAAGAACTGTGTGAACTCTGTGATCCACAGCCAGGCAGGGCCATTATGCCACTAAGCTTTGTTTGAAGTATTGTTTTTTTTTGAACACCGATAATGAGTGTGCATTTCATTGCAGGTTTTTCCTAAGCCTTATCTCTTTCTATAGTGGAAACTGTAGAGAGGATTAAATGCTAGGTTGAATACATAAGTCCCTTTCTACTTGTATAGAGGTTACAATCTGAGTTAAAGGTGCAGTCAGTGATTCTGGAGAACGCTTGTTGTCAAAATCACTTTTTGTCCAAATCAGTGAATATCTCCTCACAATCCTGATTGTACCGTGTGTGTGCTGAAAACACAGCCTAGTAAACTGGTATGTAAAAAAAAAAAGTATATGTAAACAAAGGGGACCACCGTCCCCGTTTACAGAGCCTAGGCTGTGTATTAATACTGTTTTTATTTCAGCACACAGGACAAATAGGTAGCTGATTGTGAGGAGATATTCACTGATTTTGATCACAAGCATCAGCAACTGGCAAGACTTTGATATTAAACTTTACACCAATTATAATTTTCCCATATAATACATAACATTGTTTATATTCAGGGCCATAACTGTGACTAAATCAAGGTAAGTGTGACTGTGCACTCTTAGAAACACTGCGTTCTACTTACTTATTCCTGCAGTTTAGTGTGTATTTTATAAGTGCATATCAACAGAATGGTAAACAGCACATTACCGTTGTGTTGTCAGACTGCCTCATATAGAGAGTAAGGGCACATAAAAGAACATTGGCACCCAAGAGCGTAGGTTCATTGTAATGCTAAATAGCAAAGCAAAGAGTGATTCTGCCTGTATTTATCTGCCAGGCAAAAAAAGTTATCACAGTCCGGTTACTTCAGCTTAGAGCACATCCGTGGCGGGCATTCTCAAGTGCTACAGACTGATCCAGCCCACCACAACCAAAGGTCACACCGATCAGCAGAACACCTACTTGTAATATGCTAAACGCTGAATAAGAAATAAGAACAATTAGACTGTGGCGGATAGATAAGGCGCCATGCACTTGTCACTTTTTGTTACACGTCGTTGGAACTGAAATTTCTCCTCTGGATTTGTTGTATTGTGACTTTAAGGCCTTTTGTGTTTGAGATGGGGGTTGGAGAAAGTGAAAGCACCACAAACCTCCCACACCACAATAAGCGATTTGATACACTTGTTCCTGTTTCAATTTGACTACTGCTGTAAGAACAACGTGTGTGTGTGTGTGTGTGTGTGTGTGTGTGTGTGTGTGTGTGTGTGTGTGTGGGCGCGTGTGTGTGTGTTTGGTTGAGGACAGGCACTGCTTCTTGAACTGAATAAACGATGGGTTGTTTTTTCGAATATCCCAAAAAAATCGAAATCAAAAAGTGCAACAGAACAGACATACAGTAGGGGAGAACGGGGGAATATGAGGCATCGGGTAATGTGAGCCACTGTCTCACTTTCCCCCACCATGAGGCACAAGTTAAGTTTAGTCTTAAACATATTGTAATGTAATATTACATGATATATGTTTTATTTTACTGTCATACACATTGTAGAAAAGCCATCATGCCAAGGAAATACACCAGGAAGACAACCTGGGGCAACCACACGGAAAGAGCACCTTCTCATCTTTCCCTGTAACCTTCAGGGCTGGAATGTAGAGTAGGCCTAGTTGTAGAGTATTACAGGCTGATGTTATAATCCAGTTGGGTCTTCTCCTGTGTTCTGAGTCCCAGGCTGTTCTCGCTGGTTCTGATTTTCCTATGCTTTGACCCCCAGACACTAGCTGGCTCTAAGGGTCCTGTGTTCTGACCCCCAGACTGTGTTCTAATCTAACTGGTTATATCTTTCATTTGAATCTTATTAAAACCTTTTGAATTATAATGTGTTGTATTTGATTTTGTTCAGAGTTACTTTCAAGTGTTTAGAAAAATTGCAAAAATCATATTTTCACTGCCCTTTGTCTTGAAAAAATTCTGCTAATGCTCATTTCTAGGAAACATCCTGAATTAATGGGAAATGTGTACATTTGAGTGATAAATCATTTTAGCTCGCTTAGAGGGGAGCAAATGTAAAAAGTGGCTCAGATTACCCCGTTCTCCCCTACATATTTGTTTCCAGTGCAGGGATGATATGACAAGGCCAAGGGAGACACAGGATTACCGAGGACAGCAAATATGTAATTGAAAATGGGAAGATCATGTATCTGCCCCGATGTATTTCAGGAACATTTGGACAGAATGTATTTGAATATTGTACTTCTAATCTCCTCCCCCACAGAGATTGCCCATGTGTACATGAATGTGTATGTGTGTGTGTGTGTGTGTGTGTGTGTGTGTGTGTGGGTGTTAGTGTGTGTGTGTGTGTGTGTGTGTGTGTGTGTGTGTGTGTGTGTGTGTGTGTGTGTGTGTGTGTGTGCGCATGTGCTTGCTTGCGTGTGCGTGCGTGAGTTCGAGAGAGATTGTAATACCTGTGTTTTCTTTTTTGCGCCTGCCATTTTTTTTTTTTTCAAATCTTTTAATCCTAGATCAAATCAAATGGCTTTGATATATATTTGCTAGTATCAAGCATAACGTCTCTGTGCCCGTTGTATGTTGTCTAGCTAAAGCAAGACGGATAAAGAAAAAAAGGAAAAAAAAGCTCTTAATAATAGATGAGCCTGTATGGGATAGAGTCCCGACCGGCCACAGGGGTTTATGTCCTAATGTTTCCACAACAAAGTGCAGAGTATATCCTCATGCTGCTGTACTTACTGTCAGTGGTTTGATTCCCTCTCTGTCTTTGGGTTTCTGATTCACATACATACTAAAAAAAAAATACCCTACAGCACAGCAGGACAAACACAGTCGACAATTTGATTCTTTTATTTAACATTTATCCAAGATGGCAGCAACTGTTTAGTCTGTGCGTCTGTGGTGTGTCTGGTCTCTCTTTTTACACTGATATTCTAAGATAACGTCATATCAACTATAGAGCTCTCTTTAATCAAATATTGTTCAGCCTATTTTTCACGATAAAATATTACAGTGAAGAAACAGTTTTTTTATTGTACTAGAGTAATATATATCCTCTAAAACTTAAAAATAGTACCAGACATTGTTTCACCCTATAACCTATAGCCTTTGGGTGCAACATAACAAGGTCAACCAAACAAGAGTGTTATGCTATGTATGTATGTGCGTTTGGTGCCTTGTTTTAATGTGTCGTCAACGTGCATGCATCCAGTTTTTGAGGTTAAAGAGGACCTATTATACTACTTTTCTGGTCTTAATTTCTTGTTTTACACTGCTATAGAGCAACCTGACACGAATCACATCACAAAAAACTATGTAGATTTTCGGGAAGCTCTTTCTCTTATTTTGGCGATCCAGCACGTCCTGTCAACACTTGAGTGTGTGTGCTTCGGCAATCTCCGCTCCCTCCGCCTGTGCATCGGCCATCTCCGCTACCCTCCCCCCCCCTCCTGCAAACCCCACTCCGTTGTGATTGGTTACCTTCCTTCCGGAACACTTTCAGTAGCGGGAAGAGCGAGCATGGACCTATAAGGGCGCGAGGCAGACGCGAACAGGGAAGTGACAGCATTACCATACATGGAAACATCCACGTGGTGACGTCCCAGGGTTACATGCGACGTCACAGGGTTACAAAGGGTTAGACCGCTCTGAAGACGTGACTTCTCCACTGGCTAGAATAGTGTTTAGTGCTAGGCACAGACACCAGACGGTCAGCAGGGAATACGTCGAAATGCATGTAAGTCATTATTTGATAATTTAGTATGGTTAAGCATGACTATGAATCATCATAACAACGTTTATAGGTCATAAAAGTCAAAAAGCATCATAGGTCCTCTTTAATGAGTTTGCGTTGATGATTGAATGCCTGTTTTTAAGTGTTAATAATTTTTTTCCCTGAACTTATAACTAATAGATAGCAAGTCTCTCTCCAAATACATGTTTGTGTCAATGTAGGACTGAGAGCATTCACACAGACACATAGATACGATTAAAGCATGAGTAAAGGCGGCCCATTGAAAGGACGTGTTCAGTTTGTATAGGTGGGCCTGGGGCATTAAACAATGTTTAAGTTTCAGTGAACGAACAAGTTTTACGTATAGGGCCAAAATGGGAACCAAAGTGCCCCTTGCAAGGTGTTTATAGACGTTGGTTCTTGGAGGTTGATTGAACGCTTAGCAGATAAGCTTTGGGGCGACATTAGATATCCCAGTGGGCAGCGGATGCAAGGGAGCTTAATCTCATTTATCCACAATGATGTATCCAAAGTGACTCTGTGTTTTTTTTGTGCCCGTGGTATCGTTTGTGAACACTCCTTAGGTTCCAAGGGCAAGTGGAAGTGTCCATCAGAGCAGGGTCCATTGATTGCCTCCAGATTTGATTAAGCTCTCGGCTGTATTCCAAATGTAAGACAATAGCATTGAGATAATCTCACCTTTCCGCCTCCTTGCAGGTCAGACGTAATGCGTTTTTTAACGATACGGCCGGTGCACACTCTTTCCAATGTTATATACCTCATCTAAGTTTTAACCCTGGCGTGTCTTAAAAACTGCTGGCTTCCACTCAAAGAAATACACAAAATGATCTTTATTTAAAAAATGTTTAAGGTTATTTTTTTGGAAATGGGGCAGAGAAGGGGTAATGACAGAGAACGACCACGGGCTGGATTCTAACCCGGGTCTGCTGTGAAGAGGACTGAGACCCTATGGGGGGAGGGTGGGGGGGCTCTGGTGGGGGGGGGGGGGGGGGGAGGGGGGCTCTAAGCACTACACCCACAAGCACCCCAGGGAAGGCCAAAAAAAAAGCTTATTAAATTAACATTTAAAATAGCCACCTTGATAATTAGGATTTGATATTTAGAAAGGCATGTTAAAGGTAAACACTCCTAACTCACCCCCACAGTCTTGAAAGGGGTCATCTCCTCCCAAAGGCCAATCTCCTCTGACTCTTAACTAGGACACCCAGTCCATCCACAGAAGCCTACAGCCAAACATCTTTATTAGGGCCTCATTAGCCGCCTTCCTATACAAATTTATTCACTGCCGAAAATTACAAAACCAGGCTCAGGGCAGGGAAAAGCACAGCCCGGTAAATCATTAATTGATGATCCTGCATACCCACACTCATTCTACTGTACTGTATTTCTCTCCAAGCTGTATGAAAAACAGACAAAAAAAACGTTTTTTGCCTCAAACTGTCTCCACACCATAAGATCTTTTTCTCTTAATGGAGGGCTGCTGAAATGCATTTGACCAGGATCTTCAAATGACCTCGCCTTAGTCTGTTCTTCCTGGGACACATTTATTATGTTATATGGTCTCTAATTAAGTGTATAAGGGCTGAGGGAGAGAAAAAGTAAAGGAGGAGGACAATTTAATAAAAAAAAAAAATCATTATGGTCTTCTAGAATATAGTCGAAACGTTGAGAAACAATTGGAAATACAATGTTGCGAAACAAAGACGAAATACAAGGTCTAGAACAAACTCCGCAGAAGACCGAGGTGGTCTTTAACGTCGTTTCAGACATCCTCAACTTTAACACAGTCTTGAACTGTCTAGTCTAGTCTATTTTGTCTTTTTTCACAACATTTTCTTTTCTTTTTTAAGATTATGTTTTTGGCATTTTCAAGCTTTATTAGATAGTGGAGAGTTGAAATGGGGAGACAGAGAGAGAGAGAGAGAGAGAGAGAGGGGGGGGGGGTGGGGAGGGGATGACCTGCAGTAAAGGTCCACGGGTCGGATTCGAACCCGCGGCCATTGCAACGAAGGCCCGGAGTCAATATGGTGCATGCTCTATCCACTACGCCACCAGAGTGCCCCCAAAAATTGAACTTTCAATTAATAACTTTATTATCCAAGTGCATAACGGAAGACAAAACTTCCTACCTATCAATTTTGTCTTCTCTCCGGTGGCCCTGATTGAGTCTCCTGTAGAAATGACATAGGACTACACTGTATTAAAGGCCTTTGTCTCCCAGGGTTGAACAAAGGGTATGTGGCTCACGCTGGCATGAGCTGCCTATATTCAGTAGGGTAGGGGGTACCGAAATAAAACACCCTCCTCCCAATAGGACAGTCATTTCCTTGCCAGGGATGGGTTCTCCAAAGAGGTGTGTGTGTGTGGGCTTTCTATTTCTGGTGTGAAGAGATCTCATTGAGACACAGTTAAAGTCAGATATCCTACTGGTATGTGATAAAATGGTTAGCCTGGCAAATCCATTTATTTTAGGTATTTTTTTTTAAACTTTTACACTCCACAAATGTTCCGGTTTTCCAGCCCATTCTGTATGCAAGGCCTCATCCCATTAATTGTATTCAACGCTCGACTGATTTCTCCCATAATAACGCCGGTGAATGTTCAGAACCACAGTGATGTTATAGAGGACTGGAATCAGTTTACATCATGCCGGCTTTGAAACGCTAATCGACTTGATTGTTATTAATTTTGACATTGCGTTCCAATTAAAGAGAGCAAAACATTGATTTCATTTTTCTATTTCATTTTCTACGGTTTGGAGATTAAGAGGCATTGATCACACCTGGATGACTCGGTGTGTGTGTGTGTGTGTGTGTGTGTGTGCGTGCGTGTGTGTGCGTGTGTGTGTGTGTGTGTGTGCGTGTGTGTATGCGTGCGTGTGGTGGGCGTGTGTGTGTGTGTGTGTGCGCGCGTAGCTAATTAAAGAATGAGATTGCAATTAAGATAATGAGTTGGAAGTTTTCAGATGGAACACACAAACAACTATTTAACCCTACATGTCTGTCAGGGATTTGCCCACTTAGTTCTAGGTATATTGTAGTGTGTAATATCTTCCACTTTCTCAGTACATACTGTAGGATGAGATTTCCCCAATTGTTCATGTACTGGTAGGCAGGGGCACACTTCGTAAGGCAAACATGGTTATCTGTTTTGATTATATGTGACTACATTGAGAATAATGTTTTTAGTTTTAGTTTTTATTCCATATAGAATCCAGCTTTTCCTCAAGTTTATTATCTACGATGACATGCTAAATACAGTTAACAGAGTGGACATTGATATCATGATTAGCTATAGTCGCTGGAATTAAATATCACTGTCTAGTTTTGCTTCCCAGCTGCCTCATTGTATGATTTCAGTGGCAAGTTGCCAAAAACTGAGTCCAAAAAACATGGTCTCTTTTAATTGTATTTCAGCTTTTCTTCTGTCCCCAGTGTGCTTGTAATTAGGCAATGTCTACCTGAAATAAACCAAAAACAGAAATGCAACAAAGAAGGAATCAGTTGGTATGATTACACCATTAAATCCTGGCTAGACACAAATGCGTCAATACAGTTTTGATGTCCACATAATCAAAAGGAAACCACAAAAAAATATATTTCAGAGATACTTTTCTAGTCTTTTTTTTTTTTTACATTTCGAATATAAACACAACAGCAATTAACTGAGTTGTGAACAGGGGCCGTTAACCAGCCTCTGAGAATAATAAGACTGTGTCTCTTATCCAATTTTTTTCAGTTGAACTTTTGACTTCTCCCCTGTTGTTTTATGAAATTGAGACAATAAATCACCTTTTTTCTATTCTCGGAGATGCATCAATACACAATCTAAAATGGTGTCTTATTTGTTTCACACACTGCCCAACACAACAATAATGAATGACATTCGGTGACACTTAACTATTTCTTCCTACCGCTTCCTGAATTACCGTAATTGCCGAATGTTTTGTGTGAGGATTGTTGTAAGGGCTTGAAATCTTGAAATAGCTCATTAAAAACAATGTTGGTATGATTGTGTGTGTGTGTGTGTGTGTGTGTGTGTGTGTGTGTGTGTGTGTGTGTGTGTGTGTGTGTGTGTGTGTGTAATTACATATTTTTGCCATGGATTTATAAAAAAAAATTCTCCAGATGCAAAGGCTGACCTGATTTTTCTTAATGACTAAGAACCCATAGTTCACACTGGTCCGATAGACATGTCTACACACTGACGGAGTTGAAAGGGAATCGGGACTAATTAAAAGAGATATCCCGTTTCAATGGGGCATTCCTGAGGAGATGTGTGCGGTTGGAATGTTCCTTTGATTATAGCAGCAGTGTATTTATTAATATTGGATAGAGCGAGGTCTACCTTTTGCAATGTGTGGCCACTGATGTACCAATCAAGTTATGTAGGTGGGAGTGGGCATTCATAATTCATTCATTCATTTTACTTTTAAATTACTTTATTTAAAATTGTTCTAATTAGAGGGGACTGCGGTGTATGTGCTTGTAAACCATATATATGGACGTAAAGAGCAACTTAAGAAGTGTTTCACTGCGCCGCCCTTTGTTTGTATAGCAGTTTACAGAGCCTAGGCTTGAGAAGTTGAGATTGCTGTTCAAGATAATGTCTGTTAAAAGATGGTTGTATTGTATAGGAGAAATATACAAACACAAACGGACAAGGTTTAGTCAACAGAATGACCGCATGTTCAGGAAAAACTGATCATACTCTTTTACTCCTAGTAGATTTATTAAAAATGCATTGCCCCCCCCCCCCCCCCCCCCCCCCCCCCGCTTGCCATAAAGAATGTAAGCTGTCCAAAACCATGGCATTACTACACTTGAGGTTTTGTGTGTGTGTGATTTCCTGCTCTACACGTCAGAAGATATTAGACTCAGAAAAAAACTGAACAACCTATTAGGGAATACTGTATATGCTCTTGAATTTAAAGTGAATGATTGTATGAAGAGCATAATTGCTCATAAGACTTCACTTTTCCCTTCATATACAGTATAAGGAAGGCCCCCATGATATTTTCATTTTTTTTTTTTTTTTTCTCATATTCGATCATGTGATTTTTATTTTTCGTTCCATAAGCTCTCCAAATGCCTCTTCAAAACCCAGTAAAAAAATAATTATCAAGGCTTTGGACTGTGAAAAAAATAAGAGCGGGTAATTAGCGCCACTGAATTAATCAGAGATAGGGAAAATTGCAATTATACTTCTTCTTATTAAGTTATTTTCTGGACCACCATGACATTATTTTTTCCCCGGTATAGCATTCCCATGTGGGACTCATTAATAACAATGGCATATTCTTAGGAAACTTTAAAAGTGGTGGGTTACAAATCAGCTAAATCCTTTTCATTACAAGACCACCAACACAATGTTTGGGCTTTGTTAGGATGGAAATATGCTCGATTTAACTTTAACGAGGAGCAGTTTTTGTGAATATGCAGGACCCTCTCTATTTTCCATATCCAGAATATCCATAAATGAAGGTAGCCGTTGTGAAGGATACGACTAAATATTACATCCATGCATCATTTTTACGAATCGTTAAATACTATTAAGATGTCAAATTAGCAAGTTATTTGTTTCTTGTTGTCATGACAATTTCTCCTAATGTCTATATTATAAATTGTTCATTGTTTGATCCTGATACACTCACAGAGTATAACCCTTATGTACCAACCTATGATCCGTAGCCTCTGTTGGACAGCAATAACCACCTCAATTATGTAATTATATTAAACACTTTAAGTTGCAAATTTAGTGAACTGCGCTGACCTTTCTGTGTGTATGAGGTTATGTACACATTGCACATGGTGTCCAACTAAACCACACATCTCCCACTCAGCTCTTATATATATTAGGCCTATAGTTCCTTAGTGAGAGGAAAATTCATTTTAACGTGCCTAACAGCCTCCAACTGTCAGACCCTGCCAATGGATGTGGATGGACATGATCCAACTAATTACACAGATGAAAATAGTGCCCCTTCTTCCCACCTTAGAAATAAGACAAATCCGGTCATTAATAAAAAAAAAATCCAGTTTATTCCATTTTTAGTATATACAGCGCAGAATATTTATTATGTACTAAATAGATAAAGTTACAACATGGCGTGAGGTTAAACATGATTAAATAGTGAGTAGCCACTCAAAAATCTCTTGGTTAAAAAAAAATAACATTTTAGCCAGTTCTTCAGAGGAGCCCTTAGAGCCATTTGGGAAGCGCTGGTCATGTACTGTGGATTCATTTAGTGTTGTCAAGCTGTGCAGACCACATGCTAGGTCATAGCCCCAGTCTCCTCATAAACGCTGCTGCACTCTCCATTGGAGATCCGCTCCAAAACGCCTATCATTTGAAGTTGATGTTTTGCAGTTTAAGCATTCATATTTCATCCCTAAAGATGGCATAACCGTTTTACTTTTAAAGTTAACATACAAATAGGTTACACTGTGGAGAAATGAAGTGTGCAATTATTTATGCTAAACTAATCAAGTGTTCTAATAACTGCAAGGAAAAACCGTATTGAGTTTTGATTTGGTTTATTCATGTATTTTATATGATATATTTTGAGTTGTACATATCATACTTTCTTTATGATATTTCGACATCAATTTCAATGTCAGTGGAGCTGCAGACTAGCCTGGAAATCCAGACCGTGGTATCTTGAACGATAGAGGGTCTGGCCACAATCAATAGTAATTTCCAACTCAAGGGGCGGCTCCTACTCGTGCATTTCAAATGCCACTGCACGCAGTTGGATAGCACTACAACCAATCAGAGCGATGCACAAGGTGACGTAAGCCCCGTTCGTTTAGCGAACAGCTGTTAAACTGTTAAATTAAACGTTTGCCTGGTCGGTCGGCAAAACAGAACATTCCACTTACTTGCTAATTAAATATTTGAGTGTCGTCTTCCAAATCGTAAAGGGTCGAGGCCAAAGCAGTCTCAAACTCACACAACATATCCTCAGCCATCTTTGATGTTTACTATCATGGCTTCGACGTCGCATGCACGTCACTGTCGTCATCCGGTTACGTCCTCCCCAGAGTACCATATAAAGGGCTCTAGCGCGCCCATATTAGATAGAACCAATTGAAACGTGAGCCCGGATTTCTGGTCTTCTTGTTAAAGCTTCAAAGGAGAGTTTCCAGACCAACAGGCGCAGCAAATTTAATTTGCCAGCGCCTAGTGGCAGGTCTGGGAATGCCAGGCTAGCTGCAGACTGTTTTATTGTTGACCTTGTGAAGAGTTTACAACAAGCGTATGAAGATAAATAAACATTCAAATAACAATCAGCTTACAGTTTAAGTCATTCTGATGCCCCCTTAGAAATGCTATGAAAACATTGTTATAATTGATATTGATTGATTGTTTGTTTGGTCAGTAAAAACTGATCCTTACATGTTGTAAATATAGCGGTAAACAAGGACACAACACTCGAGAACTGAACAAATATTGTTACCAATCATACAGACAATAAACGGCTCTTTTGGGGAGCGAAACAACCCTTTAAAGATCTTTCACGCACACGGTCAACCATTATCTTGAGCCTTTTTAACTTTGACAAGGGTTATAATCACAGAAAAACATGAGGCGGTCATTACAAACAGGGCTTTGCAGCGCTGTCACAATCCCCAATCTTCAAATAATGGCGATATGAAAATGGCACGATCATTATAATGACAAAGGCATTTCACTCCATGTGTTGCTTGAAAGAGTCGGCTCAATTAAACTGAACCAATAATTTATTGTGGCTTGTGTCCAAGGTCATAAAAAAAAACCTGTGAATGTGAACATTGTATTAGATTATTATATTTGTATGTAATATGTATCGGGCACATATATCTGGGCACTAACAAAATCACATTCATGCATTGTGTCTTTTGTTTCATTGTTGTTTTGCAACGTTGGTCAACTGCGGGTATTTTTAAATGTGCTATAACAAAATATTTGTATAAATTGATCTGACATTGATTTCAGTAGCTTAACTGGTATAGTGCAAACCATTAAGGCCAAGTGTGTGTCGCAGTGGTCGCAGGTTCAACTGCAGCCCTCAGCTCTTTGCTGTATGTCATCCCCATTTCGGATCTATCTCTCCATACAGTCAAATGAGGCATGACAAAAGCCACACTCGATAATACATTGATTTGATTTGATGCTATTAAAGGCCTACTTCACCGGTTTGAATATGAAGGTGTATTGAATTCTGAGATCCTATGTAGTATAACCCTATATTTCTCTTTCTGTGATGTCACGAGAAAGAGAAATATAGGGTTAAAAAAAACACTCTTTCTGCCTTTTCTCAGGCTAGGATGAACCGATTTCAATTTTTTTCGCACATTTATACTACATAGGATCTCAGAATTCAATACACCTTCATATTCAAACCGGTGAAGTAGGCCTTTAAGTATAATGCAAAAATGTCCATCCATCGTCAATACCTGCTTATCGCTATTTGGTGTTGTATTCGAGTTTGTTGATTCAACTTCATTTGTATACAGATATATATTTGTACAGTATGTGTACACTGTGCACATTGGTTGTCAGGGACTCAACCTTTCCATTGCATTTGGTAACACAGATAGCATACTATAGAAAGACACACTTACTGTATAATGAGCCATTTATAACCTCAACATCAACATGCTTTCTTCACACTCTCTCTTAATATTAATTTGCTCTTACGGTGTGTCACATGTACGTAGCATGTTTTTCTCCCTATTGAATAGAACCAATTACTAAGTCAAACGTTGCCACTTTCACGGACGTCTTTGCAAACCTATTTCAAACTGTCACAGCTGCACAATTACACATGAAAAGCTCCTTCATGTACAGAAGCAATTTTTTTTCATATTCTAATATAAGGAAAACCATGTCATTTATATGTCGGCACACACAACCACTAATAACATATATTGAGCGTATGGGCCCTTGTTTCTTATGAATTCCTTAGGGAGATATGGAGTTGTGATCCAGGTGTATTACTGAACAAAATGAATTGGATGTGGATCTATAATGCATTAGTCATTACTTACAGGGAGCGCTGATGGGATCTTCGGCTACATTTGTTTGAGGTCTGGAGAATTATATTATTTATTTCTTTGTCTAGAGGGAAAAGGCATATAGCTAATAAAGGTGGTGAGTGAGTTATTACCAAGGTGCTGTGTAGTGCATAATAATGCAATGTTACCACTGGAGTGGCAATATACACCTCTGCTCTAAGTGGAAATATGCATTCAAGTGCAAGGTGTTTGGGATATTACAATGTATGGACATACATCTCTGGAAAACATAAAGAGACCACTCCAAATGTTCAATGTCTCTCGTTTTACTGTTTGTAGGCATATGTTTGAGTAAAATGAACATTTTGGTTTTATAATATAAACTTCCCACAACATTCCTACCAAATTCCAATACATATATTGTCATTAAAACCATTTTCAATATAATGTAGAGATGAAGATTTAAGAAAAATCCAGACATATATATATATATATATATATATATATATATATATATATATATATATATATATATTAAACATGATGCAGCATGTAGTTCAAAGTCTTAATGCAAAGTCTGTATTTGCAACATACTTGCACACCACTTTAAAGGACATTTCATAAATACAACTATCCTTAACAGTCCAGCAGTACACAATGTTTGTACAGTATGTAGTTGGCTAGGTTGGCAGAGTTGAGAGAGTAAGCTTCTCTATCAAACTTGTATTCTTTACACCCACCTATGTAGCCTGTTTGATGTGCACTACGATACCAGGTAAGGTGTATGGAATGCAAAATAAACTACAATTTAAACACAATAGAATGTTGTAAATGGAATAGAATTGAAAATATTTTGTGTCAATCGACGCCTCAATTTCTTTTGAAGAAGTTGAGTCTAAGTAACTTATCATCATCCCTGTACCACAAGGGACGTTTAATATTCCATTATGCTTTGATATACTGTCGGTATTAATTTAGCTATAGACCTTCAGAAAATGTCAAACTGTAGGAGGAAGAACATTATTAGCAACACAAACATACATATAATTATGCACATATCTTCAAAAGTCGACGTTTGGAAACAATCGGGATGTAAAGTGCGTAGGCGACACATACTGCGAGTCATCACCTTCTGTATTACACAACAGAAACAATGTTTTTGCTTGGATTGAACTTTTTTTTCCATTTCAGTTATCATTTCAGGTTTCGGGTTTCATTAAAGGTGCAGTGTGTAGTATCTGAATATGTAGTGGCAACTAGTGGTGAAAGTTCTTGAATGCAACGCTCCCTGGGTAACCCCTCCCTTTGGAATAATAAAAAAAGCTACGGTGGCCTTCAAGGACAAGAAGCTAGTTACTAAAGATGGCTTCAGCCACCACTGCCTCAATTTTTTTTCCACAATATCAAGTGATGAGGTGAATATGTATTTAGTTGCGACGCTTCGGTGGTGTAGTGGATAGAGCGCGTATCATATTGGCTACGGTCTTCATTGCAGTGGTCGCAGGTTCGAGTCCGACCCATGGACTTTTACTGCAGGTCATCTCCCCTCTCTCTCTGTCTCCCCATTTCAACTCAGTGCTATCCAATAAAGCTTGAGAATGCCAAACAATAAGATGTATTAAGTTATGTATTCTATAGTAAAACTAAATAAATAATTAAAACCTTGAAAAAACTTTTATAACAAATAACACATTGAAGGACACGCGGTCAGGACAAACCATATATGGGCATACATACAGTATTGGCAGCTGCTGGCATTGAACCGTTGACCTTTTCCTTTTTATATGTTATCCAAAAAGTGCCGGGCCAACCTGACAAGACTTGAATGTTCCTTGGCTAGGGGGGGAGAAGGAAGGCTTGCCTGGTGACATTCAAACCCCGTCCCTAGAGATGCTTAGCTTGGCTCTGGGCGTTGCGCTCTTTACAAGGTCCCTCCGTCTAAAGCAGGTCCACAAGCAGGTGGGGATAATAATTAAGCATGATTACCAGACATTAATCCATCCGTAGAGTGACGGCCACAGCTGCCGCAACTCTTATAGCTGTCACCATGTCGCACACAGGGCTTCCAGGTGACTTAACAAAATATATACAGCCATTGCGGATGTCCTATCAGCAACTCTTTCAGCTAGTGTCTACAGAAACTAAATAATGCATTTTCTGCTTGGCATTACTGTATATCGTTTACCTTCCTCTTTGAGCACAATAGAGAGACACAAGGACAGAGGGAAAATGATACTGTATGTATTCGCCAAATGGGACATCTCAGTCATTATCATTATATGTTGCAATGTTAAACGCTTCTCTTTGTAAAGTGACATTTCCCAGACCTTTCTTATGCATGTCCTCTATCAGAATTGTACAGTTCATTTATTTGAGAATATATTGAGAAATTTGGCTCGGCGACTTCAACTTTAAAACTCAAGGTGACACACTGCAGGTGAATAGGAAAAAACGGTTTGCCTTATATATATATATATATATATATATGTATATATATATATATCATCATGAAACGTCGCTAGTTGATGTTCTAATGTTATAACAGATGTCTTAAAAATGCATTTTTGTGTTTCTTAGGATCATAAATCAGACACTGTATCCAATATGTATGAACACAACCTTCTGTTATAACCTTCAGACTAGTGCTCACAATGGATATAGAAAGTTAAGTTGATGTAAGTGCCTCAGAAGCTGAGATTTTGTATTGAAGAAAAATGTTGAGATAATAGTTTGAAGGACACCTAGTCAAGACAAACAGTGTAGATGCTATCATTGAACCCGTGTCCTTTTTTATTATTTTCCTCTATCAGCATTGTACTGCTTATTTATTTGACCATGTATTGAGAACTTTGGCATTGTTACTTTAACTGTAATGCTTTATATACTGTATATATATAGCCCCGGAATAAATTAAGAGACCAGTCCGGATTTTTTCTTAAATCTTGATCTCTAAATGACTTTATGTAAATGCTCTTGATGACAACATTCTTATTGTGAATTTGGTTGAAATGTTGTCAGTAGTTTATAGTATAAAACCAAAATATTAATTCTACTCTAACAGATGCCTATAAATAGTAAAACGAGAGACACTGAACATTTGGAGTGGTCTCTTCATTTTGTTCCAGAGCTGTATATGTACTGTGTATCCATATACTATATATTTCCCCACTTACTGCCAACATATGTTTTAAAGGCCCATTTTTCTGAGTTTTTTTCTCCATAGCTGGTTCCTGGGCACAACTAGCACAGGACCTTGCATTGTTAACACAACATACTGTGCTCCTTGCACCTTAACAACTAAAGTGCTATGAAAGCCCTTTCTCCTCTGCCATCTGGGGACACCAAAATGTGCCAGCTTTTCGGCCACAACAGTTCCAGGAGGACAAAATAAAAAGTTGCCTTGTGTGTAGTAAACCAAGGCCAAGTTAGTGTTGTGGATTATAAGGGAATGAGGTTCTCCTTGGGACTATTGAATCTTGGGTAAATATTCACAAAGTGTGAGCAAAAAAACCTTGAGAAACTTCTTAGCTTTTTTTTTTTCTCAAATCTTAACCACATGAATTTTGTGTTGAGCTGACTGCATAGTGTGGGCTTCTTCGGGAATACAAAACATGTTGCATTGAATGAATTATTTAAAAAGAAACAGCCATGACTTGTTTTAGTGGTATCCTTTTATGGGCATATGTATGTTTGTTCCTTTAACGGTAATACCAGGTTGAAAAGCAGTGTGCAACTGGCCTATGTGGATACAATGTTAAAATGTTGTAATTTTTCTAAGCTAACTATGGCTGAAATAGCATACTCAATTGTCAGATACGATGAGAGTGGTATTGGTTTTCTCACCTATAGCTTGAAATGACAAACTATATAGGCTATCGGGTGAAAAATACCTTCTGTGATAGTGCTACAATGTGTTTTTATCAACATTGAACTCTCTTGGGTAGAGTTTGCACCATGCTGCATCTCTGGTTCAACCAGGGGACACAAACAGTCTGATTTAAACAACTTACTTTCACTTGAGTCATATTATAATACCACTGAAGCAAATAATAATTGGCTTCACACAAGCACACAGCACACAACATCTTTCCAAAAACATGTGGAAAAAAAAGGGTTTGTGTTGCGTCCATATTCCAGTGATCAAAGGGTATTTGAGTTGTTTTGTCTGCATGCCTTTCCCTATGAATTTAATATGGGAGCTGTTTTGTTTATCTTTTACAGTAACTTAATTGCTGCCTGTGGAAAAAACAGATGTCTCGTCACCTTTCATTACGAAAGGGACGGGCTGCGAGATCCAAGAATCCAGCACCACAGGGCCTCCAGAACACACCGAACGTGAATTTCAATGCACGCCAGACACACACACACTGACAGAGCACGCCGCCATTAAATGGAAATGGACTTGACTTATATAGCGCTTTTCTAGCCGATTTTCTCAGCCCCAAAGCGCTTTACATATCTTACCACATTCACCCATTCATACACACACTCATACACCGATGGCAGTAGCTGCCATGCAAGGCGCTCTCTGAACCATCGGGAGCAATTTGGGGTTCAGTGTCTTGCTCAGGGACACTTCGACATGTGGCGGGTAGGCGGGGAATCGAACCTCCAACCCTGCACTCCAGAGGCAATCTTCCTACCCACTTCGCCACTGCCATTAGATTAGCACAAGAACAGAGGGGAAAAGTAAAGTGAGACATACATATGATTTACATTTTTTAGCATGGTAAACAATTGGACATTCTGAGCATGGGGAGATTAATGAGATTTTTTTTTGTTTTTGTTTTCCAAGTATGCTTCGTTTTATATAAGCATTACTATGGGTTACGAGACTTTTTGAATACTAGTGTGTTGTATAAGTGAGCAGAACAATTAGGTTAGACAGGAAATCTATGGATAAGGCTAATAAAGACATGGCTCAAGGCCCCTTCGGACAGACAATGCTGCTTTGTGTATAGCGTATGCGGACATGATATCTTTGTGAGTGATAGTGACAGCTATATGACATTACAGCTGTTCTGTTTGCTAACTGCATTTATAGAGGAGTGATGAATTGTGTCCATTATCGTCGTGCCCCTTTGCAAGTTCAGTTCAGGGCATTGTAGCATAGTCTGTATGTAACATATTATTTTGAAAAAAATTAAAATGATGCAAACCAATGTTGTCTTCCTTACTTTTAAGACGCTAATGAAGAGGCAGTTGTACCTAAGAATTGCATCATGAATCAATGAGCATCATCACAACAATTCTGCATTTCGAAAATGTTGCCGAATAATTTACTCTAGTTGAAAGACTACGGTAATACAAAAGTCACACAAAAACTTTTCCTCTGAGGGCGGCTTCACCAATCACAAGGACCGATGGTTTACTCAGCCAAGTGTTTCTGCTATTTTCCCCATAATTTTCTAAGATTTTATTTCCATTTTTTACCTAATTAGCCTTCACTCGCAAGCTCTTACAATCCATCAAAACAATGCGACCAAAGAAATGGACCAAAAAAACTAATTGAAAACCAGAACCAAAGCCCATGACAGATGTGTTATTTTTTCCTGTTCAAACACATTGTAGCTTCACACAGATACAGTCCGGGGCCTTCAGCGAGGGTCAGAAAAGAGCCCACTCACACCCACTAATGTGTTCGAGGCACATTAACAGCGCCAGCCCTTAGGTCGTTAAGAAAAGCGTCATCTTATTTCATTCCCCACTGGCCTTAAAACCTCAGCCAAAGCCTGCATGTGTTAGCTCGAAGTGTTCACCATTTGGCACACACGTTCAAATAAATGTTGGTACTGATTTTATGAAAAGGACACTCTCTTTCTCGCTAATGGCTGTTAAAAGATAATTTACTATTGCTTTAAAGACGACTTAAAACATCTTCGGTGTCGCCAAAAAAAACCTTATTAGTGGTGGTGTATATCCTTCAGCAAGACACTTTATAGTTAGCTCCCTAATTCACTAGATGAACCTTCCAATAAAAGTTTTCGACCAATTACCTAATGGGGAAAGATTTGGACATCTGGGCCAAGATTCATTTATAACACAATGTATTGATATTAACAAATGCTCACTTGGATGTCGTACGGCAAATTACGTGTGTTAATGACTTATGTGCATTGAGGTAATGGCTCATTAGTGAATGGGAAATCAACATTTGTAACATTGCATTTTTTAGACAATGAAAAAAGACTGGCTTAACACTATAACACCAAATGCATCTGTTTTACAAACCTGGCAACCCAAATTGTCTTCTGATGTGTTACTCAAAGGTGTTAGTGAACTCTTGAGAAAAGGTGTGTGTGTGTGTGTGTGTGTGTGTGTGTGTGTGTGTGTGTGTGTGTGTGTGTGTGTGTGTGTGTGTGTGAGTGATTGAGTGAGTGTGTGTGTGTGCATCTGCCTACAGTAAAACGGTGCAGATTTCGCTGTATTATTTACTTGCAACCGACAGTTTGATCTGTATTGCGTAGTGACACATTTTGATGCCCCAAATGCCACTGGTGTAAATAAAGGAATGTTAAGTGCTGGCTGGTTTAAACTTGTCCCGCGGAGAATGAGTTGTTCTTGCACTTATCTTAAAGCTTTAGTGCGTAACTTTTTCATACGAATGATTGTCGGTTACATTCAAGACATCGCCAAACGAGTTGATAGAAAGTTGATTAAGCCTGTCAGCTCCACAAAGCTATCTGCATGTCTCAGTGTGGCAGCGTTTACAAACTGGTTTCGCTCAGAAAAATCCCAAGAAGAGCCCAAGAAATGTATCAGTTGTTGATTCTACTGCGAAGAAAAAACCTGGAAGGTATGCACAATCAATGCATGCTTAACTCATGCATAAGCGCCGACATTGTAGTTGTAATTACTCAGAATTCCTCATGCCTGCAACATAAGTTACGCATTATAGCTTTAAAGTATGTGTAGGTATATATATTTGTAAACCTTTCTTTTTCTTGCTGTATTGCATAACCTCAACTTTCACATCACTTATTCTGCATAAAACATTTTGTGGGTCATTGTTGTCGATTCCTGATAGAATATGTTTCTGTCATTTGCATAATGCTGTGAACACATTTTCCCAAAAGCCTTTGCAGGTTTTACTGTCAACACAAGTCATCCGGGTTTCACCTTTTATCAGCTCCACACTCAGCACTGCCACAGATAAATCCCTCTCGCTCTGCCACCATGCTGCTTATCACTCACTGTGCAATACTGTGGTCACAGCAGAGTGCATGTGTGTGTGCGTGTGTGTGTGTGTGTGTGTGTGGGGGGGGGGGGGGGGGGGGGGTTGTGGTCACAGCAAATACAGCACAAACAAGATGAATCAGCTGCTTGTCAGTAGAAGTCACTGCAGCAGATAGCAGCATTTTGAATTTACCTCAAAAGAAAGATTATTTAAGCCTCATAGCAATTAAAGTGGCCGAGGTGGATAGTTGACGTTTTTTGCTCCTAACATATTTTTACGTTTATTTCTTAATGGTGAGCCTTCAAAATCAATGTTGAAACCAAGTCTTAACTGGGGTCAATTTGTAACTCTTTAACTGTGCATGCAGTAGCTGTGCTTGTGCATATAATGTACTGCTTCAGAAATGCAATCGTATACAACAGCAAACACATTTGCTTCTATATCAAAGTTGCAATTTTGTTAAACAAGTTCTCCTTGAAAGGCAATGGGACCTTGTGTTACCTTGAAACACTTTGATGCATTGAAGCAACCCAGAGCTATGTTGCCTCTATCTACTGTATCTCTGTCAGGAAATTTTAATTGAAATTGCTCTTTTCTGCTCCCAACGCCTGGAAAAAACTGCATCTAACATGATTCAGAGACGTTGTTTTTTTTCCATGTGTGTGAGCTATCTAACCTGGTGACAATCACAATGCCACCCATGTGTATAATAGTCTATTTGGACATCGTTCCAATCAGTGAGGTTAGCGAGCGCAAACATGTTACCAAGTCGCTGATTCGAGGTGTGGACATGTCAAAAACCTATACATATATTAGCATTGTAACGCGTGAGTTTGAAGCTTTGAAGAAAAGTGATGTGTGTGTGTGTGTGTGTGTGTGTGTGTGTGTGTGTGTGTGTGTGTGTGTCTTTAACAAAGCCCTCAAACATGTTTGGTTTATTTGAAGGCACAGACGCGTGTGTTGTTTTGAAAAATAGAAATAGAAATCACAAAAAATGTGTACACGACTGAACAAAAATGATGCGTCCATGGTTGTGTGTGTGTGTGTGTGTGTGTGTGTGTGTGCGTGTGTGTGTGTGTGTGCGTGTGTGTGTGCGTGTGTGTGTGTGTGTGTGTGTGTGTGTGTGTGTGTGTGTGTGTGTGTGTGTGTGTGTGTGTGTGTGTGTGTGTGTGTGTGTGCGTGTGTGTGTGTGTGTGTGTGTGTGTGTGTGTGTGTGTGTCTGTCCTTACCAAAGCACTCCCCAATATGTTTGGATGATTCGAGGGCACAGATCAGGCACATAAGCGTCTGTTATAAATTTAGCTGCAGAGTCTTGGCCTTCCTCCGTTCCCCCACGATGACCAAGGCCAGTTCCCCCGATGATGGAGGGAGAGAGAGAGAGAGAGAGAGAGAGAGAGATGGAGAGAGATAGAGAGAAATGGAGAGAGACATTGAGAGAGAGAGAGAGAGAGAGAGAGAGAGAGAGATAGAGAGAGAGAGAGAGAGAGAGAGGGGTCAGCTCTGGCAGCATGGAACAAAGTGGACTTGACAAGTGTGAAAGATTTAGTGCTGGGCATTTAGAGTGATCATCTTTTCCCCTTTGTCAGCAGGTAGGAGAGAAATATCTCCAGTGCCCTTTACTGTGTCCTTGAATGGGGTTTTGATGGCACAGAGGGTGATCCTGCCTCGCTGTATGTCTTCCCTACGCTGTGCTGTGCTGTGCTGTGCTGTGCGTGCCCAGCCGGGTACATTGCCTGAGCTAATGACTGTCATTGCTCAATGTGGGATTATTATTATTATTACCCCAATGGCCTCAGTTCTGACTTTGCTACTCGTCTGGCAAATAACAGCTTTTTTTACTGATTCATATCTGGGAAAAATATTGTTGTATATGATTATTGTGATTAACATTGTGAGGCCTCAAAGAACTGTGAAAAATAGAAATGAAATTGTAATGTGAAAAGATGTTAGTACATTCTACAAAGTTTAATAATGTGGATTTTTTTGTTAATAGATGCTTGTCCTTGAAGGCCACTGTAGCTTCTGTTATTATTCAAAAGCGCTAGGGGGTTACCAAGGGAGCGTTGGCATTCTAGAAGGTTCACCACTAGATGCCACTAAATATTCAGATATTACACAGTTAAAGGTGCAGTGTGTAATATGACATCATCAAGAAAGTTCTAGAATGCAACGCTCCCTGGGTAACCCCACCCCTTTCGAATAATAACAGAAGCTACAGTGGCCTTCAAGGACAAGAACAATTCTAAATTTTAAACAATGCACCTGATGACATTCCAACTATGACACTTTCAACATGGCGGCCACTAGGCCTTGGTCCAAGGTATGGAGAAATATGGACATATATGAGACCCTTTCTAAGGTAAAAAAATAAATTATAAAAAATACATTATTAAACGTTAAATTAAACGTACTTATGGATATTATAATTTTTTTCTACAAAATCTGCTAGGAAATAAAACCCAAAATTCTACACACTGCAGGTCTAAGTGCACCTGTAATGTGTACATATATTGATCAATCGTATACACTTTAAAAGACAATTTTGTACAATACTGTTCTGTATAAGTTACAACTGAAGGGTACACATGTTCTGTAAATCTATAGATAAATAGGAGACCCTTTAAAAGTCCTTTTTCAACTTGTGTACCATCAAATTTGGGTACATACTTGGCACCAAAGGTACACAACTGTTTACATAAGGTACAACCCAAAGGGTTAAAATGTGTACCCCAATATCAAGGGTGCACCAGCTAAACCATTGAGGGTACTGCCCCAGTGTCAAGCCATTGCACCCCTAAAGGTACAAAGTTACTCTTTATTTCCTGAGAGTGTACATTGCCCAATTAATTCCTGTTATTGCTCAATGTAGGATTATTATTATTATCACCTCAAAAGGCCTCTGTTCTGAATGTCCTACTATAGTGTCTGAACTGCACTTGTACTGATTTATATCTGAGTGTAACAGGAAGTATTAAAAGTCCTTAGGGAAGGTTAGACTTTAATCTACAGACGGTTATCAATCTTTTAAAAAACTACTTATGTTCCCTCTTGAAAAGGAATTACCACGCTTTTGTTGTCTAGTTATATTTCAAGCCTTTTTCTTCCATTTCATTCCATTTGTTTCTCTCACACACTCTTACACAAAACTCCCCGTTGTATTATATGGCTTAATTTTCGTGAAAAGCGGCAAATGTTACACTTGAGTGGAATTTCGAGGCCCATCTTAAATCCCAGATAGCGTTGCGTGTGCCGCCTCATAGATTTCGGTAAATGTATGAAATTGAATATGAGACCTCCTGTGTGAATTGGATTTAAATATCATTCCCTATTACTTTTGCAAATGAAAAAAAAAAAAAAAACGAAACAACTGTAAGATTAACTTTTAAATGAAATGGTAAGAATTCTCCAGTGCTATACCGACTCATAATTAGGTCATTAGAGCCAGTGTGATGCATTGTAATCTTTCCCCAGACAACTACTGTAGCAAGTGCGATACAACAGATCCATATCAGGCAGTTATCAACACTCTAGAGAGGCCACTATAGTGCGTCTCTTCAAAAATCTCTTCCTGGACAAGTCAAAACAAACAAATAATAAGCCATAAATCCACCTCAGTTTCGTGCCGAGTGCCTTGGTGTGAGGGATTGAGACTGGGGGTAAGTTCAGGTGAAGTTTAAGCAGCGTTAATGCCGCGTTAGATGAGTGTGGCTTTATTTTTTTTCACACAATCACCATTTTAATTATTAAATGTTTATACATGTTTGGGGGGATTTATCTACCTTTAATATTTGTTTATATTATGTATGCATAAAACATAAGGACATTATGTTATATTGGGTTTTCTCTTGTGAAAAAAAGTGTGTAGGCTTCTCCATTCAAAGTGGATGCAAAAATATAAAAATGCGGATATGAACTTTGAACAAACACATATGCACAGAGGAGGTTTTTTTGAAGTGTTGCAAAGCGTGGACATATGTTTAGTTTGCCTATTCATTCCCCCTTGGACACACACACACCTCTATATTCTAATGAGAATAAATATTAAAGGTCTCGGACTTACCTGAATGGAAATGTACAATTCATATATAGCTGAATATTGTAATGCATTTTTTGTTTGCACTGCAAAGTAAAATTGGGTTCAACTGAACTCCTAGTTTTAATTTATATTATATTGTGTTTTTCTTCTCCTTACAACGTGGGTTTACACATATAACATTGTGAACTTTGAACAAATACATATGGTCAGGGCAGGTTTTAAATGAACTTTTAATTATAATTATATACTGTACATATGGTTCAGTTTGTCTATTCATTCCCATGTTGGACACACAGCTCCATTGTGCAATAATTATAAACACTAACGCCTGTGGTGGGCATCGTATAATCTAGATGGTATACCAGCTGTAATATGTACCTTAGGTTTTGAATCCCCTGACTAGACCCTTTCTATGAATCTGACAAGAGGTATTGTCACCTCTCCTTCCATATGTGTATACTGTATATGTTGTGATAAGCAGAAGGTATTGGCAGAACCTTTTTCCACTGACATTGTGTTAGTTTGTCCAAACAGTTTGCCAATGCTTTACAACTATTGCACACCCAGGCACTCACACTGCTATTTACTCATTGTTATGTGCAGACCTGCAGTAAGATCCTCAACCTATCCATCACAACAAAACAGAACAAAGGTCTAAGTACCAGGCAGGGCTTTTTGACTATAATAGTGCTGAACAAATATCCTCAACTGTGCAACACTGGCATTTGTAAAAATACAGGTGGATTTCACAATGGGAGATTCTTTGCCAGCTATCCTTCAGAATGAAAACTAGACATGGGATGGGACAATGTGAACAACTCGAAAAATCAATGATTCTTTACTTAGACTATTTCTTGAAACAAAACCATTTTGTTTTAATATTTCTAGTGGTGGTACAATGTTAAAATGTCGAATGTTAAGAGGTTGTCCCAGAGCACACTTTTAAAGTTTGAAAATGTCTAAAACAATTCTCCAATTGTACAATACTTAGGTCAGAGTTGTCTTGCTGCTGTCATGTAAGGGCCAAATGCCATTGTACCACTTAGGAGACCACTGATTTACTTTGTTGTTAAAGGTAACGTCTGCAATAACGGAGTATTTTGTTGCCATCTAGTGGTGAAAGTTCTAGATTGCAACACTCCAACTCTACCCCTCCCTTTAAGGAACATTTACAAAAGCTACGATGGCCTTCAAGGACAAGAATCTAGTTACTAAAGATGGCATCATCCACCACTGCCTCAAGTCTTTCCACAATATCAAGTGATGAGGTGAAGACGTATTTAAACTGTATTCTATAGTACGTCTTATTTGTTTTCCAACAGGCGTATTTCTGACACCCACTATAAAAATGCATGAGGCCGTTAATTTAGTCCATTATTTGCAGCACTTTTTAGACTATACTGTTGTTGATGCCACGTCTGTTTACATTATATAATGTATGATTTCAAATTAGTGGAGTGAAATAACACCATCAAGACTAAGGACACCAGAAGAGAACTCAATATATATCCATACGGTATATCCGCAAATTGAATTACCCCGAGGGATCAATAAAGAGTTCCAGTTAAATGGCAGCAGAAGGCTACATTTAATTTCACTTTGCACTCCAAGAGCCATATCACAGAAAAACAGGCTGCAATATGCAAAACATTTAATATCTCGCCATAAAATGATCTTAAAGGAAAAATTCTGGATTTTGCTCCTCAAAAGCAATATCAAAGACACAATTAGATGAGCATCAATGTACATCACATGTTTAGTGCCTTCTTTGCTGGCAACTCACATTTATAATAATACAAATCGTACACTCTTACATTGACAGAGCATGGAAAACATTGGAATAAGACAGGCGTTATTATCGGACAGTTGGTGCGTCTTTTTCTCCTACACCATGGTAAATGGTAATGGTAAATGGACTTGTATAGTGCTATATCTCCGTTTATCACAGACCCAAAGCGCTTTACATTGTTTTGTTTTTTGTACACATTCACCCAGTCACACACACATTCATACACCGATAGCAGCAGCTACCACGCAGGGTAGGCTTAGCACTAGGGTGCTAAGCTAACTAAGCTAACTAAGCTAACTATCGGGAGCAATTTGGGGTTCAGTGTCTTGCCCAGGGACACTTCGACATGTGGCGGGGAGACGGGGGATCGAACCTCCGACCCTGCACACCAGAGGCGAACTCCCTACCAACTTCGCCACTGCCGCCCACCACTCATATCATGCCCGCACCTCTAGTTGGTGTTCCATTTCAGAGCAGCAACACGCTTTTTTCATTGGTGATTTTTAAGTCGGACAACTTTTTCTTCACCTATGTAAAGCGACACAACATTGTTTATGCTATTGTATATCATTTGAGCGATAGCACTGATGTAAACCTAAAATTTGCTCTCCTCAGCTGGAGATTGTTTGTCAACACCAACGCTGTTGACCGCAGCAGTTATTTCCTTCCCAACTGATGTCTTCCGACGTTCTTTGATGCCGCTCTTAATGCTCCGGAATGAAACCTTTTTTCATTTGTTTTCTACTTTCGCTGTTATTCTGTCAATTTCTACTTGAGAGAAGTTCCTCTTCTTTGCCATAATGCACATATCCATGTCTTAAAACCTCTGGGCGAGGCCTCTTAACTGATAAAATATAGGGGCGTGGTATTCAAATTACGATTGTTTTCAGCCACCGCATTTATCAACACTGATCTCTGGTGTATGCTGAGATTGGTGAGGTACGACAGTTTGATAAATCCCACGCGATACCTGGCGTAGCGTGATATTTGCGCCAGGATCTGCACCAGTTTACATGCAAGTTTGATAAATGAGGACCAATATGTCAGGATGTGCCACATGAAATGTAGGGATCTATCACATAATCTGAAGAATACAGGCTTCTCTACTTAAAGCTGGGGTATATGATTTCTGATTGGTCAAAGTTAACATGAGCTGTACACTTTGATCAATCATAGCCAGGCTCCGATTCTCTGTTCTTATTGGCTGTCAGGACTGTCCATTCACTTTGGCACGACTTTGTTGGTGTAGAGTGTGTCAGGGAGGGACCATAGGGGAGGGACCAACGAGAACAAGTGGAGCGGTTGAGGTATTTGGATTCAAATTGTTATCCCAACTGCCATTTTCTCCCCAAATCCTCCACTTTAAGAGCCTTTCCAGTCATATGCAGTTACTTGAGTGCCTTGAAAAGCGCTATATAAATCCAATCCATTATTATTATTATTATTATTGAGACAGAACTGTTTATATCTTTATAGCAAAAATGGTTTTCAAGACATGATAAATAATGTTTTGCTTAGATGGATGAAGATGTTAAAGTTGCCAAGAGTCAACCAAGAGCATATTAAGACAGTTAGTTTTTTAGTTCATGTAGCCGCCATTCAAAGAAAATATTTTAAACCTGCAGTGTGTAGAATTTTGGGTTTTATTTCCTAGCAGATTTTGTAGAAAGTAATTATAATATCCATAAGTACATTTAATTTAGTGCATAATAGCTGAAAAAAATGTTTTGAATTATTTTTTTTCCCTTAGAAAGGGTCTCATATATGTCCATATTTCTGCATATTTTGGACCAAGGCCTAGTGCCGCCATCTTGAAAGTGTCATAGTTGGAATGTCATCGGGTGCATTGTTTAAAATTTAGAATTGTTTTTGTCCTTGAAGGCCACTGTAGCTTCTGTTATTATTCGAAAGGGTTGGGGTTACCCAGGGAGTGTTGCATTCTAGAACTTTGTAGAACTTTCTTGATGATGTCATATTACACACTGCACCTTTAAAGTCAATGAAAGCCTGTGAACCACTTTTCCAAAAACTAAATACGATAAACTGTTATGAATGTAGTATAGGGCCGTATTGTTGTACAACTCAAGAAAACACAAGTTGAGATATTTTCTTTCTCTCAGATTTGATTTGACAACTCCCCAGTTGAGGACACTAGCAAACTGTGAGTAGGATAGAACTCTGAAATCATATTTCAACAGTGAACAACACTTCAAACTGCATTTAAAATATGGGTTTTTGAAGAAGAAAAAAAAGATCATTATAGATAAGGATGGAGGGGGGGGGGGGAAACGCTATAACCCATCATCAAAAGGAATTTTTACGAGTCTGGGATTTATAATAAAAAAAAATCGATTTTAAATTCACAAAAAATAAGGGTGTTCTTTGTGAGCTATAGTGGGGAAGAGAGAGACAGAGAGACAGAGACAGAGAGAAAGAGAGAGTTATTCAGCAGTTCCACTTTGAATTCCTATAGTGGAGCCATTGTCTTTGAAAACGTGCTTTCCATGTTTCAAACAGACGGCCCAAGAAATGAAAGAGTAAGCATCGGATAAAGAGGCTTTTTCAGTTTTCAGTGTTGATAATGGTTGGGGGGGGAAGTTGAGGTGCCAGCACTGCTATACTATATGTCTCATTTGGATCTCATTCAAAACCCATAGGAGACAATGGTGGCCATTAAATTGTGTCCTGGTAACAGTGGGTGTGTGTGTGTGTGTGTGTGTTAAATTGTGTCCTGTTCACAGCTTGTGTGTCATTGTGAGTGATGCACAGTATGCGGTATAACATATGAAGCCAAATGACAAGTCGAGACTGCCGGCTGTGTAGTGTGTAGTGTATACTCGCAAAGAACTGGACGATTCAGCAGGATACAAAACAACTGTGACAAGTGAATAAGGGCTTTTGGCAAATGGACCCATACGTCTCTGTTGTCACTTACATGTATGTCTGGAACATGTGATCCATCATGGCAAGGATTGGTGCTAGTATGAAGCATTGAGCCACACCAGGCGCTGTCCCATATTAGGCCAGACACAGCAGGCACAAATATATATTTTTTTTTATCAAGCGCTAGTCAATTTTGAGGTACATTTTTTGGCTATTTATCTTCCATAACATGTCTTATTTCATACTAGAATGAATACAAGTTGCTGTAGTATATGTAGCTGTATATTTGACTAAACCGTATCTGTTTGCATCTGTATATGTCTCCCATACAACCATCTTTTTTTTTTTTTTTTTTTAAGATATTTTTTGGGCATTTGTATGCTTTATTGATAGTGTAGAGACAGAGTTGAAATGGGACAGAGAGGGGAGTGACATGCAGAGAACGACCGCGGGCTGGAATCGAACCCGGGTCCGCTGCTGGCCTAGGCCAATGGGGGGGGGGGGCGCCCTACCAACTGAGCTAAGGGCGCCCCAATACAACCATCTTTAACAGATATTATCTCAACATTTGTTTTTTTTCACAACTTCTAAAGCACTCAACTGAACCTCTATCATTCTTAGCACTATTCTGAATGTTGTTACAGAAGGATGTGTTTATATGTTGTTTATTGTCTGATAGCCTATGTGGTACATTTTCTTCTGAAAAAAAAAACATGCCAAAATTGCATTTTTAAAACCATAGTATTTTTTTGATTTATAAAATGAAAGAAAAGGCTGTATCCAAATCATGTTCGATAACAAATGTGGACTCAAAAAAAGCAATACAGATTTAAAATCTGGCTTCATCCAACATCTCGATTTTTGTTTTTTTAAAGAGATGCAAATGTCCGTATAAGTGGTTAGATATTGCAAAATGTCCATATGTATTCAATGATGATCGCTATTACTTAACAATGTACCCTGTTCACCTGCAGTGTCTTGCCTTAAGAGAATATAAGGAGATAGAAAAAGAGAGAGAGAGAGAGAGAGAGAGAGAGAGAAAGAGATTGTCTTGGCACGGTTGGCCTGATTTAAAGGTGATGTAAACAGACCCTGATGTACGGAGCTGTGCCGTCCATCCATCATTCCCTCCGTCCTGAAGGGCTTTAATCTTCTGCAAACACAGTCCTGCCACCGCAGCCCACGACTCTCAAGCCCTTAATATCCCTCTTGTTTGGGGACATTGTTTCCGCAGTAACCAACACACTCTCACTGGGCAGAAGAAAATGACACCGTTGAGAGGTTAAAAGGTCCTAAGTTTGTGTGTGTGTGTGTGTGTGTGTGTGTGTGTGTGTGTGTGTGTGTGTGTGTGTGTGTGTGTGTGTGTGTGTGTGTGTGTGTGTGTGTGTGTGTGTGTGAGAAAGGTGTGGGGGTGGTGGGGCCACTCTTAAGCCGTATGAGTTTTCTCAATTTACCGAACTCATTATTTGAAACGGCTCTGACATGATTAATGTAGCACCAAACAATTGTTGACACGTCATTAATTGATAGCACCCCCGCTGTGATGGTCCGCTATAGGGCTGTTCTCTGCATTATCTGGCCTAATAGTTTGTCTGCACATCTTTTGAACCAGGTTAAAATTGCTGACAATCGTTTTAGGAATGTGATACATGTAAATAGGAAAGGGAATGCATTAAAGCTATAGTGCGTAAATGATGTTGTCCCATGAAGAATTCTGAGTAATAACAACAATACTGTTTGCCAATCTACACAAGGTAAGCCTGCAGTGATCGCCCCTGGATTTGTTACCTTCTGCTGTAGGTCCAGGTTTTTTCTTAGCAGTAGAATCAACAACTTAAACATGTATTGGGCCCTTCTTGAGCTCCTGCGCCAGTGTCAGGGGGGCGACACCAGTTTGTAAACGCTGCCATACTGAGAAATACAAAGACAGTTTTGTGGGGCTGATAGGCTTAAATCAACTTTGGCGATCGCTTGAATGTAACCAAAATTAATTAATATAAGAAAGTTACACACTATAGCTTTAAATCAGTGCCTTGTTTAAAAATAACACATGAGCAGGGAGCCGCAATATGGCATCGTATTTTTTCTGTTACAGTGCTGTAGTGTGTACCCCCTTTGACTTTGAATTGATTGGTGGCATTATTTAGGTTTTTGGCTTCTTGTCAGTTGTGTCTCCTTGTCCTTCCTGTTAGCGCTGATACTGCCAAGCTGCTGTCTCAGCTAAATGATGTAAGACCTCAGGGCCTGATGGGAAAGTTTTTTATAAATGGCTGCACCAGACATTATCCCATTCCGGTCACCAAAGTAGAAAGCTGCCCAATACAGATAAGTTACAGTATATGGATGAAAATGGTCTAGGATGGTTGGATGGATCCCTTCTTTTTTTTTTTGTGATAAGGATGATTAAGCCAATTTGTCATAACATAAATGTATTATGTCTTTCTTACAATCAAATATGTGTGCTAACAAAATGAAAATGTATTAACAATGATGGCTTAGGACATGTCTATTAATTTACCTTGAGCATTTGCAAGGTAGTGCATTTAATGTGGCACATTATAATACAATGCGATATTTAGCATAATATTAAAAGTCTGATCAGATTCATATGGCCAATACCGTACGTCCACAATAGTATAGGAGCTATTTTTACATTGTTTGGAGAAGATCCCTTAGTTTTGGTGTACGGAAACCTTAATTCACTGGCATTTTAGACAATAGCGTAACACTTTAAAATGCGTGGCAACATCTTTTTGAAAATAAAACATTTCCTCCATTAAGATGATAATACCCTCACACACACAGACACACACACAGACACACACACACACACACACACACACACACACACACACACACACACACACACACACAAAGCCTTGTCCATTAACAACGTGTTTTCCCAGTTTGATATGGGATAAGTTGACTCATTTTTCACAGAGCTCTGACCTCAACCCAATCAAACACTTCTGGGATGATCCGGAGCCCGGGCCTTATCACCCAACATCAGTACCCGACCTCGCTAATGCATTCTGGGGTCGGATGGGAGCAGGTCCCCCGTGCCATGTTCCAAAATTGTGTTGAAAAGCTTCCCAGAAAAGAAGAAGCTCTTAGACATATCAATGTATCCATTGCTCCGGAAAAGAGATTGTTTCTGCGATTTAAATATGGGTGTAGTAGTCTGGTATCAACATACAGTACCTCTGGCTATATATAGTGTGGTGTCTGTCTGTACACTCAATCAGTCATTTCGAGTTGATAAATATTGGTCTGGTATCTTGACACTCTTACCAACATTGTTCTATAGACCCTTAACCTCAATTTAGATGTGAAAACAAATTAGTCAATGAACAGCAGATGACTCATATATGCCCCCCCTCCCCCCCACTAGCAGTGTAGTTTGTCATTGCAGTGCAGTTTTTATATAGTTTCAAGCAGAAATGGGATAAAAAGCTATCTTTGATATTGTTGTAATTAGTGTTTAAAAGTTGTTGTTTTTCTCATTATTGACAAAGTGCTTGTATACCCCTTGGTGTTCTCTGTGCCATTATTTCTAACAGTGAACTTCCTTGTATTTCTTATCATTTCTTGGCAGTTGATCAAGTCAAATATGATTTATTTTGTGGTACTGGACGGCGCAGTAAGTATTCTACAATACTGATTGGCATTTAATCCCTTCATTATTTCTAAATGAGGGTGAGGTTCAGAGATAGATTTGTTTATTTGACTTTTTTACTAAATAAAATATAGTTCAATGCTTGACCCCAGGCTAAAAAAATATCACAAATATTTATTTTTTACACTGTTTGGAAAAGTTTATTCACACACACACACACACACACACACACACACACACACACACACACACACACACACAAACAATCATACACACACACAAAGAGAGAGAGTGAGAGAGAGAGAGAGAGAGAAAGACTACACAATTTAAATTATTGTTGTGTAGGATTGCCTATCAGCGATGCAAGTGAAACCGGTCGGCCAGTCTCTTGAGTGTATCATCGTTTATTTTCCAAATAGATTGTACACACAGACACACACACACACACACACACACACACACTCACTCACTACACACACACACACACACACACACACACACTCATCACTGACTACACACAGCGTCCTCACGTCTCTCCATGAACCCCCCCGGCTTTCAGCATCAATTGAGTGGGAAGCTCACTGCTGCAGAAGCAACCTATTATTTTGGGAATCACAAAAACATAAAAAAAATATTAAATGAATGACGCCTCAAGTACTCCTGAGTATGTCTGTTTGTTTGGAAGGTCAAGAGCAGAGTAATCACACTTTTCATTCCACACATCGGCACTATACAAAAGCATTTCTCAGAAGTAAACAATGCGCAGAGAAGCATGAATGATATGGTGGATGGTGGAGATAAAACACAAATCTGTACACAGGTCAAAACACTGACAACTCTTCAGAAAGTATTTTTTTAAATAAACTAAAATTCCCCCATAGAATGTACTGCGGTTAAAAATGTTGCATTAAACCTGCAGTGTGTAGAATTTTGGGATTTTTTTCATAACAGACTTGGTAGAAAATAATCACACTATTCATAAGTACGTTTAATTTAGTGCAATATTTTCTCCCTCAGAAAGGGTCTCTTATATCCCCGTATTTCTCCATACCATGGACCAAGGCATGGGCGTCGCCATTTTGGAAGCGTCATAGTTGGAATGTCTTCAGCTCTACAGAAGCACAGAATGGAACAGTGTCCATCAGAACTACCAGCTGGAATCTTCTTGAAGAATTTAAATTGCTTCTCTGAATGGGAGCCATAGAGACGAACTGTTGTGATCATTTCATATTACACACTGCACCTTTTAAATAATCATCAATGTGTGATTCATCTGTGTGGCTGCGATAAAATTAAATTAACAGTGGCCTTGAGACCATAGAAAACAACCCCCCCGCCCCCCCCCCAAAAAAAAAAGCTATCATGTACAAGCAATCTTGACCGGTGCTCAGAAGTAAACGTCATCACCTCAAACCAGTGAGAAAAAAAAACACAGACAAAAACAGATGGGGACACAGCACTCTCATGTGAAAATGAATGAAAATTGCTCTTATGGTGGTTCTCCCTTCTATCTCATGGTCAGAAGCCTGATTTTGAAGGGGACGTTTAAAGCATCATTCAATTCACAAGCTTAGCACCAAATGGAACATTCAATTGTGCATGAGACTGAAATCACGGCCCTTCAAAAGGCACTTGAGAGTTGCTCTCTTTACACACACACTTTCTCTCTGCCTGGATTTTTTTTCATGAATGTTGGTTTTGGTAGGTAGCTAGATATGTAGCGAAATGGTGTTCCCATCCCCTGGCCTAGTCTGGTATGGTCAGATGATTGGTGAATTGTTTCTGTTAAAAGGGTGATAGAGCTTCCAATGGGCACACACCCTGATATTTGAACAAAATAACAAAATCAACGACTACATTCAAGATGTATTGTAAGGTCTGGAACCAGGCTAATCCTCACATCTCAAAATTTAAAACAGCCAACGTCAATCCACAACCCTGGCAGTGATGGTCTATAGCATTGTGCTCACACCATACAACCCAATCCTTGTAACTCTGCCTACGTAAGATAGATGTAGTGGAACATTCACTCAAAGAAAAACACATTGCCTGCCTGTATAACAAGGCAGTGATTAAGTCTGTCAGAAAAATGAATTTTGGGATGGAAAAAAATATTTGTATGATAAACAGAATGTATATAGGAAACACAGCTAATTCACTAATTAACTTGGTTAGCAGCATGTAATGGGTATGGTCACAGTAAATAATATATTTGCTCTATTTTACTTTTATTCAATTTTTTTTTTTTTGCATATTCAGCCACGGATATTCAAGTTCCCAGGAGCTTTAAAAGGACCTAGTATAATATGAAACATGATGCATTGCTTCAGGCTATTGTAACTACTGTGTAGCTTATCACTGATTGCTCAGTATAATACCAAACACTGGGTGTAATAGCTAGTTAGAGCCTGTGCTATTTAGCTTTTCCATTATTCTTTTCTTATTTAGTCAGGTTATCATTACAGCAGTGTGTAGCTTTTCTGTACAGCTGTCCGTGCTAGTAACATTTGTGCTATTGTGTTCCAATAGTATATAAATTATGTGAACACAAATAGTCCTTAATGGGCGACCCCAGCGATATTACAGTATATCTGCCTTCAAAGCATGCCCAGCCTCCGAAGCAACATTTGTATAACTAAAAAACCCTCAATCTACCTTCATTTAAGTCCTGATTGTGCTACATACATCCAATAAATGTGAAGGCATTTACCACAGGCGGGCTGCCACTTCAGCCCTAATGCAGCTGACAGTGCTTCCGCCGATATGTTAGTCACCGTCGGCATATTCAATGCAAAATACTCAGGGCACCGGGAGCAGACTTTTCACTGAAGAGTTAAGAGTGTGAGGGCTTCATTTTGGCAAAAGCAGCAAAGGATTTATTCAGGGCAAAGGCAGATACTAAGTACTTTCTAGAAATATTCATTGCCTGTGAAGAGACGTCCATGTTATTGGAGTGCGGAGGAGATTCCGTGCCTAGGAACTGTGATTCACCATGACTGATATTTAAGGACATATTTTGTATGTGTTTGCTTCTCTTCTTGACTCCATCTTTTAAAATAAATGGCAAACACACTGTCATGCTGTAGCAGGACGAATAATGAGACAAAATGAAATCTGACAAGTATGAAGAGAAAACAATTCATTTAACTTTTATTCATCCTGTCTATAAACCCTCACAAGGGAGATGTGGTTATGATTGAGTATGATTCTCTTGTGTGCAAACCAAAGTAAGTTTAACCAAGTTTATTAAGAGTAGCTACGAGGAACTTTCAGTTTGTGTTGATTCTATCGCCCCCTTTGGACCAAAGTGGTAGTGTTGTTTTTACGACAAAAGCGCCTGCTGTCTTGAAGATCTTTGCCTTTGTGTTTGTAAACACATCAGTAATATGACCATGGTGAAGCAAAGTAAACGTTGACTACTGTTGGATTGTCCAGTCATTTTCCTGCCATACATTGTTTTGTAATTTCCCCGGGAGATCATACCCGTGCAATGGCATTAATAATAACTATACAAAAATAGCATTATTTTCACTGATTTTAGATGTCATGAATTATCATCAGAAGAAACATGAGACTGTTTCAGAAATAATAAAACATTCCTCATAGGAGGTTTACTTTAAGTTTATTGTGGCAGTGTAAATCCAATACAAGCCAAAGACATTAGCGAGCATCCTCTATGATGAAAAACCCAAACACACTGTGCGATAAAGCATTAGGAAAGGACTGCAGCCAAGTGACATGTTGAGAATCCTCTTTGGCCTCTTTGACTGCTAATCAGAATAGATCTTAAGCTGCTCCTGCACCGGTGTGTCCCCCACAAAAGGCATGTGTTACTGTTAAGGGCCCGAGTGTAGCTCCATGCCACCTGGCCCTCTCCTTCATCCTCTAACCCATCTTACACGCCCCACCAAACAGGCAGATCCCATACGGTCCGACAGCCATTTATCATCCATTAATCTTCACTTTTTTTTCTATTTGGTCCCAACTGTTTTACTGATATCCAGCCCTAAAACACTATCTCTCTCTCTCTCTCTCTCTCCCTCTTTATCTCGCTTTCACTCTTTCCTCCTCTCTGTCACGTTTTATCTCTCTCTCTCTTTTGTTCTCTGCCTCTCTCTCTCTCTCACTCACTCTCTCTCTCTCTCTCTCTCTCTCTCTCTCTCTCTCTCTCTCTCTCTCTCTCTCTCCCTCTCATATTCATCTGTGTTCTTGTCGTGTGGTCTCCTGCCAGCCAAGCACGATTTATATCATAATTATCGAGGCGTTCCCCTCAATGGGTGTGTTGTCCTTTGAGAGAGTGAACAAAATATATATGACAGGTACGAACACAGAGTCCCAGGCCCCCAGACAGATAGATAAATGTGTTTGTTGCTTTATCTTGCTCTTAGCTGTACAGCCAAGTGAAGTGTAAAATCACAGAAAATGCTGTAACGCCAGAACTTTCCCCCACGTGGCCAAGGCATGCAACAGGTCTTGGGAATCCATTCAAAACAAATACAAAAAAAATATAAAAGAATTGGCAAAAGAATATAGGTTTTATATAAAAAAATGTTTTTAAAAATAAACATGGCGCATATGCAGCTTTTGATTTACTCGTCAGTGAAATCTGTTTAGTTTTTTTCGAGCCTTCTGAGTATTTATTTAATGACACAGTTATGTGTCAGAGTAAAGTGTGTTCTGAGGGTGGCATCAACATACCCCCACACACACACAGATGGAAGAGATCAAATCGCGAACGACACCTCTAAAAAACCCTCGGATAGAAATATGGTTAGTCACTATAGTCACTTACGCTGCACGGATACAAGTATTTAATCTGTGAAACCTCTGTAAACTCTTAAATAGGAAAAATGTATATATGATATCAACTTTGTGTGTCTCAATATGCCTTTACAAAAATCAGATAATTTTTTTTTCCATAAATATTATAACTGTGGTTGTATAAGTTACTAAAACATACTTTAGTGTTTTCACAACAATGGTGAATTAGCCTGTTGCCCGTAGCATGCCAACATTGACCAATCAGATCACAGCATTTTATCAGTGCTGTTTAATACAGGAGTATTCTTGGGAGTACAAAGTCGAAAGGGCAAGTGACAAAAATCTCACATTTTGCTTTTTTTCACTCTGTAGAGAGAGCTCACTTGGGTTCACTCAGTGTCTTATTTTAAATATACACCAAGCCAAGGAGGAAGCCCCTTATCAAGGAGATGTGAGCTACTGTGATATATTTGCCATATCCAGCTGCATTGTGCTGATAAGAAAACCCACATTATATTCTCTCTACATGCATGCTTTAATTAAACCAAATAAGAGTCTCTCAGGTTGCCAGTTGATGTACTTCATCTTTGTTTAAAATGATGCAAAGCTACACCGAGGTTTAGAGAGAGCTTTTTACAGTTCTCAGAGTTATAAATAAATGAATAGAATATTACATGGATGTGTGCCCTCTTTCTTCTGACCACCTGCTGCTTACTTGTTTACAGAAGTCACATTTCAGGTGATAGTCTAAAATATTTAGGCATCATAAATACAACATCTTCAACACACACACACACACACACACAGACACACACACAAACTGGTTTCTATGTGTCAGGACTTAACATGTTCCACCGTGTCTGCGTGGGTTAAGTCCGGGAGTCCCGGTGTCCTCCCACAAGAAATTCAAAAAAACAAAATTTCAATAAAATCTCTCAACATATAATAAAAAAGAAAAGACATTTTTTAAATTAAAACTCCTTACAAATAAAAAAATAAATAAAAAAAACATAGGATTTTTTTTTTTAATGAAAATATCACAAAGGAAACAAACTTCATGTCATAAAGATATCGTCTTTAAAAACTAACTTTCTTTCCACCTGCTGCTTTTCCACCCAGTCTCCGCTCCACACCTATGAGACTCAGACACCATCAGTATTCCTCCGGCCTGCTCCCCTCTCCCCCTGCTCACCTGCCTGCTGTCGCGTCTCACAAAGCAGCTAGCAGCTAACCCCCGGGGGCATTAGTGCTGGACCTCTCCCCACATGGGACTGGTTGCTCTCTTTGACACCTGTCTCCCCCAGTTTGACCCCAGTCACGCTCCTGATCCTAAGCTACCAAGCATCCAAGTCCGAATCTACTGGCGTTTTTCTAGACATTGACAGGCAGCTACTAACACCAGCCAAACATGTCAGTGAGTGAGGTGGCCTCTTTGGAAAAACAAAGGGAAATACTCTAGGGAATAATGAATTTAAAGGTGCTATGAGGAACTTTTAAATATTTCTGAAACAGTCTAGATTTTCCTCTGATGGTCATACATTGCATGTAACAGCAAAGGAGAGCATCAGTGCTTTTTGTATATGTTTTTTCTTAATGCTTTTGTCATGGGTACGCTCACCCAGTAACTATAGCTGGCGTGGTAAAAACACTACCGCTTTTGTCCAAAGGGGGTGCAAGAATGAACACAAACTGAAAAGTTCCTCGGGGCACCTTTTAAAGTGTTAAAAGCCAGTAAGGCAGCCATCATATTTACTTTAAAAGTCTGGTCACTTTCACTTTCACGGTCTGGTTCACTATGGATTTTGTCCCAAGCCCTTTTTATAGCGGAGACACGTTTTAATAGAATTAAAAAGTTTCCCAGAATTGACTCGGGAAAGGCCACGGTTGTAACCGCGGAAGAAAGCCACGTCGAAAAAACAACCAGACAGAAATCTTTGCCCGAGACGGATCAATAGCCATCACAATCCACACAGTGTATGATGTCGGAATCTTTATTTTATGTTTGTGTCAGAGGACGCATGTAAAGGCCAGAGTAGTTTTGCGTTATGTTCCACAGTGAATGGCAAAGGGGGTCTGATACACTTCAGACAAAAATATAGTTTTTTTCAAGCTCTGGTCAAGTTGTTACAGAAGGATTTGTTCATATGTTGTCAATTGTCTGATTTATGATACATTTCATTCTTAAAAACGTGCAGAAAATGCATTTTTAAGGCACATATTTTCTTTTCAATGCATAAACTTTGAACGAATGTTGTAAAAAATTAAACACAGATTTTAACTCTGTCTTAATCCAAAATCTAGATTTTAGTTTTTAAAGGAAATTCAAATGTGTGCATGATTAGTTAGACATTGCCAAATATGCATATCTATTGCAAAACAATTTTACAAAAATGTGATAAAAAAAATCTGCTTTAATGTAAGTAATCAACTGGCAAAGTGACAATATCTATAAGTAAAAAAAAAGTATTTGTCTTCAAGAAAAAAAAAACTGAAGAAAATATTCCAGTAATTATATCTTCAATATGATACTAAACAAGCAGAAATGTCTATTTTAAATATATATATTCCCCAAACTGAATACATTACGGTTATGGCCATTACACTACATCATCTTAATATGCAATACAGACAAAGTATTGGCTCAGTCGATCCGGACTGTAAATGTTGAATGTGCGGTTTATGTTTCTGGCACCAGTGTTTGTGGTACAGTGAAAACGATATCCATGTTTTTGTGGATCAAGTTCCCTCAATACTGCTGTCGTTTCAACTCATTACTCATTCATGTAGGCTACTGTCAGGTTAAGCTGTCTGTACTGCATTCAAATAGGTCTAAATGTTGTTTAAAACATAATACTTTAGCTTACATTGATTACAATATGTGAGGATATTTTGAAAATGTGTTTTGTCACTGATTTGGAAAGTTAGGTTGTTTGAAAAAAAATATTTGGGATAGTGTACTGCAAATCTGTGCTAAATCCACATGTATAATTGAAAATATTTAGTTTTAAATGAAATATCAGCATGAGTTATGCTCGCAAACACATCCTAAATAAAAATCCAGGCCTGTGTTACAGTTGTGCTTATGGGAAATACAGATGAAAACACATCATAAAGTATTATAAATAAGTTAGCTGCATGCGAAAAGATAACCAACTTTGATTTACATTTATATCATAGATTAGTTCCAAATGGCAGGGCTTTTCTAGGATGTGTGGACAGAGGAGAAGCAGGAAAAGAGAGAGGGAATTTGCAATTAGAAATTGTTATCTTATTATCAATTAGTAATTTGATAAAAATCAAATTAATAAATAAACTTGTGTTTTTATTGTTTTAAATATCTCTAAAGACAATTTATATTTACAGTCCCCTCCAAAAGTATTGGAACATTGAGGCCAATTCCTTTATTTTCGCTGTAGACTGGAAACATTTGGGTTTGACACCAACAGATGAATATGAGACAATAGCTCAACATTTCAGCTTTCATTTCCAGGTATTTACATCTGAATCTGATACACAACTGAGAAGATATCATTATTTGTAAAGGAACACCACATGTTTAGGTCAGCATAAGTATTGGAACAGATAGACTTAAAATCAATTAAAGAAAATGTTGATCTCTTGCCTCATACTGTATATTGTTCTATTGGGTGGTGTCTAATGTTTAGTTTCTTGTCTCATTCCAATGGACGACATTCCAATGACTGTCCTTTACCTGCTTCTACCTGCTTTACACCACAGCCTAACGCATACCTTCACACAGAGCCTAATGCAAACCGTCACACACACCGACTCTACAAAGTTACCTGAGCTGGGACTTTTGTGCTGATGAAGCAAAGCGTTCACCTGTTTCCACATAGTCATCCATGAAAGTGACTCTGTGTTTTACATCCCAACTGCACACTGTCATTTACCTCATCGCCGCTTCAAGGACCAGACAAAAACTCAGAGGTGAATGCCTTTTTCACTTATCACCACCCATGTGCAAAATGATATGATTCAGTTACTCTTCCTTATTTTATTTTTGGAGTTGCAATAGCCTCGCTCTCTTCGGGGTTAAAAGTACTTGGCATGCAAAGCTCGTCGGTCAACATAAAAACAAATTTGAGGCAAATTAGCAATGACTACTAATAATGTCTTATTGTCTTTACTAAAGTAGCTACAAGGAACTTTTGAATATTTCTGAAACAGTCTAAATTTTTCTCTGATGATCAGAAATTACAGCAAACGAGACCATCAGTGCAAATCATTCTATTTGTATAGACACAAACTGAAAGTTCCTCAGCGCTCCTTTGATTTTTAAATATAAATACAATGTTTATGTTAGCTTAGTATAGTCACCGGATTGTGCCAATTTGAATTGCACTTGACTTAAGAGGCATGTGTTGCGAAAATGTTTCAGGCATTTGATCCAGGGGGCTCTAGTGATCCAGATGCATGGATCAACACAACCTCTCTATATTCATCCAGGGAGATTATCTATAGCTCCTCTTGTTCAAGAAGGGTTTGTATCAGTAAAGCTCAAATCTGCATTGTGTACACTGCAAAGTAAGCTACATGAAATTGTTACTGTCGACAAAATATTTTGAAAAAATAAATATATATTTGCATTCGCCTGCAAGTTTAATTCCTTTGTTGTTGAAACAATGAAAAGATTTAATTGTTTTATAGATTCTGAGAAGATATAGATAATTGTAATTAGTTGTACGTGGGTTGTAGATAACGCAAAATCAATTATAATTTCAGCGGTAGTGATTTACATCAAGATAGTGGTTATTTAGTGTATAGATGTGTATTACAGATATTCTCTGTGATATATGAATATATTTGGACGTATAGATATATACACAGCTCCAGAAAAAAAAATTAGGAGACCACTCCAAATGTTCAGTGTCTCACATTTTACTATTCAGAGGCATATGTTTGAGTAGAATGAAATTCTTTGGTTTTATAATATAAACTACTGACAACATTTCTACCAAATTCATAATAAAAATATTGTCATTCAGAGCATTTTCAATAAGTAATATAGAGATAAAGATATAAGAAAAACCCATACTGGTCTCTTATTTTTTTTCCGGGGCTGTATATAAAGGATAATTGAATGGACCAATTTTGGCCAAACAGATGGTTCGAGGTGACTTTGTAGAAATCCTCTAACACTAGAAAAGGTTGTCACTCGTTAGAAATTCCCCACACAAATAAAAACTCATGAAATACAAATTGTTAGCCTCATAGCATAATTGCCTAAATCACATTTAATCTACTCTACTTTTACTCTACATCTACTCTATTCTACATCTACATCTACTCTACATCTACTTGACCCTACTCTATAACCCTTAACATTTGACTTAGGCAAGTATGCTATTAGGCTAACGAAAAGTAGATGTAGAGTAGAGTAGATGTAGAGTAAATATGATTTATTATGCTATGAGGCTAACGGCAGTAGTGTGATCAGTGGTCATGTGACATACAGAGGCATATGGACTCTGTAAGGCAGGGCTTGTCTTGTGACGCCATGGGTCGATCCACTGGTGAGAAATGACACTCAGTTTGTTTCCCATCTTACGCTACCTCTCTCTCTCTCTCTCACACACACACACACACACACACACACACACACACACACACACACACACACACACACACACTCACTACCTGGGGCAGCCATGTATGATTAACATTCCCCTGACTAGTGACCCGTGGTGTGTTGTTCTGCTGTTAGGACTGGGCAGTCACATCACATGGAGCTCCTTGACTCATTGAGCACATGGTAAACTCATGGATTTGACCTGAACTTTGTGTGTGTGTGTGTGTGTGTGTGTGTGTGTGTGTGTGTGTGTGTGTGTGTGTGTGTATTTGAGTTTTAGACCTTAAGAGTGAGGACATTTTTGGAAAGTGAGGACATTTTGGCCGGTCCTCACTTTGGGACAGGCCTTTAAAGGAGCTGTTTGAGGGTTAACACTAGGTTTTAAGGTTCAGGTTATAATAAGGTTTATCTTAGGGTTAGTGTAAGGGTTGGGGTTAGGCATTTAGTTTTGATGGTGAGGATAAGGGGCTAGGGGATGCATTATGTCAATGAATATCCTCAAAATTATAGCCGGACAAACGGCATAACTCAATTCATTTTGACCTCATCACTTGATATTGTGGAAAGACTTGAGGCAGGGGTGGATGATGCCATCATTAGTAACTAGCTTCTTATCCTTGAAGGCCACTGTAGCTTCGTTAAATTCTTCGAACAGGAGGGGTAGACAAGGACACGTCAATCTAGCATTTTCACCACTATACTATTTTATTACACACTGCACCTTTAAACTTATGCTTTACACAAAAATGCTTAATGTTATGCCTCTACATTAAAGGCATAGTGGAGGGACTGTGTTTGATAGCTAAAATAAATAAAAAATTAAAGGGAAATGTTAAAGGAAGATGGGCAGTAAACAGTATATATTAATGGTATAGAGGGCAAGCAGGGAGGGACAAAAAACAAGCTGGGTCTCTCAAAGATGTGCCAAATGTTTTCTTGCCTTGCCTGTAGGGAGGAAAATTGGAAAAGCTAGACGACAGTTTGGGGAGGCACAGAGCGAAAGAGGAGATCCGTCTTCCGCTGAGACCTTGTCTGTGAAAAGAAGATATGGAAGGGACAGCGTATAGATACATGGACAAGTACACACACACACACACACACACACACACATACACAATAACACACACACACACACACACACACACAATAACACACACACACATACAATAACACACATACACATACACGAACACACACGTACAATAACACACACACACACACACCAAAAAACCTCCAAACTTCCTAAAATACAACTCCCTTTAGTTGAAAAGAAGACCCAAAAACTTCACAGAGCAGAGAGAAGGATAACTAATCTAGATGGAGTGAGCGGCGTGAAGTTGCCGCTTAGGGAGCAGAGAAAATAGCTTGTCTATGTCACATGCTAAACTGAGCATCTCTTTAGGTCTGGGACTGAAATACAAGTGATGAAGAGAAACCAGTCAAACACATTAATCAAAAAGAACTTTAAAAAGTTGTTTGAAATTGTCAAACTTTTGATGCCTAGTTTTGACACATCTATTATAGTATATCTAGTGGTTGTAGCCGCTCTTAGTGACCCAAAGAAGCATTCACCTCAAACAACAGTTATGGATGCAAATGTACTTTTGTGTTGTTAGGATGGAGAGATCCACCATTACTTGTTTGTTTCAAAAAATGTTTTGCCAAACGTTAGCTAGAATGTCGTGCGATTTATTGTGAAAATTAATGGAAAAACCTTAAATGTTGAAAAACTATTTGATTTACCATTTTTTTAAAGATATTTTTATGGCATTTTTATGTTTTATTGATAGTGTAGAGACAAAGTTGAAATGGGGCAGAGAGGGGAGTGACATGCAGAGAACGACCGCGGGCTGGAATCGAACCCGGGTCCGCTGCTGGCCCAGGCCCATGGGGGGGGGACGCCTTACCAACTGAGCTAAAGGCGCCCCCAGATTTACCAATTTCAATGCGAAATGTCATCACACCCAGGTTTTTATTTGCTTCAAAAATGTCGGAGGAAAGCGTATTTTCACTGGCTTAATTGTATGAATGTTTTTAGCTGATAATTCAATTGACTACTACATGGAAACGTGGTTAATTTAGCATTTTGGTGATATCTTTGTCCCATTTTTCCTTTTGGATTTCTGGCCAAAAAATGTGAAAGTGTTTTGTGGTCGTATCTTTATAACAAGCGCTCATTTTCAGAGTGTACATTTCTGAAGCCTAACAGCTGAGCCTGTGTGCGTGACCCCTATCAACACCGTCTGAGAATAACTGCCGGAGAAAGGAAAAAAAAACCCAGTCATGTAGAAAAGTTAGTGAAGCTCAAAGAGGGCTTTAGATTAAGAGTTACGCAAGAAGAGAACGACAAAAACAAACTGTAGGTATAGTGGCGGCGGCGGGAGTACATTTCTCTGAACTAGAAAAACTGTACCTCCCTTGAAGTGTGTGTGTGTGTATGTCTTTGTGTGTGTGAGAGAGAGAGTGTGTGTGTGTGTGTGCGTCTATATGTGTTTGGGAGAGTGTGTATACATGAGAGAGCTATAGCAGCAGAAGCTAATTTAAATGGAGCTTTATTTTAGAGGTACAATAGAAAGAAAGACCACAGAGGATTCAGTCATCAAACAAAACCCAAGAAAGAAAAAAAACTCTGTCTCCATGGGGCCAGGGGGGAGGGGGAGGGGGAGGGTGAGGGGAGAAAAAAGGAATAATAATTGTGTACACTCTGAAGGTCTAAGATTTGTCATTACGGAACGGGAGAGAACAGAGGGAGGGAGAGAAATAATAAGCCAGGGATTTCTAACGTTATTTAAAGTTAGGTGTAATCATTAGTCTGTGGCTGTGCAGCGACGGTCAGAGCAGCAGCCACCAGCAGCCACCCAAGAGAACATGATCAAAGAAGATGGAGGGGTTAAGTAAGTTTACCGGGTTGTAACGCAAACGGAAAACTTTACTAATCCTTAAATATACTGTTTAGTTAATGACAAAAAGAGGAAATGTCATTTGTAAAAAGACTATTAAAACTATTAAAAGTCGAAAGGTTTTACGAGAAACGCCTTTTTTCATTTTGTTAATTTTGAATATAAGTACAGCAGGTCTTAAAAATTTATTGTTGGCATTTGTTTAAGAACAGAATGTATCATAAATCAGACAATTAACAACATCTGAACAAATCCTTCTGTGTTATCCGTCGGAATAGTGCTAAGAATTATGATGGAAAGTTTGGTTGATGTAAGTACTTTAGAAGTTGAGATTTTAGCTTCAATGTTGAGATAATGGCCCTCAAAGATGGTTGTAAAGTAGAAATATAAATAAACATATTACATATATGTATATACATATTTAAACAGACAATATTTAGTCAAATAAACACCTAAATGTACATCTCATAATGAAACAATGACATGTATTGTGATTATGTGAACAAAGGATTGTCGGCTACATTTCACACACAAGCAACAAAGCCCGAATAGAAAACAGATAAAGTGTTCAAAATCTCTGCAGATTTCACCATGTGGTACGAGGTGAAGAATCAATGTTGGTCAGCTGCTAGCCATGCTCCGCTCCAGATGTCCCCTTTTGTTTTGCCAAGATGGATCTCACACAGTCTGGGGCCCGTTCTACACCACAGCACTGCACTGCATAGCTCCTGTGATATGTGGTTGTTAAATGAACACTCACTACAAACGTAATGTAAGCATCTTTATCTTTAAATATTATTATTTAACTTTTTTTTTTAAACCTTTATTTATACAGGTAAATCACATTGAGACCGGAGACTCTTTTTCAAGGGAGACCTGTTCCCGTGTACACATTAATATTCACACACACATTCATACACCAATAGCAGGCAGAATTACTATCGACGTTCACACGAGGCAAGGTGGGTGAAGTGTCTTGCCCGAGGACACAACAACCATGACACAAGTGGCAGGGCGGGAATCGAACCACCAACCCTTCGATCATTGGCCGACTCGCTCTACCACCTGAGCCACAGAACTGAATGTCCCGTAAACTTGGTACAAGGATTTGTGCAGCCTTATTGATATAAAGGCACTGATACATTTTGAGATTGTGCTATTTGTGACACTATAACATGTCTTCTTTCATAGTAGGGTATAAATGAAAGGTCCAAAACATACATTTTGGGTGTTTATGATAATGTTACTGAACCTTGTCTGTTTGCATCTGTATATTTCTCCTATACAACCACAACGGACATTATCTCAACATTAGTTTGTTTTCAATACTCTGAACCACAAATCGCAATTTCTAAAGAACTTACATCAAGTTAACTTTTCATAATCATTCTTAGCACTATTCTGAACGCTATAATTCAAGTGTGTGTGTTCCTATGTTGTTAAATGTCTTATTTATGATACATTGTGTTCTTTAAAACATGTTGAAAATGCATTTTTATACAACATATAGTAAACTTGTAACCTTATTCACCTGCAGTGTCTCGCCTTAACATCTATATTTGCACTTTCCCACTATAACATTTTAAAACCGAATAATAAATGCTTTGTCTGCACACTAACCTTTAAGATATTCATATTTAGAACAAGTCAAATACTGGGGGCACATTTTCATTGCCAGTATAGACATATATATAATAACCGGTGTAAGCCATGGGTGATATAACTTTATCTGCCAGCCCCTGATTGCTAATATAAAACAATACTGGACATAGAATTTGTTTGAGCACTTTGAATATGATATTGATTCTACAATATATCCAAGAGCTCCTTTAGGATAGGATAGGATTAACTTCTTTATTGGTTCTCGTGCGGTGTGGGGCTTTTTTGAAAAATGCCATTGAACCTCTTATCACATAGATTAGAATGGATTGCTTTTAATATTACCTCCAATAACGGGTCTAAATGGCCATTTTTCCTTCATTATATAAAAAGTCACCTTCCATTTGACAAGACATTTAGTATGGGCTTATGTGGCTCAAACTGTGCATAAAAAGTTTCAAAATTGAACTTTGGGGAGAGATTTTTTTTTAGGATTTTGGTGGGTGTTCTGTCTTAGAAAACGGGTATTCCTGGATCATTACATTGCATTTTATACTTTCTTGTATGCATCAATAGGATAGAATGTTACATTTTCTATATCTGCCATTAGTCAAACGTGGTCTAATTTAACGTAGGGACACTATTGGGGTTTTGTGTGATAAATGGTCCATGCAAGGGGAAGGAGTTCAGTTACACGCACTTATAAATACAAATATCCTGCTTTTTTCAGGGTTGACACAGGATATAATAGGCAAGGCAAGTTTATTTATATAGCACATATATATAATACCATATCCATACAGTAGAATGTATATTTATTTGCAATAATGTGTATTTGTACATATGAAGAGTTTATTTTAAGAGTATCTAGATAGTGTGTGTTCATCAGTCACTATCTCATTTTAGAATGAAACAAATGCTGTTGGTGTGCACACTTTCCATTTTGTTAAAGGTGGAGTCAGCGATTCTGGAGAACGATTGTTGACAAAATCACTGTTTTATCAAAATCAGTGAATATCTCTTTACAATCCACTACCTGTCCATATTGTGTTTGTGTGGTTGCTGAAATAGGTCCAGTGTTAATACACATCATAGGCTCTGTAAACAGGCATTTGGCTAGGTACGGTGGGCCCCCTTTGTTTACATACCCTTAGGTTGACATACCAGTATAGACTTAAACTCACCCAATATTACATTTCAGAAGTATCTGTCCAAAAAATACTTTTCCCTTTTACTTTGTACCTTAGAGACTGTGGGTGATGTACAGTTGAACTTCATTTCAAAAGTTCTGATAACGTGCAGCGGAAGGTCAGGGCTGGAAATTGCACCAAAACAGGGGTAGATAATAACTTAATCGGTTGTTTTTGGTTGAAATTGTGTTACCTTGGCTCATGGTGGAGTGGACACACACAAATAATATTCAATAGAGCACACCTTAATAAAGAATTAAGCGAAATAGTTTTCTCTTAATCCAATATGTGACATTTTAGGGGCAAAGGGCATCGAAACCACATCAAAACTGTGTAGAAATCAACTTTCTACATTAACTTTTTTGGCCTCCTGTGTAAATGACTGGTTGTATGGTGTATATACAGTACATTCAAGTTTCTAATGAAAAAAAAATGCTTGTATACACGAAAAACATCAATTACATGCTTGACCTGGATATAACCCCATCTCCAAGTTAATACTAAGCCCCAGCATAAAACTTGCAATGGCTTCTATTTAGTTCTGATTCTTTGGGCCAAAAGCAGCTCAGTATATGACAGCTTGTATTTATCTTGGTAAGAACTCTTGATTGGAAGTCCTGACAGATCTTAACCAACATTTGAAATTGTGTGCGCTGTGGATTCTCTCCCATGCTATTACTGGATTGAATACACACACACACACACACACACACACACACACACACACACACACACACACTCTCTCTCTCTCTCTCTTGGTTTTCCATTTATTTCGATGATCACATCCACTTTTAACCTTTGAAAACATTTTTGAATAAACAAAAACCTATTTTCTCCCTTGTTCCCTATCCTATCACATGGCTATCACTCATACACACACACGCGCCTGCACGCACGCAAACACACACACACACACACACACACACACACATTCTCTCACACACACACACACATTCTCCCACATACACCTACACACGCCCAGCTACAGCAGTATATACATATACACTACTTCGTAAAAATACAACGGTATTTGTATCATTAGGGGCTGAAGGGAAATAAATGGCCTTGCTTTTTTCTGAGGTCAAATTTTCCTCGGGAGCCTGCCTCTGTTTACCATATCTATCCGTCCTCGCCGCTGTCACGGAATGAGAAATACCTCTAGCCCAAAAGTGGCGCATTACAACTACCATTGTGAGCTAATGTCTTTCTCGGACCGGTCGCTGATGTATTTGTCGGCTGGCTGCCTCCAGACACAGCTATACCGTACAGGAGGAATGTAGGGCATGACATGGTGATTTTATACCCACACTATCTCTATCCCTATCCCTATCCCTATCCCTTTCCCTTTCCCTAAAGACTGTTTAAGTCACTTTGATGCTATCGAAATTCCAGTTTTAGTCCATTCCCTTATGAAATTGATGTGATACAGAAATTAGACGGTCTGGTTTGATGGATATACAAGTATATTTTCCTTGTATTTTAGGTGATATGAAAGGTATTTTGTTTCCATTTCTGGGATGTTGTTTACATTTAACTTCTAGTTGTTAAAGCTATAGCGCGTAACTTATCTCACCCCCATGAGGAATTCCGAGTAATTACAACAATAGTGTAGGTGGATCGATAAGGTAAGCCTTCCGGTTAACGCACATTAATTGTATTCCTTCTGCTGTACGTCCAGGTTTTTTATTAGCAGTAGAATCAACAACTGAAACCTTTCTCTGGCTCTTCTTGGGATTTTTCTTCAGCTCCTGCACCAGTGTCAGGGGGGTCGACACCAGTTTGTAAAAGCTGCCATACTGAGACATATAGAGAGTTTTGAGTAGCTGATAGGCTTAATCAACTTTATGTCAACTCATTTGGCAATGGCTTGAATATAACCAACATTCATCTACTGTACATGAATACAAAAGTTACGCAACTATAGCTTTAAACGCAATTATGCTTGTGTTTCAATATTATCTTGCAGCATGATAAATTAAACAGTGGGTATTGCTTGCTTTTTGTACAAACAATACAAACAGACAAAAAAATCAATACGGTGATGTTTTAACATTGACAGTAAAACCAAGGTTACAGTAATGAAATATATTTTCAGACACCAAATTATATCAATATTTTTTTTTTCATACATTTAATAGACAATTGTTCGGCTTCAGATCAATGATCACAATCAAAGAGGCAATTACATGATGAAACTACTCATTCCAAATCAATGTGTGTGGCTGATTCATTACAAATTGAAGCAGTATTGTTTGTCTGCCTGTGTGTGGTGACATGTGTAATATAATTGCGAGCCACTTTCACGGGCGCGCTCTCCAGATCTTCCCAGACAGATGACATTTTGAGTTGCTTCTATCGGTCCGTGCCAATTTCTTTCATCGTGCATTAAAGCAGGCGCGCGTTTTTTTTTTTTTTTTTTTTTGTATCGCCTGACAGTCTATTGACGTTTTGCAACAGCTGTTATGACATGTATTAATTATGTGCTTGAAAGAATACCAAGCAAGCCAGATAAATAACAATTTTTGCCTTGGCAATAATGGAAAGTTCCAGTGCAACCGCGCACATAGAGTAAAATGTTTGACGTATAGATATCATCATGAAACTTTGCCAATTGATAACTTATATTACATCCATATTTTTGTTTGCATTAGGGGAGAGTGGGGGGAGTAAATAAACACCTATATATTAAGACTTGACCTTTTATTTACTGTATACCAGTATGAAAGAAGACTAAGTTTGGTCTAAAGTTGCCAGTGGTTGAAAAAGCATTGTTGTTCCCTCTAGTGTCTCGCCCTTAACTTACCCAAGGATATTTTAAGGGCACTACAACATCTGATAAGTCTTATGAGGTCTTTATAAAGTGCTGACTGCACTTAATTATTTCCATTTCAAACTATACTGAGTTTGACAGTGTGCGCCTTGCTGGAAACAGCTTAATAAAATACAGGGCTGTTGTTGTTTTTATTCGACTTTTCTTTTCAGAGGGGCCACGGGAGATCATGACACAAATATTCTTTGTGTTTTTCAAGGCCAGAAGAAGAAA
>NC_137225.1:22577823-22585323 GCF_949987685.1 Ammodytes marinus
CTTTTTCTTCTATCCTTGAGCTTAATAACAACTAACTGAGGAGTTTTGCAGTGGCTTTCAAAGGATGGATGGATATAGCAGAGAAGTACTTTAACATCAGGTGTGAAGCCATTAAGGGAAAGGCATCCAGAATAGGACTTTCTAATAATGAATGCAAGGCCACGGACAAGAGGGAAAGCATTAAGAGCCGTGAAGAAGAGCCTCGGTGTAAAGGTGAGGCCAGTGTCATGTCGCTAATAGCCACAATTATCCATCAAGCAGCAAATGAGCCATCAACATTTACTGCTAGCTCTCAATCACACAAATCAGGGCTCCACTGATTGCTATACAGTGCCACCGTGGAAGAACAAGCTCCTCCATTGCACACAACACACGTTCAGCTCTGTTCTGTTCCATAATACGAAGGTAGCGTTTTCTTTAATCCCCCCCTTGTCTGCCATTTGCACAGACAGTTATTTACCACTGCTGTGCTGCTCAGGTCTCCAAAATGGCTGTAAATTAGGTGACGGCACATCTCGGCTACTTATACGTTATGCGTGTCAGGCACCATCAGGTTGTTCAATGGGAAACAGCCTAGCTACAAACTATAAATGTAAAACGTAAAGCAACTGTAAGCTAGGACAATAAGGGGTGTTAAAGTTGTTGTTATGCATTGTATATGAATTGAAGTTAGTATTTTAAAGTTGTAATGCGTAAGATTTTAATCTGATTCACAAATAATATCAAAACATACAGTATAACTAGGCAAGGGAGATACTAATTGAAATATTTTAAAGTGGTAATACATACAAATGTAATCTTGTAATGTTCTATTACATTGCTATTTATCAAAGATTGAGTTAAAACAATGGTGATTGACCGTATGACCACATAATTGAAGCGATTGTATTTCCAGCCTTGTCGAATGATACGATACAAAAATCAAATGCATCGCACAGTTGCAAAAAGCTCAGAAGATAATGACACAATCATTTGAATGAACACAAAAGTGAATCGTTTTAAGTTGTACGTAACCCAAAATATCTATAAGCACGTAGGCCGAACCGAACTTTAAAATGAACATTATTCTGAAAGTTGTCAATACAAGTACATCCACTCACATCAGAAAACAAGACAGAAAAATGTGGAGAAAATCCCAATTAAAAATCCCTTCAAAGCTTCTCACAGCTGTTGTAAGGCTACTAGGGGCCATTAAATGACCCATAGCCCTCTGTAAACACAGCCATACCCTTCTGTTTTAGAGCATTTTGCAGATTGTTCCTCTGGCCTTCCCCCAGGCAAAAGCAGCTAAAAAGGAACCTGAAAAATGTCCTAATCATTACCTTCATTATTTTGTTTGGCTTTTCACATAGTACTGAATCTCAATTAAGCAAAACTATGTGCTGAATTAGTCTCAAATTAATTAAAGGCGAGACAACAAACGCCTTAGATGTTTTCATATGCCCTTTTTTTAGTGAGGAATTTTCTTAGCACAGTGCTGCATATTTCTCAGATCTCTTTACAGGGGATCCTCCAGTCTTCATTATTATGCACAGTTAAAAGACATTGCCACCTGCTGTGTTGATTCTATTCTGGTACCCACTCAACACTCAACAGATAATAATAAGAAGCCGCATACTGCTGCTCTTATTTTGAACTAAGTACGGTCATGATGTACTGTAGGCTATTTTACATGCACAAAAAGTGAAAGTACATTTTCTAACATACGCTTCAACTAATCCATGTAAGAGGTATTTTGAGTTATTTTGTCAGTGAAAAAAGAGTGATTCTGGAGAATGCTTGTTGTCAAAATCACGTATTTGTCAACATGTGTGAATATATCTCCTCTCGGCCCGCTACCTGTCTGTACTGTGTGTGTGCGCAATAACAAATCCATTGATAATACACAGCCTAGGATCTGTAAACTGGTATGTACAAAAAAGGGTATGTTGAGAAATGGGGCCCACCGTGGCAAACAGTATGCCAGTTTACAGAACCTAGGCTGTGGATTAACACTCTTTTTAGGACACACATGGTTTGCATAGTTAGCTCATCATGAGTAGATATTTGCTGATTTAGAAAAAAAAACACCTTTAAACTATCCCATGCAACAGTGCTTTTATAAAATGAAGTCCTAATAAAATATATTAGCATTATACATCATACATTATTCGGTCATGATCCAGCAACATAATGCAGATATACATTGTATTAAACAATCGATAACAGACGGGCTTTTCAACACAGAATGTTTGGATTTTGACATGTTGTTTTTTTGGTAAGCTTTGTTTACCCTCTTGGTACGCAGAGGAGTTTGAGCTAATCTCCAAACTTCCCACGCCATCTGTCTATCCGCTGAATAAGAAAACAGAGATCTTCTATTCGGTCTCAACGGTGAAGCCCACCCCTCTCCCTTATGACAAAAACTTTGCATTTTTCATCTGATACACATCACTGGCTTCAAAACAACAGAAAAACAAATATATTTTGGGTATAGCCTTCTGGATTGGTCGGATGTCCACCTTAAAGTTGATAATGATGATAGGATAGGCCTGTGTTCTTAACTTTAATAGGTAAGCTATACCATATGGTGTTGTCCAGACTAATCAAAGTTGCATTGGGAAATTCCACAGCTTTTTTTTCGCGATGGATGGATGGATGGATGGATGGATGGATGGATGGATGGATGGATGGATGGATGGATGGATGGATGGATGGATGGATGGATGGATGGATGGATGGATGGATAGATAGATAGATAGATAGATAGATAGATAGATAGATAGATAGATAGATAGATAGATAGATAGATAGATAGATAGATAGATAGATAGATAGATAGATAGATAGATAGATAGATAGATAGATAGATAGATACTTTATTCATCCCCAAAGGGAAAGTGTATTGTTTTATGCAAGTTATCATCATAATAATAAAATTCCATAACAAATGTTGAATGTGCATAGAACATTTCATCTGATTGTAGAAGCCTCCTTTCTCGTATGGGGAACTGTGGATGCAAACCTCAAGTTATTTTGCTTTTGTGTACTGCTAAAATGAGGCCTCTCCATCTTTGGCATTATCAACATTATCCATTTACCAATTACATCTCTAAAGTAAACATGACTGGTAAAAACAAATTATCATTATAATTTTTTATAAACATAATTTCTTGGGAGCCAGTCAGGCTAGTAGGCTACTCTATGTTATCTCCACTTACTCTCAGTCCTGTAAATGTCCACTAACATTGAGAAACATGTTTGGCACTGTCACCCTCATCCTTCCTCATCCGCCATTCATTCCCCTACACTGAAAAAAAGGGCATCAGCCATCTGTTGGATTTATGTAAGCATATTGTGTCCATTTAAGACAATTGTGTCATGTTCTGAAGCAAAACGTAACCGGATCATGTAGGAAGTACATCCCATCATGTAGAAACAACATGATAGGCAGAGAGAGTTGTATTAACATGTTCAGCTCATATTAGGAGAAAGTGAGTCAATCGTGTCAACATTAAGTCTCGCGATATCTCGTGCTGTCCTCTCGTGCAATCGAGCTCCTTTGCGCGCCAAGACAACTTCACTTCACTTCACGTCCATGATGAATGGTATCAGCTCCGCACTGCGCTGCTCGGTAAGTAAATGGCTGCAATACATTTGAATGTTGGGCTATGCCATATATCTTAATGTCTTTAGAGTCGCTTTCATGAGTTAAAAAACTGCCATGGGGTAATTTTCTGTCGCGCTGTTGAACCACCAGGCATGCCTTATTTCCTGATAATATTTTTAAGCTGACTCCATTACAAAAAAAAACTCAGCCCTGTTCATTTCTATTCGAATTGATTTATTTGGTGCGCCACCTGTCCGTGAGACAATACATAATGGGTTTGTGGTAAATTATTCGTGTTAACCATGGACCACCTATTATAAGAGGTGCTACACACATATGTAGGCTAACTTTCATATTCTATCAATGGCTAACTTTCAAGGACGTCCGTTACATTAATAAGGGGAGGGGCGCGAGCATGGTGTGTTGGTTTGAATTGTTAGCAAAGTAACGTTAGCTAATGTAGCGTTAGCTTTTGGTCAACGAGGACGAGTGCAGTGCACCAGAGCCTCTCTTTCAACTGCTTTCAACGGCTCTGCCTTGCACGTAACGTGTGCTTTGCTTTGGTCATTTGACATTCGGACTTTATTTGGCTTCTGCAGTTAATGGATATGTAATAGTGTTATTTTTCTCTCTTACAGGACATAGCTCGATTTGCACCGTGGAAGATAACTGTTTTTCTTTCTTTCTCCATGTTGTGGCTCTACTTGCTGCTACAGATTGCCTTCAGACCGTGCATAACTGGTGAGTGAGTATATTTATTCAAATAAAAGGATTTGAAATGTTAAAAAAATCAAAAAGTTGTATTACAAAGAAATTCATCATATTCTAGTTTGCGTTTGTATTTGGTGCAGCTCGGTCCAAACATTGGGAGAGCAGCTCAACATTTGTCTCACACTGTTTTTGTGGTGAGTTTTATATAAAAGCACATTAAAGAGAGCAATGGTTTAATTTACGTTTTCAGGTGCTGAAAATTATTGATTTATTGCTATAAAAAGATTATCATCAGCCATCCCAAAGCATCATATTTTGCCACACTGCACTCCTCCAGTAATTTGTGCTTAAAGAAATACAGTTATGCCATAAAGAAGTGTTTTTTCTGTTTCTTCTTTTTGCTGCAGATTGACAACTTGGTCCGTGTATATCTTGCTCCAGGAGCCAGCGATTTGACTGTAGGATCAAGTTTCTGTGGTGAGAATATGCTTTTTATTTGCTCTGTTGGTAACAAAAGTGGTCATTTAAAATACAATTCACTTAACCACCCCGTGCATACACATATAACCAAATGGGGGGTGCAACATATCACAAAACTCAACAAGGCAAAGATAAGACAAATATAACCTTGCTTTAAATTTATGAAGTTATTCTATTTTAAACATGCACAGTGTATAAAAGGTAGCTTGTGTTTCTCTGTTCATGTTAATAGGAAGGACGTTTAATGCCCCATTTTGCACTTTATTTGTTTTTATATATTGTAGGGTTATTATTATTATATTATTCACATTGAATTGACATCTTCAGTTGATTTTATGATGGTGTGACACAAGATATTTTTTATTTCACTGTTATCAATGTTAGAATACATTAACAAAATAAATCAAAAGCAAAGTTATATTTGTCCGAAAAATTGTCTTATTTGTGACTCAAAAACCGCAACATGCATTTTTTAGTCAAACACTTGTAATTGTAAAGATTTTCTTGTTATATTAAACCTTCGTCTCCATTTCTCCTTTACAGAAGGGTGCTGCTGGCCTGTCACTCAGTTTTACCAAGTACGTCCCAAGTATTAAAGCATAGTAGAGTAAAAGGTGGATTTCATGGGAATAATAAATCAAATTATGACCAGTGCATGCAGTGATGTGGTTGGCAACTGTAGATTGGACATAACAAATGTCATGTGTATGTCAGTGTTGTTAAAAAATGGTTCCGTGTTGTTTCAGATAAATGCAGAGAACCTGAGTGCTGCACGTCTTTGAGACGTGTCCGTCGTCTGGGGCAGCAGTGAAAAAAGGCTTGGCTTCCAAGCCATGATGAAGGTAAGAACATTTTACCTACTGAATTATATATTGCAAATGCTTTGCTTTGTTACTTTTTAAAATGTAAATATGAATGGAGTTAAATTTATTTGGATTTAAAGGCATACTAAGCGATCTCCAGTGAATGTTTGTTTATATTTATACTAACCTCAGGCCCGTGCCACACATCCTGCGTCTGTTACTGCTGCCTTTCTCTCTCTCTCTTTTTGGCCACACATGGAACACCTCAGCTGCTGCAGCGCTGCTTCTTAAAGCCCTGTCTTCCTACGTAGAGTTCTCATAGATAATTCCCATTAATATGAAGTTGATTCATGTCATTTCATGATACATATGATTAATATTTAGTTTTGACAGTAATCCGTATGCCTCATTGCCTTTTCTTTTTCTCCACATTTGCACTTGTGGGAAGTTTAGAAAAACACAGCAGGAAATGGTGGAACTACAGCGAAAGCTGCTAGTATGAAGTCAATATGACTGTCAACAGAGTATTTCTATCAGTTAAAGCAGTGTATTGTGTTAATACGGTCGCAGAGAAAAAAAAAGCAGACGCGCAGTAGACGCAGGATGTGTGTCCCGGGCGTTATAGTGTCTGGGCCGTTCCTCAAAAAGTCCATCCACGACGTTCTGACAGCGGTTAGCATAAACATAAACAGTTGCTGGCTCTGAGTCAGGCTTTTTAGATCTCTGTTAACGGAGCCGCGATTGTGTGTAAACACCTGACTTTTTTTGAATGCACACACGACAGACAGATAGCGGATTCTTAATTGCTGATTTTGACAAAGTGGTCTAGATTACAATAGTTTAGTATGCCTTTCAAATTAAGGACCTGATTAAAGTTTTTTTTTTGTCTTTGCCCACTTTCATACTAGTTTTCGACAGTTTGAGTTAAAATGGTGACATGTTCTTTGTTCTAATCCTTTAGGACAACATCGCTGCTGGCAGAGTAGGCATCATAAACAGACTGCATTTACCTCAACGAGGATCCTGATCTGCTGCAGGACTACATGGTGAGTGTATGCAAAATAGTTGGTGCCTTTGCCACATTTAAAAAAAAATGTTTTGTTTGTTATAACATGTTAATGCACAAATGCAATGTATCACAGTAAAGCCAGTGGTTTAAGGTTTCAAAGGCTTTTTATTTAATGTATGCTACATTCTGAGAATTTTTATACTTCGTCTACGTCTTTTTTTTTTTTTTTTAATTAAAGAATGTTTTTAATTCTTAATGAATGTGTAGGCTAATATTGTGGTTTACAAAAGGCCAATGGTTTAAGCTTTTAGACATTTTTGATTTAATGTCTGTCTCTGCCACAGAGGCTGAGCATTAAGAATTTAGTAAACGTTGACATTCTATGCAGTTTTACAGTACACCCTCTGGTCTTGGGAGGCTGTTTTCAAACTGCTTAGGTTTTAGATGGAGTACTTTTAATTGGCCTTAGGTCTTAATGGGTTAATGTAATGAAGTTGAGTTTTAAAAATAGTTTGATAGATAAAGTGAAAACTAAATACATATATTTTCCTTTCACCAGGACACAGCTGATCCATCAAACCACCACTACACCTTCGAAGAATTCCAAGAAGATTATGGAGTAAGATGTAGCTGAACCATCAAGATAGGCCCAAAGCTTGAACACTAACATACACCAGTGAGAAGAGCTGACCCTGGTTGAGTCATGTGTAAGACACTTACAGCTTTATGTTCCTGGACTGAGAGATGTGGCTGTTCCTCTTACCACAAGTGATGTTTTACAGTAATTGAAAATGTGTCAATAGTTTGCTGTTTTTACAGTTATTGCTGGAATAAAGGTGTCAACTGGATCATTTCCCTTGTTTCATCATTTGTACTTTTGAAAAAAGTGGGTAGTGTTAAGGATAATC